>NW_020665065.1:16176366-16235190 GCF_002925995.2 Terrapene triunguis
GGGGGGGAAGGCACAGTGGAGAGAAATAAACTCTTGATCCTCCCCTCCTGGCAAATAATTCCTGTTGCGCACATGTCATAATACAAATACATGAACTACGCTGTAATGACAGTATGGCTGTAATCTTCCACCCTGACGACCCACGCCCCCTTCTACTCTGAAACCCCTACCAAAAAAAAAGCTAATAGAATCATCCAGATCAAAATCCGTACTCCAGGCAGAGTTTCCCTGAAAAGAGAGAAGTGCCAGACGCCCCATGAAGTCCACTAAGGTCTTCACGGTGCTATTGACTTTACATGGAAGGTGCCCAGAGACCACGGTGGTGGGCAGCCGTGTAAACTCCTAAGATCTTTGACACACGTAAATACCATTAATTCGTGTAACTGGAAGCTCTTACGTAAAGCCGGAGCCCCGGATCTGCAAAGGTATTTGGGCCCCTTTGATTTCAATAGGAGTTGGCCGCCTGAATCCATTTGAGGATCTGGGCCCGAGTGGCTTAATATCACCCGTTTGGTTTCATTCTCGAGAGATGTGTAGATTTAATCATTAGAATTGACATGGTGCTTTTCATCCATAGATCTCTCAAAGGCAAATCAGTATCATGACCCCGGTTTTACTGATGGGGAAACTGAGGCACAGAGAGGGGAAATAGCTGCCCCAAGCCGGTACAATAAATCAGTGCCAGAGTTTGGAACAGAACCTAGGCATCCTGGTACCCGATCCACTGGGCAACACTGCATCCCACTAATGAGTTAACCAACCTATTAACCGGTCCTGAGATCTTCACTTTTGCACCAGAAAAAGGTTGCTGTTAACAGGGACTGAACAAACGAGAAAACAGGATAATTCCATCATTCACCATGTCCATTTCAGCTCCCCTATTAGTGGGCCAAGCCTACGTTACCACCGGAGTTCCAATAGTCCCAGGCTTCTGGAGTATGTAAACCTTTTATTCCTAAATATCTCCTTCTAAAAGAGGCTCATTCACAACCCTATAGTCCAGCAAATGACAACGTAACCAGAGTGACAAGGTGCGGGGGGTACTCTCTTTTATTGGACCAACTTCTGTTAGTTAACAAGACAACCTTTCGAGCTTACCCGGAGCTCTTCAAGTCTGTGTAGCTCAAAAGCTTGTCTCTTTCACCACCAGAAGTTGGTCCAATAAAATACATTATCTCATCCACCTTGTCTCTCTAATATCCTGGGACCAACATGACCACAACAACACTACAAACAATTATGTCAGATTAGCAGCCATAAAGAAACCAGCTGGTCTACTCAGTCCAACCTAAGTCTCTCAGTCATTAAAGGTAGCTTTCTGTTTAACGTCATTAGGCAGGAGTTTTCAAATGCCGCCTCTGACAAGCTCACCTGGTTCTTGTCATATTAGCATCTAGGAGTGATAATGAGTCTGGAGAAACCGATCAATAACGGAAATCTTGAAAAACGGAGAGAACTAGGATCTTAATTCATAGCTGTTCAGGCCAGCCCTTCCAATACACAGATGTCAAATCCACTGCCTCCTAGAGCAGTCTGCACAGTTTAGATGTTAGAAAGTCAGATTTATTGTCAGAAACACGCCATAAAAGGTGTTTACAAGGAAAATATCTCCGGCCATTACAATACACCAGATTTTTAAGAGTACAAGTAGCATTACATCCTCCCCAGCGCTCACAGAAGCTTTTTGGAACTTGCCAAGAAATCCTGCCGGCTAGCATCTCGGAGTCTAGCTATCTTCTCTGTACATCAGTGTCACCCCAATATATTTAAATCAATATGGGGTATCTATTAGTGGTAGGGAGGCAGTGTGCATACAGCTGGACTGGGAATCAACAGATGTGGGTTCTGGTCCTAGCTTTGCCCCTGGCCTGCTGGAGGATGTTGAGCAAGTCACTTCACCTCCTTGAGCCTCAGTTTTCCCATCTATAAAATGGGGATAATGATGCTGCCCCTCTGTGTGAAGCGCTTGGCGATCGACTGATCGAAAGCTCTGTATAAGACCTAGGAATTGTTACGACTACTGGAAGCAGTTCTCTTTCAGCAGCAAAGTTGCCCTCTTGCAAATCATTATGGCTCCAAACCTACCATCAGATGCAAGGGTCTTTCTGCTCGGATCCGATTGCGGGATCGGGGCCTAATATCGTAATGAAATGACATCAGTAGAACCGATTTTTTTAAAAAGTCAAGATTTTGGCCACAATTTTTTGCAAACTTTGTTTTTTAATTTTTAATGAAAACGTGGCTGTTTTCTATCAACTGGTGGCTAAAATAAAATTCAAAATTTTGCTATTTAGATGAAACATTTTAACACAACAACATTCTTTGTGAAAGTCTTTCTGCCTTTTTCAACCAGTTCTAGTGACCCATCGGTGCATCTCGGCCACTTCCACCAGATGGAAACCGCTCCACCACTCTCAGAAACTACTGGAAGTTCTGAGACATTCACATGCTACGCTAATTAACAGGGCCATGAATACCTGAATCAATCCAATCGTGGGGGCTCTTGGTGTAGGAGGAGCATAGTTCAATCGCTGCTGCAGCTGGGAGCTAGGACTCGGAGAGGAAGGATGACCCAGAGGTTAGGGTACTTGCCAGAGACACTGGTTAGGTTCCCTGTTCTATCCATGTGACCTTGGACTCACGGATTCTTGGTCCCTCAGCTGTCAAACGGGGATCAGAGCACACCCAGGGTGTTTGAGGAGAAATACAGTACGAAGATTTTTTTGAGGTGCTCAAATATAATAGTAATGGGGGTCACTTAAGTACTTGAGATAAAGCAACCGGTCTGGAGCCCTAAAGAGTCATGACTTTGTTACCTGCGTTGTAATAAATCAGTGGCTACACCACCAACCGCTGTCCCATTCCACCAGGAGATACAACAGTTTACCATTCCTCTGCTTCCTAGAGTGTAGCCAGCTTGAAGGCCTTTGACCCAGACCCTGTGGTCCTTCTCCACTTTTTTTTAAGGGTCCTGCTCAAAAGCCATTTGCAAATTCAAGTTCAGTTTGTCCATCATTCGTGAACTCCTATCTCGCCCTACACAGTTCAGCAAGTTAGAGAAGCCATTGCTGGCTTAGCCTTAGGCAGATGGGGATAAAAGGCAGGTGTGGTCCAGGGACTAGGGCAATGGGCTGCGATTCAGAAGACCTGGCTCCTATTCCTGGCTCTGCCATGAACAGGTGGGACCTTGGGCAATTTGATTCTGATTTATCCATTTGGTTATAAACGCTTTGGAGGCAGGGACAGTCTCATGTCCTGGGTCACCCATACACGAGAAATCATCACTTCACCTCTATTTTCCCATCCGGTATAATGATATTTACCTTCTTTGTAAAGCACCGTTAGGGACCAGGATGTAGGTGGTCTGGCCTAGTAGTCAGAGCAGGTGCCCAGGCTGGGGAACGAAGCCAAAGGTCAGCACCAGAGAGGGTGAGAAGTCAGAGGCCGGGGTCAGAGCCAGGACTGGTAGCTGAGGATCAGAGGTGAGGTGTAAGGGCAGGAGGCGAGGCAAGGATCAAGAACGGAGCAGGAACATGGTGGGAACAGGGGCAAAGGCAGGCACCAGGAGTGGAGCCGGAATCAGGAATAGGGCTGAGTGCAGGAAGCAGGGTCCCATGCAGCCACAACAGGAAACCCCTCTGTTGCTCTGACAAACTTCCTGTGCCTCCTTCTGGCTTAAATAGCGTAGTTGGACCAATCAGTGGAGTTGGGCAATTCTCCAATCAGAGCGCCCGTGGGTGGTGCTTTGGTGGGGTTGCCAACCCTCCAGGATTGTCCTGGAGTCTCCAGGAATTCACGATGAATCTTTAATTAAAGATTGTGTCATGTGATGAAATCTCCAGGACTACATCCATCCAAAATTGGCAACCCTATGCTTTGGCTGGGGCTGTTGTCCTAGTAGCTTCTCAGCCCAGCAGGTGTCAGTAGGCATTGGGTGAAGGCCAGGATGCAGCAGCTGCCTGGGCACTTCCACACCTGGGTTCAAGAGCCGGGACATCACAAGCACTTTGAGAGCTCTGGACGAGAAGTGCTAGATAGGAGCTATTTTCTATAATTACTAGCCTGGGGCCTGGTTCTCATCATTATCCCATGACACAGAGGCTCTGCTATTGTACAGCCTTAGACATCGCGCTTCAGCAAATAGTTCTCATGATCAGAAGCCAGGAATGATGAATCTTCTGCGACAGACCCTCAGGTGCTGTAAATCCGTGTCAGTGCACTTGAAGTCAATGGGACAGATCCCCAGCCCTGCCAATGAGCCTAGCACCACTGTAGGTCACTAGAGCTACGCCAGTTGAGGAGCTGGCTTCCCAGAGATCGTAGAAAGACCCTGCATTTTGGCAGCCCCTTTGCAAGGCGAGAGGGATTTGTGCAAGCGGGCCAGCTCACGGGACCGACCGACCTGCACATTCCGTACAGCCGATCTCATTAAAGGAAACAGGAATTAGTTTGTTCGCTTTGACGGTTTCAATCTGCAAGACCCGGCTCCTCTCAGAAGTGCAATAGACAGCCGGCAGAAAACGAGGCCCTGCGAAATGTCTTCATTACACAGCCGCACCGGCTAAAGTACATTAATTTGATAAAAGATAATCAAGCCCTCCGGAGCGCAGCTAACAACGTAACCCTGAGCAGCTGCTGCCGGAGCCTGGCTCAGAGAGAATCCTGATCAAGCCCTGAACTGCTCGGTCTGATCGTAAAGGGTGCAGACAAGGGGCCAGGTGCGTCCCTCTGGCTCTTGCGTTCACGTAAAACCTTTTCATTTCAGGCCTGCCCCAATGTCCACAAAGTCACTGGAAAGACCCATGGACTGGAGTGAGCTTTGAATAAGCTGGTAACCTTTAATGGGCTTTGGATTGGGCCCCTTATTAGACAAAATTAAACCTTGCACCCTCCAGTTTGCTGTGTCTTAACTACAGAGTCCCAGCCCAGGGAGGCTAAAGGTCCTAACGGGCTAGAGACCACGTATGGTGGCCTTTAGTCCTGCCTCTGGGGATGATCCCTTGGTTCCACAGCTGCTGAACTCAACTCGATGGGCAAGCAATTTCTCGTCATCGATCAAGAACGTTCTCAAGTGCAAAGAGAGCCGATGGCTGTGTCAGATATAATAATGAAAAACATTGCTGTATAGACGCAGGTCAGGTGCTGGCTCTGGGAACGTTTCCAGCGTGTCCCCTAGTTTAGAATCACAAAATTCGGGCCAAAAGGATGGGCTTGTGGTTAAGGCATCAGACTGGGACTCAGGTGGCCGGGGTCAAGTTCTTGGCTCTGCCACAGACTCCCTGTGGGATCTTGGCCAAGTCACTTAGGGCCAGATTTTCAAGAGCTCAGGTCCCATTTCTGCACCAAAATAGGTGACCGCGTTTTTCAAGACAGCACAGCACATTGGGTGCTGGACTCTTGAAAATCTGGGCATAAGCTTCCCAGTTGGAGATGCCTAAATGGAGCCAGTGCTCTTTGGAAAATCTGGCCCCAAAGGTGGATGCCGAGTCCTTGAAATTCTAATTTTGCCGCACCTCAGCTCCCCCACTGTACAATTCCCCACCTCACAAGGAAGTTGTGAAGATCATTTCATTCCTGACTGTGAGGCCCTCAGGTACCCTAGGAATGGGGGTGGGGGGGAGGTCACATACATGCACAGACAGGGACCTGCATTGAAGGCCGTTCCTCGGGATGCAGGGTTTCTTGCTCAGTGTCATCTCTGGGGAGTTGTCAAAAGGCTGCTCCAGACTACGACAGCAATTGCACCGACAGGCTGAAGTTTGTGGGAGCTGCAGCAGCATTTTGTAGAGGACGGTTCGCCTGCCTACCCATTGCAAAGGCATGGATGGGTTGGCAAGTGTCTGGTTTTCGACCGATGGGCAGGGAGAGGAGTGGTGGACGGGGCCGCGAGGGAAGAAGTAGGGTCTTGAGGGAAGAGGCAGGGCAAGGCAGGGGAGGTTCCGGTGCTCAGTGTCCGGTTTTCACAAACTGGAAAGTTGGCCACCCTAGCATGAGCCGCAACTGCACAAATTAAACGGGGGGAGGGGGGTTGGAAATAGAGAAATTCCTCCCCCCGCGCTCTGCTCAGAGTTCTAGTCATCTTTGGCGTTACATGTAGCTACAGCAGGTACACCATTTCCAGGCAGAAATGCGACTTTCAAGGGGTCCTTTTAAGGCCCCAGCAACACATCGCAGAATCCAGCAAGAAACAGGCCCTTGCATTCTGCATGGCCAGCACAGATTTTTCTGCAATTCACTCAGCTCATTTCATTTTGTTTTAAATCGCCTGGATGGTTCCATGGAAGACGCAGCGAGGTTGGTATTGCAGGAGAACCAGGTGCTGCCTTCAGGTGAGGAACACACGGCTGGCCAAGAGCTGGGGCCATGCTATGATTGTCACACACGACTGGGGATTTGGGGTGTCTGGTTTGAGACCGTTTGAAAGGGCTTGATTTTCAGAGCATGATGAGCAAGCCCTCTCTGAACACTAGACCTTTCTAAGATGCCACCGCTTGGACCACTCACAGATTGAGCCTCCGCAAATCACGAGTCACTTTTCAGAAGTTTGGCCATTATGCCCCAGAGCCTCAAAAGTATTTAGACACCTAATTCCCCTTGATTGCTATAGGGGTTAGGTGCTTAAATACCTGGCCGATGTTGAAGAGAGATGTAGGAGATTTAAAAAAAAAAAAAACCTCACACTGATGCCATAAGGTAAGGATCCAGCCCCATGGCCTTCAAGGGAGCTGTGCTTATTTATACCAGCGGAGGATCTGGCCCCAAGACTGGCCCAAACCTCCCCAGAATCCATGAACTAACCACGCTTCTGTATGTGACAGCAGCTGAGATGCAGGAAAACTTATTAAGAAAAGGCTGAGGAAAAAAAAAATACATGCAGATTTGATGTCTAATTAGAAAAATACTAGGAAATTGGTGTAAGCCGGATAATCTTCTCTTTTCTGACAGCGCCGGCCAAGCTGTCCCATTTCAAGGATGAATAGCTGGGAATATAAATCTGATAATTGCAATGCTGAAAATGAAAATCAAATTGAAGCCATCAGAGGATCCTATTTTAAATTGATTTAGTCCACGGACAAAATTTCCATCTTCCCCTGCCCAGGATTCCTCTAGAGCAGACGGCTGGATGGCGCAAGCTGTCGTTAATGGCGGAGACACACGGCAGCTGGATGAATTGTCCTGCTTAAAGATTCTCTGCTTTCTGCTGCCTCTTCCCAGGACCAGGGTTCCACACAGTCCCAGCTGGCTAACCACCAAGCGCAGTCCAACTGGCATGTTTTGATGGTACCAAATCAACGATTTTCCGAATATTATTTTTTGCAGGAAATTTCAAAAGTTCAGCTTTGCGTTCCAGCTTGGGGAAGAGGAGACCCCCAGTCTACGGGCCACCAGAGCAGTGTTTCATCCCAGGCAGAGCAGGGACTTGACGCCAGGTCTCCCACATCCCAAGCTGGTGGCCCTAGCCACCAGCACATATGTGCGTGGACACAAAGTTCTGTTTTCACAAAAGCATTCAAAAGATTTTGGTTTTGATCTAATGCTGCACCTGGGTAACAGAACGGTCTCCCTCCGGCCAGCTCGGCTAATTGCCTCCTTGGGTCTCTTCCTTCTCCACAGTCTGACCCTCCTCCTCTCCTCCTGACCAGCAGCATAGTGGGCAAGGATGGAAAGACCAATTTCAGCTCCGATGCATCACTACAATCCTATCCTCTACATGAAGGAAGGATTTGGCAGATTTTGCAACAGAGTATGGCAGCAAATGTTGATCATATTAAAACGCCTCAAGGTTTAGAGCAGAGACATTTTAAATCAGCACTGAACCATGGCCGGCCAAGCTGGGAACTGGAGTTCGATTCCCAGCCAGAATCTCTCACCAGCTGGTCTTGTAGCTATAAAGGCAGCACCATTCAATCCCTGAGCAGGGGGGCGTGATCCTGAGTTCTTCCAATAACAAGTAGCAGCTCCTTGGAGGTCCCATCCAGTCCTCTGCCCAGTCAGAAGAAAGAACACGACAACCCAGGACGGAGGACCAGGAAACAAAGAATTTGTTGAGGGAGAGGAAAGAATATTTTAGAGCTCTGGAAATCTTTGGTAATGACCCCTGACAGCCTCTGGGTTACAACCCCGCCCCCCACCCCCATCCCCACTCCTACACCTTCCAAGCAAACGTGGGTCAAAGCACAGTTGCAAGCAGAAACCATGTTTAAGCTGGTGGTTTGGGCTGAGTTTCACCTTGACTTGCTGGTATCATTCAACCTACAAATTCAAGGGGGTGCATGACCTCGCTCAGATCAGCAGCCCAAACAGAATGTGTTGCATGAACCCTGAGAATTTAAACCAAAGTGTCTCATGCTCCAGAAGCTCAGCCTGTAGAAGATTGGACAGTCGGATTTTCTGAAGTACTCCTACGTCACATAGATGCAAGTCCTGCTGGAGGTCAGTCTCCAGCTGTCTCTCAGAGGACGACTACAATGGAGCTGGAAGTACAATTTCCAGTTCACGCCGACACGCTCGAGATAGCATGCTAAAAATAGCAGCGTCAAAGCCACGGTGCGGGGAGCCAAGCTGCCTCAAGGGTGATCCCATCTGAACCCTGGGCACGTACGCAGGGCAGCTAGCCACTCCGGCCACCACCGCTATTTTTAGCGTGCAGCTCAGAACGAGTGTACGGGCAACAACACTTCCAGCTCCAGCCTAGACACGCTCGTGGGCACTTTTGAAAATCTCCCCCTGGAACATGTGTCTGAAGAATGCAGCATTTCCCCTGTAAGTGCCCGGCCACCACGGTGCTCAGGGAAGACCCTCGCTGTACCAGAGCTGACGGCCCCAGTGGGCAGACAGTTTGGCACTGGGCGGCAGCAATCTCTGGCCCGATGGCGGTCTCTGCACAGCTCTCAGGGCTGGTGCTCCTGCAGAGCAGAGCGAGTAGACTGGATGCCCGACATTTGAGCCTCAGGAATTATTCAGAGAACAAGCAGGGTGGCGCGCGCGCCGGAAGAGCACGCGGCATTTGCATTTCTTGAGAAGGCTTCTTCCTGCAGACTGAAGGTTGGCACCAAGGCAGCGTCAATCAGATATTGCTCTCCCAACCCCACGCCCCCACGTCCATATTCCTTCGCTCATCCCTTCCCCTGCGGATTAAAGTGAACCTAAAACATCAGTTCAACAGAAGGATCCCGTGGGACTGGGAAACCT
Organism: Terrapene triunguis; assembly: GCF_002925995.2. NCBI lineage: Eukaryota > Metazoa > Chordata > Testudines > Emydidae > Terrapene > Terrapene triunguis. The sequence goes on from NW_020665065.1 coordinate 16,185,559, forward strand.
AGCCGTTCCCACCAGCTCCTGTGCCCAACCGTCCACTCAGGGGCTTGCTCCTGTCAGGGGGGAGACAGTCAGGGAGCATAGGGGAGGTGCAGGAAGTCTTGTAACCTCGCCATTCATTATTATGCCTCCCATGCCAGCTGTGCCGTGCAAACAAGACGGGGAGGAAGGATGGTATCTGGGTTCGGCTCAAGAGATCTGGGTTCAGAGATCTAAGTCACTTAGGCTGAGATCTTCAAAGATACTTTGGCTCCTAACTCCCACTGAATCCAATGAGCCTCACTAGCTTTAAGGATCTGGGCCTTAGTTCTCCATCTGTAAAATAGGGAAAATATGTTGTGCCCCTTCCCCCACCCTCTGCCTGTCCTGTCTGCATAGATGGCACAATCGTCACCATAGAACCTGGTCTCAACTGGACCTCTAGGTGCTGCCACAGTGCAAATGATAACCCAAAGGACTGGCACAGTGTTCCCCTGTTCCCCTCCCTTCCCGTTTGAAGGCTGTGCTGGATTTCTGGACCTCAGACTACAGCGGGCTGCCAGAGGCATTAAAATGGGACTGAGCTGGCGGCAGAGAGCCCCGACTCTAGGACTCATTTTCCTCCTCTTGGTCCATGCGAGCCGGGATTCATTCCAGTTTTGGAAGGTTCGCCCATTGGCTGCTGCACCCAGAGGATATTGGTATTGCAGAGAAGGACTGAGATGTCACCCTGAGCTTCAGCTACGGGGGGGGAGGGAGGAACACCTTGAAAGGAACAGGACTGTAGCTTCCTGCGGGATTGTTCGTCGCTGTTCCCCTGAAGAACAAAGGGCAGAACCCCAACAAATATAAATCCGGGTCACTCCACTGAAATCAACAGAGCTATACTGATGTACCCCCGCTAAGGAGAAGGCCCAGAGCCTTTAAAATGCTAAGCGGTGATCTCCCCTAGAACAGCTCCTCCATACATGCACCCCAAAACTACCCATGTTTCCACATTGTCTGCTCCCCCTTTCCTCCCGGGATCTCTGCTGCCAGGCACATCGCTGATGGCAGCTGCCCCTGGAGCCTTCTTGGGTGGGGTGAAGACAGAAGGGTCGAGTGTTTGCAGTCACTGGCTGGGGACAGCTGGATTCTCCCTGCGTATGGGGCTGAGTGCCGCTGCCCCCCCAGCCCCACTAGCTGTGAAGAGTGGAATCTCCTATTCCATTGCAGCTTTGCTGGGCGAGGAGACAGCTGCAGTAGCGGTTGGTGGTCTCACCTCTTGCTGATTAGCAAGAAGGCAGCCGGCTTGTCGGGAGGCAGAGGCTGAAGGACCTGTGAGGTTTATAGATGGAGGTGTGGAAAACATGTGGCTGCCCTGTGGTGTGCGTCCAACAAAGGGGCAGGCGTAGGCTGTTTAGACTCCCCAAGCGCCATGGCTCGTTAAGTAACAAGCCCTCGCTAAACCCATTCAATGAAGAGGTTTGTTGGCACAGACCAAGTCCAGATCCTTGGCTCCCCTTCCAAAGACCTGCAACGCCAGCCACCAGTGCTACGCTGAAGGCTTTCGTGCCCACAGGCTGCACCACAAACTGCATTCCAGGGTTTGCAATAAGAACTCCCAATGCTATTGCCGGCGGGCACATCCAACAGCGCAGAATCTCTGCTGAGGGCACCAACTCTAGCACCATCGTTAGCGACAAAGACATAGGTTACTCCCATCTGTGCGCGGGTTCTCAACAAGAGTTCATTTATGTGTGTGTGTGGGGAGGGGCTTCTCCCCCCCTGTGCCTTCCGGATCTTTGGGCCTGGCTAGAGATCAAGCCTAGGCCAACTGCTCTGACACAAGCCACGCAAAACTCTCAGAAGCTCAGGGAACTGCGTCACTTCCCAGCACAGTTCGCTGCCCAGACACCAGAGCCAGAGCGGCACCCGTCCCATCATCCACACTACTCACGACAGGGGGGCCGACAGCGAACGGCATGAAAACAGCTGTTCGGCACCACAGAGCACTCAGAAGAGGATCCCACTCCAGCTAGAAAACACACAGGCGGGATGGAGGCAACCAACGTGTAGGAATTTGGCAAGACAAAGCGTAACAACTGCCCTCTGTACACAAAGCCCATGCTGGGGATCTCCAGTCACCACAAGGACCTAGGTGGTTGGATTTATCCCAGAGAGAACCTCTAGTATCATCCCCCATTCCCCGTTTCCAGTGTTGCAGACGACCAGGTCATCTGCACACAACACAGCCCACGGCCTTCGCCTCTGAAACAGCAGGTCCTTGCTGTCCGAGCTAAAGGAAACCCTCCGTCAGCAATAGCAGGGCTCCGTGAGGGAGACGGCCGCACCTAGCTAGGCCTCAAGCGTTTGCACCGATGAGATGGGAGTCGGCTTGGCAGGCCTGGAGACTGGAATTCTGTGCCAATAGAGTCAACGACAAAGCAAGCTTCCCCCAGCGTGCTCCCCATTGAGAAGGTAGACCCAATCCCCTCTGTTCAGGGCTGAGGGGACAAGGCGATCACACCGGACTGGTCTTCACTGCAGAATTCACTCACGTGTTGCCCCCGACTCGAGTCCCACACACACACAAACACACACAAACACTTCACTCCAGCTGGATGGCACCAGAGGGGGGTAGAGGCTCAAACCCAAGTGAGCTCAACGGAGCTGTTTTGAACGCAGCCACTCTGGAGTGCGGCCCCAGCCTAGTGTCATGCGAGTGCGGCAACTCCTCCAACGCCTTCCCACGGTTCCCACTGTGCGCCCAGAAAGACAAGATGAATTCGCCCACAATTCGCTGGGAAAACTCCCGGCTCAGCTCCCTGCAGCGCTAAGAACCATGGGATATGCCCCCCACCAAGTCCTGGCACCACACACGAGTGCAGCGTCAGCGTGGATGGGTAACTCGAGTGTAGTCAGCTTGAATGAACTCTGCCGTGAAGAGAGACCTAGTGGCCAAGCTTAGTTAAGCCCAGGCCTTTGCTGTCACTGACCACAAGGACAGACGGATCTCTCAACAAATTTCAGCACCTGCCCAACAGAAACCTAATGCAACCAGACTAGAGCCGGTCAGGAATTTTTCAATGAAACGTTTCTTCATCATGGAATGCTGGTTTCTCAAACCCGAAACATTTCCTGCGACAGAGATGGTTTCAAGAGAACTTTAGTCAGGAAGCTCTCTCCTGTCCAGAATGGGATTCCGGCTCCAAACACCCTCCTGCCCACGCAGCCCCATGGTTATGGCGCTCACCTGAGATGTAGGAGAAAAGGGGAGAATCACGTTTAGAAAACCTGACCTACGGGGAAAGGTTAAAAGGTCATAAGAACATAAGAACGGCCGTACTGGATCAGACCAAAGGTCCATCCAGCCCAGTATCCTGTCTACCGACAGTGGCCAATGCCAGGTGCCCCAGAGGGAGTGAACCTAACAGGTAATGATCAAGTGATCTCTCTCCTGCCATCCATCTCCACCCTCTGACAAACAGACTCTAGGGACACTGGGCATGTTAAGTGTTGAGAAAAGACAACTGAGCAGAGACCTAATAACAGTCTTCAAATACATGAAGGGCTGTTATAAACAGGGCTGTGATCACTTGTTCTCCATGTCCACTAAAGGTAGGACAAGTAGTAACGGGCTTAATCCGCAGCAAGGGAGATATAGGTTAGCTATTAGGGGTATAAGCGTAGTTAAGCTCTAGAATAGGTTACCATGGAAGGCTGTGGGATCCCCATCACTGGAGGTTTTCAAGCACAGGTTGGACAAACACCTGTCAGGGATGGTCTAGATTTTCTTGGTCGTACCTCAGCGCAGGGCCTGGACTTGGTGACTTCTCAAGGACACGTCCAGCCCCATGCTTCTAGGATTCATGTGACCTGGAATTAGGTTTCCCACATCCCAGCTGAGGGCCCGACCCCCACTATTTCAGGAGGGGGAGCCGTCTGGCTCGTCATGGAAAACGTGGAAAGCTTGCGGGGTTCGTCCCTATGCCAAAGCAGGTATCCTTTGAAACGGTGTAAGTCCTCGTGGCTGGGCTCAAAACCAAGGCCCAGAGGTACATGCGCCACGTTGTCCGCCGGGCGCCCCCAGCTGAACCGGCCGACAAAGCTCGAGAGAACACAGTACCCGTCGGGCTGCAACGTGCGCCTCCTTTTTATTCCTGCGCCTCCAGATGCCACAATATATACAGATGGTTTTATTTATACACGTAATAATATACAGAATTAGATTTTTATATATATATATATTCATATATTCACACAGACACACAGACGCTCACGGATGCGCCCAAGAGCTCAGCAAACCTCCTCAGCCCGCAGGGAGGGTGCTGCTCCCGACACACCCCAGAACGGTAAAAGAACCCCCCAGAAAACGAGCTGGTTTCTCAAGAAAAATCATCGTAAATTTGAAAAAAGTCTTTAAAAAAAAGGGGAGTGAGGAGGGGTGTTCATTTGTTTGATAAATGGAAGAGGCTGCCCCCCCTCCTGAGCAGCGGGCAAGTCATTCCCTAGGTCGGCCTGGGACAGTAGCAGATACAATCCCAGCATGCCCTGGTGCAGGCCGCTCCGCATGGGGCTTGGCATGAGTCCGGAGCCGGAGTTAGTCACCCTAAGTGGTGCGTTGTGGGTAGCGGATGCTGTCGACGCTATAGCATCAAAGGGACCTGCCATATGAGAAGAGTGCTGTCCGTCTCGCTGCAGGCCGGCAGCTTGCTGCTGGGGTTGAAATTCCGATAGCCCCGCCCGCCGGAGATGATGGCCACCGAGGAGATCTCCTTGCGGTGAGCGTCCCGGGCGCATGGCCTGCTCCGCACCCAGACGTCCGGGTCGTCGGCCATTTCGTAGATGGAGCCGTCCTCCTCGCTGTGCTCCAGGGCGGTCCCGCCTGGCGCCGGAGGGGCCTCTTTCACCGAGAGCAGCTGCCCGGGCAGGTGGGAGGTGGAGTGGAGACGGTACTGCAAGAGGATCCCCTTCTTCCTCATCTCCCTGGCCGGGGGCTTGTCGAGGGCAGATGGCTCTGGAGACGGGCTGTCCGGCTTCTCCTCCTGGCCGCCCTCCTCCTCCTTGTCGTTCTTCAGCACGTCCGGGGCCAGGGTGCTGACGGCCACGGCCAGGAATTCCACGGGGCCACAGTGGCCGTTCAGAGAGACCATGCCTTTGCCTGGGAGAGGAGCAGGGAGGAGAGCGAGAGAGAGAGAGGTTTTATTAACAGTAAACGCTTCAGAAAACAAATCAAGTTCACGCCTCATAAATATTGCAAGGCTTGTCTGCCGAGTCCCGGTGGCTCCGGCTGCCTCGATAACTAGGGCACGTTATTCTGAGATGCACAGACGGGCCCCAAGCTCTCCGCTCCTCGCCGTTAACCTTGCGCCGGCCAGGAGAGCAGGGGCCAGCGCGCTCAGCCCTCCGCGCCGTGCATGAGCTCCATAGCAGGCCCAACGGCCCAAATCCTCCTCATTTCCACTGAAATCATGAAGAGGATCTGGGCCGACGTGCCGCGTGCACCCACTGGGTCTGGCTATGCCACACCCAGCCTTTCCCATCTGAGCCAATGGCTCCCCATTCCACCCCCTTGGATTCTACCTATGGTCCCAAGTCCCCTCCCACTCGTGGCCCCTGGAGCTCCCTGTTCCCTGACTACATGCTGAGCCCCCTGGCCCCCCGCGCTGCGACTCAAGGTTCCTATTAATGGGGGGGATGCTGGGAAGTCCCAGCGGCTGGCCCTGAAAGGGAAGCGCAGCAGCCCACCCGCTGTGGTCGTGACGGAGACAGTTTTGACCCAGCGACGGTAACGCGTCCTCTCTCGGGGATCAGATGGTGCCCGAGTGGGGCGGTTTGCTGACATTTAGCAGCACCTGCTTGGGGGGTGGAGGGGCAGGGGGGAGAGATAGAGGGGAAATACAGAGCGTTTCCAGCCCTGGTACCCACAGCTCCACCAGGGCAGCCTAGTCCTGACCTGCAGCCCTTCTAATTCATCCCTGGAGTTTACCATGCCCTCTCCTTCCCCAAGTGCAGCGAGGCATGACCCTGGCTCCCAATGGCTGAGCCAGGGAGAATGGGGCTGCTGCCTGAGATAGGACCCAAGGAGTTTCATTTTGGCCTTTTGCCCCACGTGTCCCATGCTGGAAGGGGCTGGGAGGTCCGACGCACATTAAGGTCTCCTCCATGAGCACCCCAGGGTGGGCCACAGGGCAACAGACCTCTGTGGTCCCATTCAGCTTGTCCGGGGCTCAGCCCAGGGAGGGACCGTGCCCCTGAACACAAAGCAACACCCCAGGACACGGTGTGCCTGAGGGCCATAAGAGGGCACAGAAATGCACTGGCGCACCCACGTGCTGGGATGGGGGGGGGTCATGCAAACACATGGATAAATACGGGACATTCCAGAACAACCAGCGCTTAGGGCTTCCAGTCCTGAGACCCATGCACGTGTCAACGCTTCCAGCAGCACAGCGCCCTCTAGCAGCGGGTCAGGGCATCGATTTACCGCCGGCGCAGAGCGCTGCTTGAGGCACCGGCGCCACCTACGGCGGGGCCTGGGGCTTTTCTGGGAGGCGTCCCACCCCAGCACTGAGCCGCGAGATCCTGGCGTGAGCTGGCGGGGGGGGGGAGGTGGAAACACGCTCCGGGGCGAGCGAAGCAAGCTGACAAAACAGACGTGCTAGCCCAGAGCCCGCAGCACGACAGGCGTTTGGTCTCGGCTGGGATCTGCGAAGGAATCCAAGGGAGAGACGTGTCCAAATGCCACGGCGATGCCATGGGACTTGGAGGGCCATGGTCCCTTCGCTTCACTTGCAAATAGAATAGAATAGACTATCAGGGTTGGAAGGGACCTCAGGAAGTATCTAGTCCAACCCCCTGCTCAAAGCAGGACCAATCCCCAACTAAATCCCCAAATGGCCTCCTCAAGGATTGAACACACAACCCTGGGTTTAGCAGGCCAATCCCAGTTAGCGTTTTGCTTGCCCTGCGGGACGTGCGAAGGAGCCAGCTGCAACATCTCCGCAGTCCCCCAGCGATTCTCCACCAGTCCCCCGGGTGCTGCTTAGCCCTAGCTCGGCAGGAGTCCGCCAGCACCAACGCCGAGCGGACGATCTCCCTCTTGGCCCAGCTGAGAACCTTCTGCTCTGCCCAACTCCCAGGGGCAAGACGTACCAGAAGAGCAGACTCACCAGTGATTTTGGGGATGCCTTCCAGCCTGGGCACAGGCAGTAACACGATGATGCCCTGGTCCGTGCCAACCCACAGGAGCCCCTGGCAGATCAGCAGGCTGGTGACACGGACGTTCTTCTGGCCTGTTGGGAGAGAGTAAGGAGTGAATGTCGATCTGCCCCAGGGAGAGGCTGCGGGCACCAGGAGACAAGCACTCCGACAGCAGCAAACTTGAGAGGCCGCGGGCTTGGGGATGAGAGCCAGCAGGATGCCAAGGGGCACTGACTGGCGCCACAGGACTAGAGTCGACAGGAAGCCAGATTCCTACGCCCTGGTGAGCAGCCTTACATCAGGCAAAGGGGGATTGGCACAAGAGGGGCTAAGGACCCGGCAGAACACGGCACCAGCAGGGGATGCGGAAACGGAACAAGGGACGGCGGGGAAAGCAGAGCACCGCCTGCGCCCACCCAGCGCCCTGGCCCAACCATGGCTCTGCCGAACAGCTGGGGCTAGCAGACACCAGAATGCAGCGCGTGGCGAGGGCCCCGGTGCCGGCGCTGGCAATCTCCTGGCACCGCTTTGAAGGCGCGATTCCAGAGCCATGTTTTACATTCTGAATGCATGAGTGCCTCTCCTTTGCAAGAACAGAATACCCTGTTGTTTCTAGGCACGGACAATGAGACGGATAATTCGCTGCCATGAATTAACATGTTTTTGATGTCAGTCCAGATTAGCTCTTCCCGCATGAGCAGCGCTGCGCTGTCTTTTCACTTTAGCGGCAACGTTCGGGAGAACAAGGAAGGGGGAGCGGGCGGCTCAGCGAGGATGCCTGTCTCCTCTCTCCAGTGCTGACACACCTGAGGAAGGATGGGGGGCTGGGGGGGGGCAGGGGAGGAGGCCCTAGCAGAAAGAGGGGTAGGTGGCAGGGCGAGGCTCCATAGGGGAACGCAAATGGAGGAAGATTTCTCCGCCCCACCCGGGGCCCGGTCCGGCTGGTAAAAATTCACCCTATGCGATCACTGCACGGAGGGGCGGTGGGGGGGGGGGGGGGGTGCCCCTTACCCACGCGGGGGGGGGGGGCAGGGCTCCGGCAAGTCACCCCGCAGGGCAGGACGAATGACGAGCGGGATGTTTAGTGCACAGTGCTGGGATGTACAAGCCAACCAGGGTCCCCGTGCTTGTGATGGAGAGTCCCCTGGGGAAATAGGACATGCCCCCCTTTCTCTCGGCCCAGGACAGGGTGCCTCACAGGAATCACTCCGCTGCCTGTCTCGCTACCCCCGCTCCGCTCCAGGGCCCGGGGAGGAGGTTGCAGGGTGCATCTCGGGTCTTGCAGGAGCGGGTAGCAGGCAGCTGAATGGTAGCGTGGGGGGGGGAGGGGAAGAACGGCCATACTGGATCAGACCAACGGTCCATTTAGTTCAATGTCTTGTCTTCTGACAGTGGCCAATGCCAGGTGCTTCAGAGGGAATGAACAGAACAGAGCAATTATCGACTGATCCATCCCGTCATCCAGTCCCAGCTTCTGGCAGTCAGAGGCTTAGGAATGCCCAGATCATGGGATTGCAGCCCTGCCCATCTTGGCTAATCGCCATTGGTGGACCTATCCTCCATGTACTTATCCAAGTTCTTTTTTGAACCCAGCTATAGTTCTGGCCTTCTCAACACCCCCTGGCAACAAGTTCCACAGGCTGACTGTGCGTTGTGTGAAGAAGTACTGCCGTTTGTTTGTTTTAAACCTGCTGCCTAGACATTTCATGGAGTGCCCCCTAGTTCTCATGTTATGAGAAGGGGTAAGTCATACTTCCTTATTCACTTCCTCCACACCATTCATGACTTTACAGCCCTCTATCACATCCCCCCTCAGTCGGCTCTTTTCCAAGCTGAACAGTCCCAGGCTTTTTAATCTCTTCTCAGCCGGAAGCTGTTCCAGACCCTTAATCATTTTTGTGGTCCTCCTCTGTACCTTTTCCAGTTCTAATAGATCTTTTTTGAGATGGGGCGACCAGAACTGCCCGCAGTATTCAAGGGATGGGCGTAGCATGGATTTATATGGCGGCATTAGGATATTTACTGTCTTATTATCTATCCCTTTCCTCATGGTTCCTAACATTCTGTTCGCACTTGCCTGCTGCTGCACATTGAGTGGATGTTTTCAGAGAACTCTCCACAATGACTCCAAGATCTTTTTCTTGAATGGTAACAGCTAATTTAGACCCCAGCATTTTGTATGGATAGTTGGGATTATGTTTTCCAACGTGCATTACTTTGCATTTATCAACACTGAATTTCGTCTGCCAGGTTGTTGCCCAGTCACCCAGTTTTGTGAGATCTCTGTGATTCCTCGCGGTCAGTTTTGGTCTTAATTATCTTGAGTAATTTTGAATCATCTGCAAACTTTGCCACCTCACTGCTTACCACTTTTTCCAGATCATTTGCGAATATGTTGAACAGCGCCGGTCCCAGTACAGACCCCTGGGGATCTCCTCTCTCCAGCCTGAAAACGGATCATTTATTCCTACCCTTTGTTTCCTGTCTTAACCTTCCACCGATCCATGACTCGTTAAGACACTGCTTGGTTTGCTTAAGAGCCTTTGGCGAGGGACCTTGTCAGAGGCTTTCTGAAAGTCCACGTTCATGATGTCCACTGGATCCCCCTTGTCCACATGCATGGGAGGGGAGGTGGGAATGGCCCTGAAGCAGAGGGGTGCCATTATCCCAGCTGAGCAAAACAGCTGCTTCGTATCTCAATGCCCCCCTGCTATTAGTGCGGGCGCAAGGATGCCAGCGGACACCCTGCCCTGTCCCCAGTGAGGACGGCTCCCACCAGAGAGAAGAAAATGCCAGTTGCAGGATGCGGGGTGGAGGGAGGGAGAAGGATTATGGGTGCTACCCAATGTCTTTCTCCTTCCCCCTGCCCATGCCGCTGCTACTGCTGCTCCCCACCCAGCCTGGCTGGCGCTCCACTGTGACTGGGCCGCCCGAGCGGGGAGCCAGCCTCCAGCACCCCTGTGCGAGATTAGCCTGGAGCTGGGAGCTGACTCCCGCCAGGGGCACTGGCTGACTGGCAGAGGAGAAGCGCGGCCACAAAGGAGTCCCGAGCCCTGGGTGGAGCCCGCCTCTTCAGACCCAAGCTGGAGCCGACGCTTTGTCCCTCGATTGTCAATAGTTCATGTCTATTTGCCCAGGAAGGAAGCATGGAGCAGGCCAAGGATCGTGACCCCCCCAGCGGCTCCACACCAGGGGCCTTGCATGGCTGGAACGTGGAAGAGGCTTTGGGAGAAATGAATTAACCATGGCAAGTTATTATTACATGGGGGGGTCGCGAGCTGCCAGCCTCCACCCCAAACCCCGATTGCCCTCCAGCATTTATAATGGTATTAAATATATTAAAAAGTGTTTTTAATTTATAAGGGGGGGGGGGGTCGCACTCAGAGACGTGCTGTGTGAAAGGGGTCACCGGGACAAAACTTTTGAGAACCACTGATCTAGATGGACATCCCCGCCTACGTCGTCTCCAGTTGAAAATCAGCTACCGGCTTCCCGCAACCAGGGAGCAACATGTACCTGGATTCCACCCTCCGCTCTGCCACTTGAGCTGGGCTGAGCCACACCCACTTCTTCTACACTGTCCTCTCCGGGACCCTCTCCCCTGGGTGCCAGAGAGAGGGCAACTCCCCCGTCACCGTGAACAGAGGGGGCAGCAGAGAGGAGCAAGCGCCTCGCCCCCCCCCCTTACAAAGGGCACAAGCAGAAGGGGGCAGGAAGAGAAGCCCTCCCAGGTATAAGGAGGGGCGGGGGTGGAGCAGTGTCCAGAGGCTGGTCTAGGCCAGGGGGATTAGCACTGTCTGTAGCTAAATAAGTGCTAACCCCTCATGCAGCCAGACCCCACTGACACCTCCCACACTGGGGGTCCCCCGGCACAGCTACACCAAGGAGATCCCCCCCCCCCAAATATGCACTGGGCACAGGAGCACCAGCAGGGACCGAGGCCTCCGGCTACGTGCAGTAGCAAGGGGGCTAGGGAGGAGCAGGCAGCCCTGCTGAAATGCGGGAGGGCGCCAGAACAGGACAGGTGGCCACCAAACATTCCCAAGCACCGCAGGAGAAGGGCAGCTGCTCCGACCCCCCCAAGCAGCCGCCTCCTCCAGCTGCGCCTCCTGCCCTCCCCCACCCTGGCTCGGGGCTGAAGGCTCGGCCCCCAGCCGCCCCCGCCCCCTGCCTCGCGGGAACTGTTCTCGGGACACATTCGCGTCAGCGGTTGTCCACCTTTCCCTGCTCCCCGCCTCCTGCTAGGCTCCCACCATGCCCAATCCATGATCGGGCCCCCCCCCACCCCGTCTAGGAGCTAGTTCGCAATTAAACCGCATCACCTAATCGAACAGTAAAAAACAACAGAACAAAACAAGGAGTGGCAGCAGAAGGAGACATGAGAGCTGTGTCCCTGACCCCCAGTGTCCCCTGACACCCTGTGTTCATCTGGTCTATTTAGACTGTAAGCTCTCTGGGGCAAAGGCAGCCAAGCGAGGCCACTATTCTGGTTAGGGGTCTGATCGTTCTTCGTCACTGTAATAATTCTACCAGAAGAAACAGTTACGTACCAGGACCAACCCGAGCGTGGACATAGTTACAGTGATACAGCGGTGACAGTGTGGCCCAGTGGCTAAAGCACTGGACTAGGACTCAGATCTATTCCCGGCTCTGCCACTGGCCTGGGCAACTCACTCTCCCCCCCTCCCCCGTGCCTCAGTTTCCCCGTCTGTAAAATGGAGATAATGGTACTGACCTGGGGCTCTGAGGTCTGCTGATGAGCAGTACTAGATGAGAGCTAGGGATTAGTAGTAAACGGTTACATCTTATCCCCCCTTCCTGTTTGGGAATTAGCAATATCAGTATAATTGTGAGCACACTGGGCATGGACCTGCTTGAACTATACTGGTATAGTTTAAAAAGGTTCCACTTGCTCGTGCAGACAACGCCTAAGCGTCTATGCTGTACCTAGGACAACAGAGCCCCGATCTCCGGTGAGACCTCTTGGCACCACCGTTACGCCAATCCCATTAATAAGATCCTTAACTCCTCAGGGCTCTTTTGCAGCTGGGCTCCCCGTCCCGCTCCAAGAAAGGAAAAGCAAGACATCAAAAAAAGAGTAAGATTTCTAATGGCAAATAAATATTTTATCACCGCGACTTAACACTGCGGCGTTGGATTCACCGAAGCAATATATCTGCTGAGCTACAACGCGAGAAAGCCGGGGCTCTCCACGAAGACTTTATTAATGACCTGTCTGGTTAAAAAGGATGAGGGAGCTTAAGTTCAAAAATGCATTAATGCCAAAACACTCACTCTCCCAGGAAGAAAAGGAAGTGATCAATTTTTTATCATGCCCTAAAAAAAAAAAAAAAAAAAAAAAGACACCCACTTACACAACTACTGCCTTTATTACTAATTAAACAATTACTCCTGTTCATCGCTGGAGTGAGGGGTGGGGCCACGGCCCTTCACAGCCCGCGATTACGGTTCAGACATTCGCAGAGCTGGATCAGTGCAAGACAGCAGCTTCGAGCAGTTTTACCCTCTCTGCACTAAGCGTCTGCATTAGTGCCATGGTGCCGGGGGCTGGAATCTGGGCAAACCCCCCTCGTAGAAAAGGCCTTAAAAGCCAGCTTTGATTCTATTTTCGGATTTTCTATAGCCGCAGAATCTGAGCCCTAGAGGCTCAATCCACGAGAACTATTAAATCAGAAACTGCCCCTCCTCGTTAGTCTCAGCAGAGGCCAAGGGATGAATGGGGCATAAACCTCTCATCCTTCCAGGAGCTCAAGTCCTTCCAGGTCAGGACGGTTAGCGGGGGAGGGAAGGGGAGGGCACGATCTATCGCTATTCTGTGGATAAATACAGAACTTCGCTCTCAGGGGCGGAGAGCTCACAATAGCCTCTGTTTGGGAGTCAATCCCCCCAGACTGCATTTCTCATCCTTGCAGCCTACTAAAAGAAACCCTTTAGCACTGAAAAGCATTCGCATGACAACAGGATCTTTGTTTCCACAGAGTTCACCAGCTCCTGACTTCTCATCAGCCCACTAGACGTGGTTAGTTTTTGCAAAAATCGCAATCGGTTGCCTTGAAAACAACCGACGGCACAACCGTACGTTTGCAATTCGGAGAGGGGTGGGAGAAAACGGGACGAATTGGCAGATGAGCCGGGGAGAAGCGAGAGATCTTGTTCTATGCGGACGACCCTGGTAATAAAACGATAGCAAACGGATGAGAACGCAGAAGAGGGGATCTCTGGGTAGAACTTTCTCTGGGAGGGATCAGTAAAGGATTTTAAGATCTAGTGCCTTGTCTAGATTAGGGAAACTTGCAGTGCTGTTAACTACAGCAGTGTGCAAACTTCTAATGTGTGTCCATTGCAGCAGTGCAAAAATGTGGCAGGCACTAACTAATGTGACAGGCCCTGGTGCAAATTCCAGTTTGCACCAGGGTAGGGTGTCTGCACTAGAGGTTTTCACCAGTGCAACTGTATCAATGTTATGACACTGGTGCAATTTTCCCGGGCAGCCAAATACTAGGACTTTGTCTGTGGCTTTTTAACAGTGCATGAGAATTGTGCGCTCACAAAAGATGCCAGTCTGACAACCAAAGAGACTCAAGTTCTGCATGTCTTGAGCAGGGACCAGACAAACTTTCCCCCCGGCTGCCCTCCCAATGTGCCTCACCCCGACATGGGGGGGACCGGCCCTCTCTCGGGATGAGGATGGAGCTCAGTGGATGACTGTGCACGACTTGACTTCTCTGCGGAGGCTGCCAAGAAGTGAGGGCGGTTCCACCGGGACCCTGACACAGCCCGCAAATCATTTCCCTCTGCGCTGAACAGCCTTCCGCAGGGCAGGCGTTTGGCATCACCAGTGTCTTCATCAATTTTAAATGCGACCGAGTGAAGTAATTAGGCCACATTGATACTGACAAAAGCAGAGCGTTTAACAAAGCCGAAACAAACGAAGCTATGCTTGTCATAACACCTCCCTCCTCCACAGACCTCAAAGCACTTGACAAAGGTGGAGAAGGACCACGAGTCCTATTTTTAAAAGCAGGGGAAACTGAGGCACGGGAAACGTTCCCTAAACACTCAAGGTCGCACCATAAATAAATGGCCGAGCTGGGACATAGAACCCGAGTCTCCTGAATCGGACTGAAGCCGCATCTGCTCCACAGAGTCACTAACGCCGCAAGGAATGCAGAGTTTGTGTGCAGCAGACAGGTGGGGCTTTGCAACGGAGCCTTTCCTGGAACGCAAGGTTGGGGCTGCTGGACCAGGGAAAACCAAGGGCAGCTGAACAGTGACGCCCTCCCGACCGGCGGGCACTAGCACCGCAGCTCTTCAACAGCCTCCTGCAAATCCACAGCCTCACACCAGCTCCGAGGGGGCAGCAAATAAGTACCATTCCCATTTTATAACAGGAGAAGCCAAGGCAGGGCGTTTGTGGCTTGGAGCAGGTCACTCAGAGGGAGAAATGTCAGAGCTAGGGTCAGTACCCGTTTCCAGCCTCCTAGTTCTGTGCTTCGACCACAGGGCTACCCCCATGTATCAGTCAGGACAGGCATTTGGGATCATCTTGCCTTCTAACGGCTAGAGGACTTGCCAAGAATCCTAACGCTGCTGTGGGCTTGGGGATAAATGGCCCCGAGTCCCCCTCTCTGGTTAGCTGCTGACCCCGGCTCTAGGGAGAGAGTATACAGTGACAGGTTGTTCCCGCACAGCCGTGCTGGTGGGGGGCACGGACCAGAGACAGAACAACCCCCTCCCCGAGGGAAGGCAGACGAGGGATGGGCAGCTGCACCACACGAAGGATCGCTCCGGTCATTCGAATCTGGAGGCCCAGGCCCCTTTTCAGACAGTCCCTTGCTGGGGTGCAGTCCTGGCCCTTTAAGAGTCATCCTAGAGAATCCACCCCGCAGGCAGCTCCCTGAGTTGCTGTTTGAAAGGTAAGAGGAGAGAAGGGGCAGAGGAAATTTAAAGGGCCAGGCCTGTCGTTTTAACGCAGTCTTCTCCTCCTCCCCCCAATGCTTTCATAGAATATCAGGGTTGGAAGGGACCTCAGGAGGTCATCTAGTCCAACCCCCTGCTCAAAGCAGGACCAATCCCCAGACAGATTTTTGCCCCAGTTCCCTAAATGGCCCCCTCAAGGACTGATCGCACAACCCTGGGTTTAGCAGGCCAATGCTCAAACCACTGAGCTATCCCTCCCCGCTTTGCAAGGGTGAGCATGGGCAACAAGGATCCATGCTCAGAAGGGGGGGGATTTCTCCCCCCATCTCCTACACCCCACTTTCCCCCTCCCCTCTCCATTCACCCTTCCCGCCCCCTCCCTCCGCCCTCCAGCAAAGCAGGCTATAAATACTCTGCAGGCATCCAGCAGCGGCTGGGGAGGAGGCAGAGGAGGACAACAGCCCGTAGGTGTCAGTCCAGAAAGAGGCCTCATCTCTCAGGCCGCTGGTAAAGCGGGGAACAGCTTTTCGAATCACCAGCTAAGAATCCCAGCCAACACGTGGCAAGAAAGATGCTTCCTCGTAGCAGCAGCATATGCAGGCATCAGACAAAGGCCGTTTCCCACAGCAGCAGTCACAGCCCATCTGGCTCCATTCGCCGGGCAATTAGCTGAAGTTCTGCAGCGTGTCCGGCCCACACGCCCCTTTAATGATAAACACGGCCCCTTCCCAGCACTGCTTCGGGGCCGAGGCAGGGCTCGGGACAGAGAAGCTGCCAAACGGCTTTTCCCCCTGAATGCAGGGGGTTGTTTATTTCAAGGGGTGAATGTTCCCCCATTCTCCCCAGGGAGGGTGGGTTTGGCCCATCTGCCGTGTGCGTCCTGCACGAACGGGATGCTCGCAAAGATTATGGGAGCAGGGTCGGTAGGGGTCGCTTCTCTGCAGATCTTCACCCCCCTGCCACGAGGAGCTACCGATATGCTGATCCTCATGCAAAATCTGCCTCATTTCCGACACACGTCCTGGTGATAGCATGGGTGGGAGGCGGAGGCGGAGAAGGCAAACTCCTCTCCAGCCTGCAGCTACACTGGTAAGATAACCTGGCCCCCCCGTGCCCCACTGCCGGCCCCGCTGGAGGGGTTTGACTCAGGCAGCGTCTGGCCATTGTACAAAGCAGTGTTGGTTCAAGCACAGCAGCTAGCTCAACTGTAGGAGGCGCTATCGGACCCGTTAATCCACACAGGGGAACAGGATCAGGGGCATGCGCAAGGGGTGGGGGGCAAGCAGGGGCACAGGGCCCCCCCCAATCATTGGGAGCACAGAACTCCTCTGGGGCCAGGGCAGGGACAGCGAGCTCCTCTGACGAGAGATGACAGCTCCACCAGCCCCGGGGTGAACCAGCTCCTCTGACCACGCGGGGGGCAGCAGCTAGTTTCTCCAGCTGCGGGGGGGGGGGGGGGGGGGGCCACAGAAAATGCCCCTCCAAAAGCAGCCAAATTTTGATTCTTGTGCACGCCCCCGGACAGGATGGAGGAGAGTTTGGAATGGGAACCGACCATGAGGAGAAAGGGAAGTGGAGAGGAGGCGTAAAGCAGAAAGGGTCTAGAGTGCAACAAACTGGTGTGTGCACACCACTGCTCCCTAGTGGTTAGTATCAGAACTGCTCAACTGTGGGTCATAAGCCCCTACACGGCTAACAGGAGGATCAGGGTTCAGGCACAGCATAGCAACAACCGTGACGTTCCCGTGGGGCCATGGGTTCCTGGCAATAAACATGGGAGGGAAAGGAAAATCTGAAGCCGAGAGGAAAATCCAGCCAGCCCGCTCAGAACAGCGCCCCCTGCTGCTCGTAGGCAGGAAGTGCTCTCTCCAGAGAGAGACGATGGATGTCTTGGGAGTGGCATGAACACCGCGGAAGCTCTACTCCCCGATCAGGGCGGGGGAGAACACGTTCTTGGCACTAAATGGTCTCAGGGCTGATTTTCTTTGCTGGTTCGCGGGGAGGAAGAACAGGTCTTTCCCCAAAGATTGGCTTTGCAGACCTCAGCAAACTCACCTCCTCCCCACGGCATCGTCATGCCCACCTCGCGGCTATGACGAAGCCAGGCCTGACCCCTGCAGCTGGACCCCATGGGTGATAAAGCACCTCCCTCACCCCAGACACAAGGGGACCCCCAGCCTGCACACTGGGATGAAGAGGCTGGAGGGGGTCACCAAACCCACACCTCCCTGAGAAGAGCTGGCTCCTGGCCGCCTGGGCCCTGGCAGCAATTCTTACTGTCACAACACGTCGCCAAGACGACGTCCAGCCTCCCGAGGGTCA
The DNA here is from genome assembly GCF_002925995.2 of Terrapene triunguis. Classification (NCBI taxonomy): domain Eukaryota; kingdom Metazoa; phylum Chordata; order Testudines; family Emydidae; genus Terrapene; species Terrapene triunguis. The sequence goes on from NW_020665065.1 coordinate 16,202,983, forward strand.
AGCTCTTTCCATGGAGATGCTCCCCCACTCCTCACGGCCTCTCTACCACCCCAAGCACGTAGGGAGCGGCCTTCCCCACATACCCACCAGCCCTGGGGCTGATCCTCAGTGGGCTGCCCCCTAACAAACAGCTCAGCCCTCCCCCGCTCCCCTACCTGGCAGGACGAAGGTGGTCCGCGTTGCTATGTTAATCTCCTGCAGATGCTCCAGGGTCTCGGTGTGAAAGAGGCGAATGGAGGACCCCGAGGAGAAGGCCATCCAGACGCCGCTGCCCGCCTTGATCATGTGCGTCACACTGGCTTCCTCGTCCGGGTGGGCCTCAAAGGTTTGCTGCGGGGAGAGGACGAAAGAGGAGGGTTCAGAGGGGGCGTCACCGCAGAGCACGTTATCACAGGGCAGGTGCTGAAGGGCCCGTAACGCAGGGTGCAAGGAGGGAGCTCCGGCACCAAAACCAGATGCGGCGTCTACCTCAATGGTCCCCTAGGGCAGCAGGGGCTCGGAGCAGCCATGGAAGTTGGGCGATCCCAGCTCCTGCCTCCTGGGGAGCACCACAAAAGTGTCACAGAGGCTGCTTTGCGCAGGCCCTATCCATGCCGAGTCTGGCCCGGCTGGCTCTAAAGACAGTAGGTGCCTGCACCCTGCACGGTGGGAACTCCTGGAGCCAGTAAGTGGGGTCTCTTTGCTGGGTGGACAGGACTGTCCACGCCCATTCATATTGCGCAGCTGCTTTCGCCAGTCCTGCCAGTTCTGCACGGTAGGACATCCCAGAATGCATTGCCCTAGGCGCTGCTGGTTCCACGCCGAGCGATCGATCCCCTACTGAGGCACTGGGGCAGGGGTAGGCAACCTATGGCACGCGCGCCAAAGGCGGCACACGAGCTGATTTTCAGTGGCACTCACACTGCCCGGGTCCTGGCCACCGGTCCGGGGGGGCTCTGCATTTTAATTTAATTTTAAATTAAGCTTCTTAAACATTTTAAAAACCTTATTTACTTTACATACAATAGTTTAGTTATATATTATAGACTTCTAGAAAGAGACCTTCTAAAAACATTAACATGTATTACCGGCACGCGAAACCTTAAATTAGAGTGAATAAATGAAGACTCGGCACACCACTTCTGAAAGGTTGCCGACCCCTGGAATACCTGGCCCCAATTTCCCACAATGCACTGGAGCAAACCTGGTTAGGCAGCATGGTCATGGAAACCAACATGGCTGCCGTAGCACAACACTGCACGCACCAACGGAACTGGGTGCAGTGCTGGCGTGGCCCACCGCAGTCACTGGGCTAGTAACTGGTTACAAAAATCACAGGCAAATGTTTGGATGTGAATGGAGCCCTGGGCTGGGACTCAGATACGCAGATTCTATTCCCGGCTCTGTCCCTGACCTGCTGGGTGACCTGGGGCAAGACACTTCACCTCCCCGTACCTCAGTTTTCCCATCTGTAAAATGGGGTTAATGATCCCACGCTCCTTTGCAAAGCACTTTGAGAGCTTCTGAAGGGAAGTGCTAAATAAGAGCTCGGGATTATTATTAATTGGAGGTGGGGCATGTCCCATATGCCTGCAAAGCAGAGGGACAACAATAGGGGATCCCCAAATTATGGATAGGATCAATCCCCCATGGGGTAGGGGAAGGAATGTCTAGTTGCTACAGGCATGAGAGCAGAGACCAGTCAGTATGACCAGGGGAAAGCAGGGCTAAGAGAGAAGTCCTCGGGTGCAGCAGAAGCACTTCAGAGCAGGGGAATGGTCTGGGCTGGTTTCTAGTTAGCCAGGACTTGATTTTAACAGCCCCCACCAATCACAGTGCATGCAGGCAGCACTGTTCCCTGCACTGCCCATAGGGCGCAGGAATTAACAGCCTCTGCTCCCATCTTCCTGCGACGCGATCCTAGCAGAACCGCCCTGTGAGTGCAAGCGAAACAGTGCTCCTTCCGCCAGCGCCCCCCATTCCACCCGGCTGCCGGCCACGCACAAAACCACGACCAAGCAGCCCAGCCTGGCCCGCTGCCCATCCTAGAGACGGCCCCTGCACCCGACTCCTGGATCCAAACACTCCTGCACTTGGAGGAGGGGAACTGAAAAGCAAACCTGGGGCTCAATTTTGCAAACCTGTGTAAACGGTGCGAACCAGAATCTCCCATTCGCACACCCTGAGCTTGTTGCAGATGCTCCAGAGGTGGAGGCGCTGCCTGCCTGGTTAACCAGGGAATCACATGGGCCTTTGGATGTTGCGATAGGAGCGGTTCAGAGCTCTTCCACCCCCTGCCCTGAATCCACGCCACGCGAGGCCCCATTACTTGCTAGGACTGCCTCCCACCCTGAGCAACCAGCATCCTGCTGAGGCCAGCGTCCCCAAGAACAACAGGCTAGAGACTTCCCTGTCCATTCCCAAGACTGAGGTCTCTCCCCGCCCTGGGAGCCGGCTAGTGAGCTGAGCGCTCGCCGTCTGCTGGCAGGAAAGACTGGCGCTCGGCCCTGCCCTGAGGCTCCCAGAGGGGGGAGGGATAGCTCAGTGGTTTGAGCATTGGCCTGCTAAACCCAGGGTTGTGAGCTCAATCCTTGAGGGGGCCATTTAGGGATCTGGGGCAAAAATCTGTCTGGGGATTGGTCCTGCTTTGAGCAGGGGGTTGGACTAGATACCTCCTGAGGTCCCTTCCAACCCTGAAATTCTATGATTCTATGACGCAGCTCCAACGCTTGCTAAGGGGAACTGGATAAGCGATGTGCCTGGGGGGTGGGTTTTTCACACCCCTACGTGACGTAAGAACAGCCATATTGGGTCAGACCAAAAGGTCCATCAAGCCAACCATTCTGTCCTCTGACCGTGGCCAGTGGCAGGTGCCCCAGAGGGAATGAACAGACCAGGAATAATCAAGTCATCCATCCCCTGTCACCGAATCCCAGCTTCTGGCAAACAGAGGCTAGGATCACCATCCCTGCCCATCCTGGCTAATAGCCATTGATGTAGTTGTATCAACCTAATTTCCTAGTGCAGGCCAGGCCTGCGGTCGTGTGGACAGCCCCTGAATGGACACGAGAATGGGACGGTCAGGAGATGGGGCCTAGATCCAAAAAATGGGGTTGAGCATTTTTACACCAGTGCAGTGACTGCACTAGGGCGAGAGGTTTGCACCGGTGTAACTACGCCGGTGCAAACACGCCCAGCGCAGGCAAGTTCTTCATTCTTCTTCCCTGCCTCTGCGCAGACTTTCTCCAAGCACAGGGAATAGCTTGTTAGCTTGGGCTTCCTCTAGTGACCGGCTCTGCAGCTGCAGAAATGGGCCATGGGGGTCACCTAGCGAGACCCTCATCTCTGACAGCCCACTTCCCGCTGCAATCATCTTCCGCACGGGCAGCTGGTCTGTCGAGCGGCATCGAAGCCGGCTGCAACCTCCCCAGTTACCACTAAGGGAGAGAGAGGGTGCCAGGAGGGAAACACCAGTAGCAAGACGGTGACGCTGCTTTAGCACCTACCATCTGACTCACCCGAGGTTCCATTCAACCGCCTGTAGGTACCCAAGTTGGTTCCACCCTGGGGCATTTCAAGCCGCGAAGGGAGCGGCTTTCTCAGCATCACCCCCGTGACCTGGATGGAAACTATGAGCAAAGATCGGCTCATATTCCCCCCTCCTCCCCACACCGGAGGCCTGAATAGCTTCGACCCAGCCCAGCTTGAGAGGCAACAGCACCAACAATCTCAGCCCAGACCCTGGCTGTCAGAATTCAGTTAAAATAAAGATTCAGTGCAGGAAATGGATTCACGTTACAATTCCAGAGAAACCAGTCTAGCTGGGACCCCTCTGGGCTCTTTTAAAAAGCTTCAGCAGAGCGACTGAACCTTACAGTGCTTTAAAAACCACTCTGCCCCCAGCTGCAGGTCTTCACAATTTATATTCGAGAAGAACATAACTTACTGACCATCATGGTTTAAGTTACTCGCCCTCACCCCCTCCCACGGCCTGGGTCCCCCCTAACCCGCTCATTCTTCTATTACAGTAGAGAAGGGAACGCCCTTGCTCGCAAGAGGATGCTGCCTCCCGGAGGACAGGGGCTGGCAGGCTGCAGGCGGGAGAAGACGAGGCGAATCGGAGTCACTTCCAAGAAGATAAATATTCCAGTGAACTAGAAACAGGGCCGAGCAGGGTCACGAGCGGGCTCTAAAGCAGCGCCCGGTGGAATTAGGAACAAGAGAGCGCTGCGGCGATGAGGACAGGCTACCAGAAACAAACTCAGGGAGACCGTTTAATAGGCTCCAGTGGGACCTGGAGCTAGAGAAAGGACAGATTTAAGAGCTCTCAAGCCCGGCATCCCGATGGTGCAGGCTGTCAGCTTGCTAGGAAGTTCACGGGTTACCCCGATTTTCTTGCTTGGCATGAGCTACGCTCTTTTTTTAAATGCGCCCATCACAGCAGTGGCTGCCCAGCAGGTGACGAGGTCACTGCCTCTATTTCTAAGCTCTCTGATTTAGAACCTGCACACTGGAGTTTTAGGATCCAGTGCCCCAAACCCGAGAGTCAGCCAGCAAGATTTTGCTTCTCCGAAGTCAGCAAAGATGCCTGCAGCACCTTCCTCCAGTGCTTCAGCTCTGCCCCATTTAGTATACCTACACTCGGAGCCGGGAGGGCGATGCCCAGCTCTCACTGAGCTAGTGTGCTAAAAATAGCATGTAGCCGCAGCTGCGCGAGCAACAGGAGAGGGTGAGTACACACCCATGAGACGCTAGCCAGGGGCAGCTGGCCAGTCCCGCAGCTCACGCTGCTGCAGCTACGTGAGCTTGCTCAGAGCCAGCATGGGTAAGCTCCTGGAAGCTGGGAATCGCCCGCCAGCTCCAAGCATAGACAAACCCCGCGTCCTTTCAGGGGGACTATCGGCAGGGACCACACTTCACCGGGGTGCTGCACAGACACAAGTGGCTCACCACCAACACCCCTTCGCAGGGAAGCCACTGCCCATTCAATCAACCTTCTGACAATTTCTCTGGTCAACCCCGAAGAGATTTGCCGTTCAGATTTCAGTGCTGTGCTGCTGTCTCGCTGTCTAAGGGTTTTATACTGCTGTTCATTACCCCAGCCTTTGAGTGCCTTCAGCATAAAATCCACAGCAACAGTGGATTTTATGTCCCTAGTGGATTTTACGGACTCTCAAAAACCTCCATTCCCACCTAGTGTAGATCACCCATGCCCATACCCTCCCCGTACTCTGCATACAGGCACTCCGCCTCCTTTAGTCTAACCTGGCAGGAGTGCAACCCAGGGAAGGGGTGGGAATGATTTTGTCTAGAACGAACACTGACTCATTTCCAGGCCTGGTGGCAATTGATTTACACCGGGTCTTCACGACAAACAGCTTAACTCCGAGGTTAGATTTACAGCATAGCTTGCAAGATTCTGCTCTGCCGGGAACTGTGGGTTTGTCTAGGCTGTGATATTCCCCCCAATCCCCCGGCACCAAGTCTCAGAGCCCAGGTCACCTGATTCCGGCTTGGGGCTAAAAATAGCAGTGTAGACGTTTGTGCTGGATCCTGGGTTCTGAGCCCCCGTGAGCCTGAATGTCTCCACTGCAATTTTATAGCCCAAGGCCCAAGAGCCCGAGACAGGTGACTGAGGCCAGCCTCGGCTGTGCCTCAGGTCTTCTACCGCAGTATAGACATTGGAGTCAGGACTCCTGGGTTCTGTTCTTGGCCCTGGGCAGAGTGAGGTCTAGAGATTAGAGCGAGGACTCTTCTATACTCTTCCCAGCTTTGGAAAGGAATTTGAGTTGTTTAAAAAGACAGCCTGGAGTCAGGCCTTCTGAGTTCCTCCAGGAAGTCAAAGTAGGTGCTCACAATGATTTAACAAAACTAAGCTATGAATCAGAAAGGGCAAAACAATCTCAAAAGCATGCATCTGAGCGACCATTCCAAATGGGAATATGGCAACATGCACTGCAGAACTTTTAGGGCCGTTAGCGCGCAGCAAGCTAATATGCTGTAGGTTTATACCACGGCTGGCCGTGCAGACAAACCCTTAGACACTTAGGCGCTTACAGCTCATTGACAGTCATTGGCACTTCCACGCCTAAGTACCCCAGCCACTTTTGAAAGGGAGAATGAGGTGCTTCTAAAACTTTTACTCCAAACCTCCCAATCAGTTGGGATAAAGGCTAAGCTGCAATTTTTGCCAAAACACTTCCCATACGCAGAGCTCACCCCCAATAACTGAAAACATCGGCGTTCCAACTCACCTAAAAAAAAACCCCAAAAAACCCAACACGGCCCCAGGCAGTGAAAATCAGGGCATGAAATAAACCTGAAGTTTAGTCGCTGCCTCTTTTTTGAGTTATGGGAGGTCAAAGGATGTTAGAACAATTTTCAAAAGCCACCTGCTTTCCAGTGTCAGAACTCAGCTGGCTCGTCCCCTCCATCTCAAACGTCTCAGAGAAGCCGTTTTGCTCACGTGTGGAGAACACAGGGATTTGTAATGTACAAAGGACCTTTGCTACCCCCCAAAATTGGGGTAATGGCTGGGGATGTAGGGAAGAGGGCAACTGTGCAAGTCAGGCTTAGAAGAGAAGCATCACGATTATTTGTGTTGCAGTTAGAGGCTCCAATCAGGGCCCAGTCACTGCACAGATATAACAAGAAAGATGGTCCTGGTCCCTCCCACCCACCCACCCCTGCTCACGATCTAAGATATGGGCTCCACCCAGGCCAGAAGGTTTCTAGGAGAAGGAGGATTCCATGTGGAAAATGTCACCTCTTTACCCTGGAGATGGCAAAGAGTAGGGTGAAAGATTACAAGGGACTAGCTCAGGAGTTTTGCAATCAGTGATGACTTCAGACGGCCCCCGCTCAGAAAGCAGATATGCGCCACCAGTAAGTCCAAAGTGCACCGGTTGATGAAGACAGGCACCACCATGTTAGGATGCATGAGTCTTCATTGAATTTCCCACACTGGCCGTTGGGATCTCCTGACTGCCACGCCTGACCGAGACAACGCAGCCTATAACCCAGAGCCATTAGCGGCTTGGTCCTGCTCCCTATGAAGCCAACAGCAAGACAGCCAATGCTCTAAATGAGATGCTGTCCCTTTCCCGCACATCAGAGGAGCTGGAATCCACCTCCCACCCACACCGCAAGTCAGGTGAGAGCATTTAGGTTCCACCTTCTGCCTGCCCTCAAGTAGCAGATATTTATTCTCCACCAATGGGGCCATCTGCATCCCAGATGGAATCTGGGGACCTTCCCCCTCTGCCGTGCCCTGTGAAGTCCCGTGTCAGAGCCTCTGACTGAGAAAAGCTAGACAGGTGCCCCTTAATGTAGCTTCTAGAATCATAGAATATCAGGGTTGGAAGGGACCTCAGGAGGTCATCTAGTCCAACCCCCTGCTCAAAGCAGGATCAATCCCCAGACAGATTTTTGCCCCAGATCCCTAAATGGCCCCCTCAAGGATTGAGCTCACAACCCTGGGTTTAGCAGGCCACTGCTCAAACCAAGGTGAATAGTTGTTCTTAAAATCCAGAGACAATGGATTGTCCCGGGAGCAACAAAGCTGTCCCAACGCAGCTAGCAGCCAGCCTGGTCCCCAGTGGGCGTTCATTCACATCAAAACCCACCACCACAGTTCCGCACCATTAGCAGTTGCTCAAAGAGAACAGGACCAGAACACGATGGAGGCTGCAGCAGATCAGGACTCCTCTCGCAGAGCTGGGGGGGGGGGGGGGTCCTGGGACTGGAGTAAAGGTGCTGCCCCTCTCTCCCAATCTATGCTGGCTCAGCTGAATAGGAGGATCTTGTAAAAGACATACCCGGTGTCAGACCCAGCCACTTCCACGAGCCCCCAAACTCCTGGTATGAGGAAGTAGGTTCCCCTGCCCTCCCCCCTCAGTCTAGACGTCAGGTTCAACCACTTCTGTATCACCATCTCCAGCCCTTAGGCTGGTCTTCTGAGTGGGAAGAGGTCCGTTTTCAGTGCTGACCTTTTGCTGCATTACAGCTTCACCTCAAAGGGACACAAACAAAGCTAGTTTGGAAAAAGGAGAAGTTACATGAAACCAGTAACTAGTGACGTATTGATCTTTGGAGATATGGGGGACGGGAGCGGCTCAGAGATGTTAATCAAGGACACGCTTGAGGCACATGCACAGAGAGACTGAATTGCTGCATGGCTCAGGCTGCCAATGCCACGACAAGAAGTCGATTGACTGAGGGGTCAAATCAGGAGTAATCTCATTGACTCCTGCACAGTACCAAAGTGCTTCCCACACTGAAATGCAGCCGGCTCTGGGGAGGAGCAACCAATCGGCACACACCGCACGGTGTACAAAAGGGTTCTGCATCCCTGAATTATGCTGAGTAGCACTTACTCACTCCTATTGAAGTCAGCCAGGTTGCTCGCCTGAGCAAGGGGCTTCTCAGTGCACTCAGGGTTACACAGCCTAGACCCCAAAAGCAGGAACAATGGGAAGGCATTTTCAACAAGCAAATACAAAGACGTAACAAGCAAATCCCTCACCCACACCCTCGCCACAGCCCAGGACATGTCACCAGCCAACCCAAAGACACCCTCCAAACTGCTGCTCACATCCACTCCTCTCTCAGAATCCAGAGGTGAAGAAGGGGAGTGTCTCTCTCACCCCCAGCCACCCTCCATCTCCATCAGGGATCTATTTAGCTCAAGTTTACAGGGAGTTGAATTCAGGTCTGGCAAATACTAACTTGCTATTCATTTAAATGAGAGCTTATTTTCCATCTTCTCACTGACTTATGGATACCCTTCTGTGCTCCCACCCGCCTCCAATGCTCCATCTACTAAATTAGCTGCCATGCTGGAAAGTCACTATTCCCCAAACAGACAGGCCTTGTGAATGCTGCCCACTGAATAAAGACCCATTGTAATGAAGGGAAGGCGCTTACCAAGCCCAGCCTGCAGACACGCGCTGGAGGATGCGGCTGTATTTCCCAGTTAAGTTACATCCTCTGTATACCCTGGGGGAAACTGAGTCAGGGAAGGCGGTCTAAGCATAGTGCTGGGAGTCAGCCCTCATGCATGGGTCCTCCTGCCCGCTCTGCTACTGACTCCCCATGGGACCTTGGGCAAGGCATTTTGCCATTTCGTGCCTCCGTTTCCCCACCTGTGGGAATGGGGCTAATACTTACCCGCTTTTGTAAATCTCTTTGAAAGGCCTGGCAGAGGAGTCCTACACAAAGGCCCAACCCGGTGCTCCCTCTGTGTGCCGCTGTTGGGACTCTCTTAGAAAACCCTCCAATCCTGATTTTAAAAGTTGCTAGTGATGGAGAGCGCACCACAAAACTCCAAATTGTCCCAATGGTTAATTACCCTCACTGTTCATAGAATATCAGGGTTGGAAGGGACCTCAGGAGGTCATCTAGTCCAACCCCCTGCTCAAAGCAGGACCAACCCCCAGACAGATTTTTGCCCCAGATCCCTAAATGGCCCCCTCAAGGATTGAACTCACAACCCTGGGTTTAGCAGGCCAATGCTCAAACCCCTGAGCTAAAAATGTACACCTTATTCCCACTCTGTTAGATCTTTCTCTGCTACATGGAAGAGCCCATTATCAGCTATTTGTTCCCCCGTGTAGTTACTTATACACTGATCAAATCACCCCTTAACCTTCTCTTTGTTAAACTAAATACATTGAGCTCCTTGAGTCTCTCACTCTAAGGCATGGTTTCAATCATTCTCGTGGCTCGTCTCTGAACCCTCTCCAATGTATCCACATCCTTCCTGAATTGTGGGCCTCAGAACTGGACAGAGGATACCAGCTCTGGTCGCACCAGTGCCAAATGCAGCAGTAAAATAACCTCTCTTCCTACTCAAGGTTCCCCCAGGATGTTTCTGCAGGATTCAATTCATTGCGTGTGTGTCTGTGTCTCCGTCTCTCTGGCTGTGAGAGAGAGAAAGAACTAGAACAATGAGGTCCCATTCCTGGACTGGGGCACTAGGCAATAGGAATTTTTAACAGAAAAGTCAGGACTGGGTAACTACCCTATGTCCAGATCTCATCATCCACTCTTGTTTCTGCCTCAGCTTATGCAGAGTCCCCGGCAGTTTAATCACTTCCATGGTGCTATTAGGCCCCTGAGGACAATGAACGGACAAAACAATGCACTAAAGCGCTGTTGCATCAAATCTGATGCACTCAAAGACATCCTGTAGAAGAGACTAATTATTGTTTCCTGGAGAGCTAAAAATAAAAGAGGCGGCTATTTGTTCATATCTGGGGCACAAAAAAGGAAAGAAAGAGCCGCAGGCCACAGGAAGTCCAGTCTGGAGTTTGGTACGGCTTTAAATTACCCTTTTAATGCCCCATCCGGTCTGACCCTCTGGGCATCCAGCAAATACATAAAATCTGCAAGTTTTAGAGATTTTTCAAAGCCATCTAGGGGATTTGGAAGCCCAGTGGGTGAAAATCTCAATCTTTTTAAGTACCCTCTGCTTCATTGGGGATGGGATGGTATGTAGGAACATGCCTATGACTTCTGACTAGGTGCATGAGCCCAAGCCGCAGAGTCTGGCATCCAGCTCTCAGTTTAAAGATGTCCGGATCCGGTATTTTGATTCAGGCCAAATGGAAATTTCTAACGCAAAGTCAGGTTCTTATCTCCTGACTGATTTACACCAACGTAACTAGCCCCCCTGGATTCCAGAGCAGTTGCTCTAATCCCTTTTCATCGTTAATGGATTTAGGGCAGGGCCGGCTCCAGGCACCAGCGAGCAAGCTCGTGCTTGGGGTGGCAGATTCTACGGGGCGGCATTCCGCCCAATCCTAGGGCGGCACGGCCGCTTTTTTTGTTTGTTCGCCAATCCGGCCGCCCTGTAGGGGGCGGCGGTGCGGAGGAGGGGAGCGCCTTGCTGGGAGCGGGCTGCGCACTCTGTCTGCCCAGCCGGTGCCAGGTCTGTAGCAAGCCCGGCAGGGCAGCCCGCGTCCTTCCCTCCCCGCTGACCGGAGCGGCGCGGAACCCTCCCGGCAGGCGGCGCGGTGGTCGGGGCCGCGTGGCGAGCGCCCCACTGAAGCTCTGGCCGCCCCCCTTCTCTCTCTCTCCCCCTGCTCCCTCTCCCTCCCCCCCGCTAGCCAGGGCACGTCTGCAGCGCAGGGAGTCCCCCTGCCCCCTGGCTCCGGCCGCCCCGCAGGGTTTTTTGCCGCTCCGGCCACGCTGCAGGGTTTTGTTGTTTTTTTTGCGCTGTGCCGTTCTGGCCGCCCCAATTTTTTTTTTTTGCTTGGGGTGGCAAAAAAGCCAGAGCCGGCCCGGATTTAGGGTCACAACGCCCCTGTGAGAAGGGCAGGGCTATTATTCCCCATTTTGCAGATGGGGGAACTAAGGCGCAGAGAGGTTAAGTGACTTGCACAAGGTCTGCACAGAGAAGTGTGTGGCAGAGCAGGGATGGAACACCAGGGTCTTCCAAGTCCCAGGCTAGTGTCCTAATCCCTGGACGACCTTTCCTGTGCTCATCCTTACCTCCACCAGCATGCGTTAGTAGTGTGATTAAAAGCAGCCGAACAGCTGATTTATAATCCCCCTCCCCAAGTTTAACAATAAAACCCGTTCCCTGGCCAAGAGCCTATGCACCGCATCCCAGCTCAGAGCAAAATTTTATGGTGGGAGTTATAAAATCCTGAATATTATATTGGAAATGCTGCCACAAGCTTACCTACAGCAGCACAGTATTTATGGACCTAGAAATGTCTATATAAAATAGAGGCCCTATAAATCTACACCACAGCAGGCAAGGCAGGAAAAGTCATTAGTATTGATGAGACATCAGTCGTGCCAGGAAACTTCCAACCTGCCATTGATACGAAGACGCCTTCTTGGGAACCTGGGGCCCAATCCAACCACCTTTAAGTCAATGGGAGTTTTTTTCCTGTTGAGTTTAACGGGAGCCCGGATTGAGTTTGGTATTTTGAGACAAAAGCGGGGTTATGGAATGGGACTCAGAACCAGATTCCAGTTCCCAGCTCTGTCCCGTTTAGAGCTGGCTGGGAATTTTTCGATGGATATTTTCCACCCCAACAAATATTGATTTGCTGAAACTGAAGCGGTTCATGAAACAGGGTCGGGTTCAAGGAATTTCCTGACTCAAAAAAAAAAAAAATTTTTTTCCCCCCTCAAAACGGCACATTTGGACATTTTCAAAATGGAAACAAAAAATGTGTGGTTTTCCGGTTAGTGACTTTTCATTTGGAAATTTAAGCTAACGAGACTGGGGAAAAAAGTCTAAAGAGGGGGAAAAAAAGGTTGAAATTAAAACAAAATGTTTCAAATTGACCACAAAACTTGGGGGTTTGGTTTGCAAATATCTGAGATTTGGGCTTTTCGACCCAAATTGAGAAAGGAAAAGATTTCAGACTCAATAATATTTGCAGGGGGAAAAAAACACATCCCACCCGGCTCTAACACGTCCTTACTGAGCGACATTGGGTATGTCACTTCTGAAAATGTCACCTTCAGTGACTTAGGAGCCTAAGAGCCTAAGTCACTTGACAATGGAAGGGCTTTTCAAAAGGTTACCCTTCGTTTTGCGGGGTGTCACTTCCCCACCTGTATAACGGAGAGAATACTTCCTTTCTCTGTCTTGCCTCCTTCAACAGTCAGGGACTCTCTCTTGTAACGTGTACATGTAGCACCCGGATTTTAGGGTTTCATCTGGCCACCTGCAGGTGTCAGGAAGAGATCCCCCCAACGTATTCTCGGAAGTTTTTTTAAAATCTCCTTCCTCTGCAGCATCAGGGATGGCCGTGGCTGGAGATAGGACATTGGGAGGATGGGCCAGGACTCTGAGGTGGCATCGAGTGTGCTGTGCGAGTCTTGTTTGCTTTGGTCTGATTTCTGTTGTTGGGTTTTGTGAGAGGTCTGGGTGGTGGTGATGGCCTGTGATATACACGAGGTCAGACTCGATGATCTAGTGGTCCCTTCTGGCCTTGGACTCTATGACTATGAACAAGGGTCAGATCTCAGCTGGGACCTCTAGGTCGTGTTATAATACAGACCGTATTACCTGGGAATGACAGCAGCAGCGCTAGAACTTCCAGCTGAGGCACTATCCATACTCCAACGAGCATTTACAGCCCACGGCCCATGGGATAACTGAGGGTAGAAACATTAAGGCCGGTGGCTGGATCAGATCAGAGAGTTCCCCAACGTGACTTTATGGACTTCAACTCAATCTTTGTCTTAACTTTTTTTTTTTTTAATTTAGGTTTTTAAATTTGACATTTTGCATGAAAAGAAACCAGCTCTTATTAGAATAATGAACTACTACGGATTTTCCCCTCATTCGTTCCATTCAATTTGTTTCTTCTTCTGTCCAATTATGGGAATCAACGTAGCATCTCCTCTCGTCTCCCCTGCGAGAGAACCTGCTGCATTTTCTAATGCCTCCATCGCCTGGAACATGTGTTCTTATTAAACCTAGATTTAAATATCCCCTCCAGCCTCTCCCTAGAGGTCCAAGGCGGTTGAAGTGGGATTGTTTCCTCATATGCTTCTTTCCATAAGACACCCGCATTGAGGTTTTCACTAGAAATTCTAAAAACAAGGAGCAGGTAGATGATCATTCCAACTCCAGCCATATGGAAGTGAATGAACACTCCAAGGTGCACCATGGTCTCCAAAGGAGATGTTGGTTGAGGGTGGCTACTGCATATATATTTATGCAGGAAAATTAACCCCTTGGGTGTGATTATTAATAAACGGGGTTCCAGCTGCACCTAGAGGCTCCAGTAGAGATCAGCGCCTGATTAGGCTGGTGCTGTACAGGTACACAGTAAAAGACAGTCTGTGCCCAGCAGAGCTTGCAATCTGGATAGACCAGGCAGATGAAGGATGGGTTATCACAGAGGAGCAGCTGAGCCACGGCGAGATTAAGTAACACGCCCAAAGTCACGCAGAAAGGGAAATTAGAGCTATGCTCCCCAGGGCCTTAACCCCAAGCCTATCCTCCCTCAAGGCCTCCCCAGATGTACCGTCCACAGGATGAACTCTGGGATGGCCAAAAGTTTGGAAAAGAGAAGACTGAGAGGGGACATGATAGCAGTTTTCAGGTATCTAAAAGGGTGTCATAAGGAGGAGGGAGAAAACTTGTTCACTTTAGCCTCTAAGGATAGAACAAGCAGCAATAGGCTTAAACTGCAGCAAGGGAGGTTTAGGTTGGACATTAGGAAAAAGTTCCTAACTGTCAGGGTGGTTAAACACTGGAATAAATTGCCTAGGGAGGTTGTGGAATCTCCATCTCTGGAGATATTTAAGAGTAGGTTAGATAAATATCTATCAGGGATGGTCTAGACAGTATTTGGTCCTGCCATGGGGGCAGGAGACTGGACTTGATGACCTCTTGAGGTCCCTTCCAGTCCTAGAATCTATGAAAAAAGAACCATTCTCTGGCAGGCAAAATCCACTTCACTCACAGATGGTGGTTTGAGGACGCTGGCTATCGATGCAGGCTGGCATGATGTGAACGGCAATTGCCAGGAAGTCCTTTGTTCTTACTTACCACCCTGAAACTGCCCTCCCCAGAACCCCAGACTGGCACTGACCCCACTTTCCTGAGCTCACTAAGAGAGGGCGCTCTTTTTTATTCTTCCTTTCTGACGGTTTCTTCAAAGACACATTCGCACCTTTCTAAAGGACAGAGTTCACGATTGCCTGAGGCAGGATTCAGCTGGACCTAATCAAGGTTCCAGAAGCAAAAAAAAAATCCCAACAGTACTTGGCTCATTTCTCTTTCCATCCAGCCAAGGATCTCAACAGGCTTTGTAAACGTTCATGATTCAATTAATCAGAAACAGAGGCATTGCAGATCAGTTCAGTGACGGACCCAAGGAACTCTGCGGCGGAGACAGAAATAGAACCCAGGTTTAAATCTGAGGCATGTACTGTCGTCACGAGATTGGCTTCCCTTTCCCCCAGATGACCGAGGGAAAAACCAAAGCTGTCACAGTCTGTTGTTCCGGTGCCTGGACTGGCTTTTCAAGTCACGTTGACGAGCGCTTATCCTTGTAACGCGTGAATTGCTAGCGAAGAGAGGCCCGCAGCTTCAACTAAAACCAACAGGAGCAATGGGTCCTCAGCATCTCTTGGACATCAGGAGCCTAGATACCATGGTGATGGGTGGGTTATGGCTAAAGGAGGAAGTATGTTTGCATGATTAATGCATTAACCTGGGACTCAGAAGATCCAGGCTCAATTCTCTGCTCCACCCCTGCCTTCTTGGGTAACTTTGGGCAAGTCACTCGCTTTGCTGCAATTCCTCCATCTGTAAAAGGAGGGTGACAATGCTTCCTCTCCCCCACTCCTTGTCTATTTAGATGGCAAGATCTTCGGGGCAAGGCCTGTCTCTTATTAATGCGTTTGTACAGCGCCTAGAGTGACAGGGGCCTGATCTCAGCTGGAGCCAGGTGGACTACAACACAAAGTAACAAACGAGTGGTGGTTGCATTCCTGAGGGAGAGCTGCCTACCCAACGTGACAGTGCAAACCAGGCATGGATTGAGCAAGATTATTGCTGGAGCATAAGTTGGGAGCTGGAAAGAGACTCGTTAGGTTACCTCCATCTTGCTCTCAACCAGCGTGGGATTTACTTGCCCTGTGGTTTATCATCCGGCACTTTGTCCCATTCATGAAAATACAAGAGCCGATTACACAGCGCTCCGTCAAATTCTATTTATACCATAACCAGAGGGGGGTTTGCAGAGATGCCATTATACTTCTGGTGGCTCATGTTAGTCATAAGAGAAGTAATAATGTGGTTAAGTGACTGTTCAACTGCTACGGGGAAGAGGAAGCTGTCAATATGCAGTGCTAACACAATGCTGCACGTCCCCAAACTGCAGTAGGAGCGTTAATTAACACAACGCCGCCCCGGGAGGAAGGTGGGTCGGTGTCATCCACGTTCAGAGATGGGGAAATTAAGAGATAAGTGACCTGAGTTCAAGGGGTGCTGGGTCCCCAGCTTCAGTGGGAGCTTTAGACACCCAGTACCTCAAAGTCAGCCAAGTCATTGATGACCTAAGGCCATCCAACAAGCCCATGGCAGGCTCCTGTAGATGACAGTGCTCATCTAAGACCGGGAAGGGGATACAGACCAGTCTGCAACCCCAAATCTTTTTCAGAGTTGCTGCTTCCCAGAAGAACATCCCCCATCCTGTACGTATGGCCGACGTTCTTTGTTCCCAGAAGTATATACCAACATTTAGCCATACTAACACGTATCGCTTCCTGGCGCCCAGCTTATCAAACAAGCCAGATCAGTGACCTGCCTCCTTCATTATTTATCACTCCCACGTGTGTGTCGTCTGCAAACTTTATCAGCGATGATTTTGTGTTTTCTTCCAGGTCATTGATAAAAAATGTTCAATAGCATAGGGCCAAGAACTGATCCCTGCAGGGTCCCACGAGAAACATACCCATTCAATGATGCTTTCCCCTTTACAATTTCATTTTAAGGCCCAACTAGTTAGTCACGGAATGCCTGGCAAGCCATTTGGCCAATTTCAGTTTCCAACTGTCCCCCTTAGTTTGTTATTTTCATTAAGAACGAACTGAGAGTGGAGAGAAGGACTTAGTGGAGGAAAGCGACACCCCGATATCCTGCACCCCGGAGGCCCGAATGTTGGAGCTCTGCCCTTTTGGCAGCTTTGCAGTCTTCCTAAAACTTGGTTAATTTCCCAGCCCGCATGCCGATTTGCATAGCATTACCCAGCATGCCCCACACGGAGACTTTTCCCCCCCCCTTTTGCAAAAGGTCCCAACCGGCTCATGTCATAAATAAGATAGGAGAGAGAAAACTAATACAGCCCCGCGATGCATTATTCATCCCCGGCCCCATTGTTATGACAGATTTACAGCAGCTAATACATGCAAACTAAGTTTGGGCACTAAATGTGAAATTTAAGGGCGGGAGAAAAAAGACTATTCAACACTCCCTCCTTAGGCCAAGCAACAAGGAGATCTTTTGCCTTGGCTCCCATCTCATCCTGGGTAGTGAGAGGCATTGCTAGCTCTGGTCTCAAAGGCCAGCTAGCCAGCAGCACTAGGCACCACTACACAATAATTGCCAGAGCTGTAGGAAGGTAATTCAAGCAGGACAGCGAAAGGCAGGTTAGCTTCAGCCCTATCACCGCATCGCCAGTCAAACGCGGCGTGGTCTTAAAATCTGGCTTGCATGCATGGAACGTGCCCCCTGGATTAGCCCGTAAGACCATGACTCCCCACCCAAGACACTTCTGCTGCCATGCCTACAAGAAAGCCAGATAACGAAGGCTACGTTGGCCGGGTGCATGTGTGAATCTCTCTGTTATACGGACACACCCATGCAGAGCCTCGGCTGGTGTCATTTGCCACAACTTCAGTGACCTCCCTGGCATAGCAGCTGCTTACGCCGCCCTCCCTCGCTAGTTGTCTTGTATTTGGGACCATCACGCATCGTTAGCTTAAGTCGCTGAGAACTCACCGCTACCCTCATCCTTCCTCGTGTGATTTGTCAGTCTTCTGTCGCATCTTGTCTTTGTATCTGATGAAATCTTCCGGGCAGGGACCCTGCTGTCACTTACACGCGTAATGGAGCCCTGATCCTCTCTCAGGGTTTTATACTGCCCGTCGCCACAGTATCCGAGCCCCTACTGCATAGCCCAGCACAAATGGTAACACATAGTAACCTCCTCGCTGGCCCCCCGATGCTCTCCTGCCACACGCCAGGGCTATACAGAAAACCGCCACTAGAAATCATCTTCCTCCCTCAGGGTTAGGGCCACGTCACCCTCCTCAAGCCGTTCACTGGTCTCCCACTCGCTGCATTAAGCCTAGGTCACAGTCTGCTCCTCGCACTGCCTCATCTCCACGGCCTTGACAAGGCTCGGTAGCTCCGGCCCGTTTCCCTTCTCCGTACAGAAGGGGTGTTTGGAGATTTCCGCTCTGATGAAGAGCCCCAGCGGGGGCTAGTGGGAGACCTGCCAGAGATCATTTGGGGATCCAGACCCGCTCACCTCCTGCACCCTACTGAGGTGCCCAGGCAGAGCTGTGGGGCAGGGGGCACTGCCGGGCTGGATCGAGGCTGTGTGCCCGGCCTGGCAGTGGGCACTGCCGGCCAGAACTGCCATGCATTGCCGGAGCGGCGTGCAGAAAAGCTTGCCTATGTGTAGGGACGCAGTCCCCCTTCGGCGTAAACGCCAACTCCTTCCGGCGTCGGTCCAGGGGAGATAGAAAGGAGAAGCCATGGCTGGAAGAGGGAACTGTGCGACCCTGAATCCACCAGGCCTTGGGGCTGGTCAGGCACGTGAAGGGAAAGAGGCAGAATCAGACGTGATGGGGGGGGAAGGGGCGCAACGTGGGGAAGGGAAGTTCTTTGCGACACACACAAACACGCCTGACAGCAAAGAGCATCTCCGGCGAACAGCGCTGATGACTGTCCCCGGCCTTCAACCCCGGCTGCTGCACACTGTGAAGCGCCGCAATTACAGGTAATAAGCGCCCCCGGGGTCGCCCTCTGTCTTCCTTGAGAAAAGCGTCCCACTCCCACCCCCGCCCGGGGAGGGGTAACGGCTGGCGAGACGGAGCATGTGTGATGTTTGCGGGGACTGTCATTAGCTGTAGCCCGCGGAACGAAGCCCATTTCCTGTTCAGTCGCTTGCTATTAAATATGGATCGCGTTCACCTCGGTCCCGTACAGAATGGAAATGGGCCGGCGGGGGCGAAAGGCCGGTTCCCCCCGTCCCGCGCACGCCTCCCCTCAATGTTTCCATTTCAACTGGGCTGTCGACGTGCGCGTCTTCGTCTCTGCTCCCCCGCCCCCACCCGACTGCAGCTCACCGACACCCCTCCCCCCCCGTGTGGGGATCTCTGGCCCCGTGTAAAACGCAGGCTAAAGGCAGTATTGATCCCTTTTCAAAGCCGCTAGCACACTGCTGGTCTTAAATCACAAGAGCGAAAAGGCCAGGGGCTGCGGCTTGCCCTGCCGGGGTGTTATACAGTGGCCGAGGCGCGGCTGGCAGCTCAGACCGTAGCCACCGTGAGGTGCGGCGCTGGGACACGACGACTCGGCCCTAGGGGCCGGATCCTCAGCTGGGGGTGTGGGCCATTGACGCCAGTCGAGTGACACTGATCGACACCAGCTGGAGACCCGGGACTAGATTCTTTTCTTCCAGCCAGGGCTGCCAACATGGAAAACGGAGGAAGCAGGGTCTGGTGGATAAGACCCGAGCTGAATTTCAGGACAGTCCTGCCTGTAGCTGCATCACCTCAGACAAATCACTTGGCCTCTCTGCCTTAGGCTACGTCTACACGACCACTTTTGTGGGTAAAACAGGGGGGGGGGGGGGGGGGGGGGGGGTGAATAAGCCACCCCTGGAGTGACGTCAGTGACACCGACCTAAGCGCTGGTGTAGACGGCGCTACGCTGGTGGGAGGCACTCCAACCATTCCCACGGGGGCTGATTAAGTAAACGGGTGAGCTCTCTGCCATCGGTGTAGAGCGGCTACACTAGGGAACTCATGGCAGTGCAGCCACATCATACAGCCACACCGCTGGAAGGTCTCTAGTGTCCCCCGCTGTACAATTGCAATACCCCCCCTCTCCTCAGCATTGCGGGGGTTAAAGTGCTTTTCTCCTCAGAAACGGGACACTTTGGGCTCCTAGCTTATCTCCAAGGCCCCACGCTCCAGTTTACAAGTTTAAACAGAGACAGGAGCGGGGATAGAGGGCGGGGTTCTACGTGTGGCCCCTACAAACCTCACCTGAGCGGATGTGACCGATTCCACCCAACGGCCCCGCTGTCATTGGACAGGAGGCAGCCGAGGGTGCGTGCGATCTGGCGGTCAGCGGCTCAGAACCCAGGCGCGGCAGGTCCGGCGCCCGAGTTAAAGCGGGCAGCACAACGCTCTCTACGGGAGGAAAGGTCTTACAGCCGCTGGAGAGACGCACGCGCCGCGGGGAGTCTGCGCTCCAACGCAGAGGCGGGAAAAAAATTAAAAGCACCGTAATGATGCCGCCCAGCCCATCGTCAGCTGGAAGCTTGTGCCATCGCCCCATTGACTAACGAGCTGCAGCCACATAGCTCATCGGGCAGGAGGAATCCGGCTGAGGGCAGCCTGGCTCCCACTGCAGATGGCCTGACCCATCACCGTGGCTGCCCTGCTCTGGGAACAAACGCACGTCCCCCAGTGCGGACTCCACCTCACCCCGAACAGCCCCTCGCTGGTGGAGCGTTGCCGGCAGCTCCCACTGAGAGCACAGGCCAGGCGAGGGACTGAACCGGCAGCCTGTCAAATCCAAGCTGTGGCTGCCCGCACCAGGCCCAGCGGGAAGCCTCCGGAGCGGCCTGAAATACCTCTTTGTCCCCCACGCTTGGGGCCCATCAAATATCAGGGCCTGTGCCCCGGCTTGGCTCAGAGTGGAGCCCAATGACACCTCGCCAGGGGGCACTCGGGGTGCTGCCAGCTATACCAGCTTTCGCACCTGAGACTCGAGTCTGCAGCATGGCTACGGGGTCCCCTGCAGTTGGCCTGGCAGTACCAGCCATGGGAGGCTGGGGTGTGGGGGGTCATGAGCTCTGGGGGGCAGGCAGGGCACACGCCCTGGCGCTTACTGGGCATTGTAAAGCACTGGGGAGTCTTACGGGGCTGCCGCATTTGTATTTAACCGTTTCAGAGCCAGAAAGAGCAACAGACTGTGAAAGTCTATTTTAAAGCCTCCGCTTCTCCTATACACCAACTCCCCACTCAGGGGGACCTCTGAATCCCACCCCATGCCAGCCCTTCCAGCAAGCCCCACTGCATCCTGAACTCAGCACCGAGCTCAGGACTGCAGTCTGCAGTCCCTTGAGCCTGGTATTTAGTACCTTCAGACTGACCTGGACTAGTGTCACCTTCACGTGGGCTTTTATAATCCCCTCTGCTAGGGCTTCCCAAGCACCTGGCCTTTGTTAAACCCACACTCCATCCAAACCGGCCTCTGCTGGAGCTGAAGGAGATCTCCTTCAATCACTTGTAGTAGTAGATCCCTTATCCTCTCTGTGGTCCAAGTTACTACAGTTATCTGTAGTATGGAAATGCCCAGAGACCAGCCATGAATAGGACCCCCTTTTGTCTGGCATTGTACAAACCCAGGGGGCAACCCACACTCACTGCCAGTGGGTTAGATGCCACCCCTGCCTTTGGGTTTGCCAAGCCAAGCTTCTGACCGTCTCTGGCCACTACGACCTGTGGAATCACTAGAACACAAGCGTGCCAGGCCCATTCAGCCAGACAAGTCGGGGCCAGCCGATCTGTCCAGCAAATGGTTAACTTGTCCCCGCTGGGGCGCTGGCGGGCAGGGGAGGCTCGTTAATGAACAGTGCTCCCCGGCGCTCTAATAGACGCGAAGCGAGCATGCTCCCCCCGCACGCCAAGGGACATTTTCAATCAAATCGCAGCCCATTAGGCATGAGGCAGCAGAGAGGCCGGGGCACACGCATCCTGGGAGCAGCCCATCTCCATCTCCATCTCCATAATAGCATGGGAGCGCGCCGAGGAAGGCCGTGGCGGGCCGCAGCGCAGAGAGCGCTCAACCGAGAAATGCACCATCGTTAGAGGACTGCTATTAGACAGTGAGGGAGCGGGCCTGGGATGGAAATGCCCAGAGAACGCCTCCAGCCGCAGCAGTTTGGGCACGGCGACAGCAGCACGCAGTGGCCAGGCAGGGCACTGTCCACAAATCCTGCATTAGTTTTTCCACAGATGAGGCAAGCCGGGGCTGGCTGAGCCAGTCACAGGAAGGGTTCTCTGCCGTCTTTCAGGGGGCTGGCTCGCCCTTCAGGCATAGGAGAAGGACTGCCCCCGTCTCCTGGAGCCCAGCCAGTCACTGCAGACACACTGAGGGCCCGTCTACACTTGAAACACTACAGGGGCATCAGTGGGGACACTGCCTAACGCCGGTGGGAGGGCTTCTCCCATTGCGGGAGTTAATCCCCCACCCCGAGAGGCGGTAGCCAGGTTGACGGAAGAATTCTTCCATCCACCCAGCACTGTCTAAGCAGGGACGCATGTCAGCTTACGTACGTCACTCAGGGGTGTGGCTTTTTCACACCCCTGAGCGAGGCAGCTGGGTTGATGGCCAGCCCCGGGGGTCTGTCTACGCTCCAGTTGGAGGTGTGCCTGCAGCGTGTGTAGACCGGTCCGAGCTAGCCTTAACCGAACTCGCGCCAACAACAAGAGCAGTAAAACCATGGCAGCACGGGCTGTACCAGCCGCCTGAGTCGCAGAGTAGGGACCCACACAGCGAGCCCAGCCTGCCACGGCTTCAGAGCAGCTGGTATTTGAAGTTCGCTAGACGGAGCTCTTGTCTGTAGACACACCCGGAGGCACTCGAGCAGTGGCCTCTGGCTGAAGCCTGGGGCCCGGCTGGCTGGCTCCTGAGGGAGTGACTAAGCAGAGCTCAGCCCGTTCTGGCTGGGGGAGCATCTAGGATGAAGCACGAGAGC
This sequence comes from Terrapene triunguis, assembly GCF_002925995.2. Lineage (NCBI taxonomy): Eukaryota > Metazoa > Chordata > Testudines > Emydidae > Terrapene > Terrapene triunguis. The sequence continues at coordinate 16,225,449 of NW_020665065.1, forward strand.
TCAGCCAGTCCCACGGGGTGCAGGAGACCCTGTGTGCACTGGGGCGTATCCGAACTGCAAACAGCAACCCCCCAAATACATTCCAGATCCTTTAGCCAGGCTGCATGTCATGCTGCCAACCTCCCCACTCTCTCTGCCAATCCACCCTCCCACAGCCGGTCCTCACCCACCACACTCCTCCTTGAACGGCTCTGTCCTCCGGCTCTACGTAGCTCTGGTGCCATCTTCACCCACTCCCACAGCGTCACTCGCTGCCTCGACCCACACGGCCCCCCAACGTCGCCCTGGGCTCCTGGCCTCCACTGAGCACCCAGCATCCCTGCTTGGCTGTCCCAGACACTTTGCCTCTTTCCTTGCAATCGCCATCCCCTCCTTCCTCCTTATCCCCCTCCACCAGCAACAGCTGCAATCCCCTTTCCGGCTCCCCAGACCAGTGCTTTTGGCAGTTCCCCTCCTCCCCCCTCATCCAGTCACTCTGCAGACGCATCCGAAGCCAGGGGTCAGAGCACTGAGAGCATGAAGCTCCGCCCGGCCGCACGCTCCCACGGGTTCTGCGCCCGCTGTCCAAGTGCCGTTCCCCTGCTGCTCAGAGCCTCGGCCGAGGGGCGCGCAGCCAGGCTGCCCCAGGCACCGGCCTCTTCCCTTGCAATCATTCCGGCCTTCACAAGCAAGTAAGGAGCAAGCCCGAGACAAAGGGCTCCTGGACGAGAGTGCAGGGTAGGCCAGGCTCGGTCCAGAGCGGCTGGAGTTAACACTTGCCAGCGCTAAGGATGAGACGGCACTGGGGCTGCGTGGGCTGGTGGGCTAAAGCCACAGCGACCCCAAGGAGCAAGCGGCTCACTCCGGCATGTTCAGCCATCACACCATACTCTTACCTCCCCACCCCTGGCTGCTCGCAGGGTGCAAGCAAAGCTCACCCCATCCCAGCCACCTTCCGCATCTCACAGCTGGAGCCATCTGTGCGCAGCCACGCAGGGAGGCACAGGCCAGAAACTCCCCGCGCAGACGCAGGAGTGGGGAGAGAGGAGCCTAGGCCAGGCCTCATCTGGGCCAGCTGGTCAGTCACCCGGCACGTAGTTTGAGGAGCTGGGAGAGTACGTGTGGGGAGGGCGGAAAGGAAGGAACCCCCACCCCGAAGGAGGCTGGAATCCTGGCACCCAGCCTTGCACGTGGCAAGGGGCAGTGAACCACGGCAGTACCTGCGCCTGCAGGCTGGCGGCATCCAGCACCGTGACCTGGTTGGCACAGCTGGCCCACACGGTGTCATCCAGCGTCAGCAGGGTTCGCACCGGTCCGGTCCCCACCTCCAGACAGGTGGGCTGCGCCTCGAGGTCCCACAGCCCCCCTGCAGAAAATAAAAGGAGAGCAAAATCAGAGACCGCTCATCATAGACCAGAGGAGGAAAGGCACCCTGGAGCCAGATCTCAGCCCCCCCCCACGGCCCAATCAAGGGCTTTACCCTCAGGAGTCTCCGATCAGACTCTGATCCCCAGCTGAAACCCAGACCGGGGCATCTCATGCTACGACCCTGGCAGACCCACATTTCAATAGACAGCTGGAGCCCCACTCCTGCACCATCCCTCCCGTCCGATCACCAGCTCGCCACTCCCTGGGACACCTGCAGCCGTTGTTCCCATGCAACGGTAACAGCAGGAAAAGATGTCGCTACCGACAGCTACCTCCAGGGAGCGTTAGCCGCTGAAAGTGGGCGGGATCCGCCCGACGCTCCCCACAGAACCCAGGCCAGGGCTCCATGGACCTGAGTTTGGAAGCCTCTGGCCTCACGCCTGGCCCTCCCCAGCACGTCCACCCCTCTGCGGAGGCGTTCCCAGCAGGGCTGGAGGCAGAGGGAGGAGCTGGCCGGCAACAGGAATTCGGGTGGCTGGCTCAGCAGAGCAGCAACGTCTCTTTCCCCTACGAATCAAGTCTCACCTGATGCCTCCACATTCTGAATGCGGCAGCAGGAAAACAAGCGCAGTTCTCTTCCCTGCAGCCCTGACAGCATGCACGGTCTATTTATAACCAGGCTACCAGGTGCGGGCGAGGGGGGGGATGGCGTGGGATTGCTCACACGGAGGAACACAAAATACTGGGGAGCACGGTGCAAACGCCGTCTTTTCCAGCCAGCGGTGGCTCCCTTGCCACTCTCCCAGAACTTGGGCAGCAGCCTCAAGGGGATTAATTAACTCCCTTCCCTCTGCCATTGCACGGGCATGGAGAACAGATCATGGGGGAAGGCTGAGCCCGGTGACAGAACTTGGCTGGCTCGCGGCCTCCTGCGCAGAGCACCCTGGTGCGGGGAACGGGCTGTTCCTCGCACAAGACCCGGTCACATTTCCCCGCCTTTGCTGTGATTATTCCAGCCTGGCAGCCCTTCCCAACTGCCACCTAGCTCCGTTTGTTAAATGGATCCAAGGAGCAAGGTGAGGGGTTCTCAGATGGGACAGAATCGTAGAATCTCAGGGTTGGAAGGGACCTCAGGAGGTATCTAGTCCAACCCCCTGTTCAAAGCAGGACCAGTCCCCAACTAAATCATCCCAGCCAGGGCTTTGTCAAGCCTGACCTTAAAAACCTCTAAGGAAGGAGATTTCACCACCTCCCTAGGGAACCCATTCCAGTGCTTCGCCACCCTCCAAGTGAAAAAGTTTTTCCTAATATCCAACCTAAACCTCCCCCACTGCAACTTGAGACCATTACTTTCTGTATTTAATAAAATAACTTTTTACTTATTAATTAACCCAGAGTATGTATTAATACCTGGGGAGGGGGGAGGGCAAACAGCTGTGCATCTCTCTCGATCAGTGTTATAGAGGGCACGCGGGGGTGCGAGGGGATCACAGATCACATGCACGGCAGCGCACATCTGCCCGGTTAGAAATGTGTCTGTAGTTAGGGTTAGGGTTAGGGTTAGGGTTAGTGGCAGTACCATGCGGCTCTTTGCCCCGGAGCTTTGAAATGCGATTTAAGAAACGGGCCTTGGCACACGGCTGCGCGGCGGCTTTCCTCCCGTGCCCTTCAGCACTTCCCCACGCTAGGCCCGGCCTGTCATTAAGAGGAACTGAACTGCCTCGGTTCTTTCATCAGGGCATCCCGCGGCGCCAATTTCCCCACAAAAGGCGCGGCGGGAATGACCTTTCCCACCCCTAGTATTTTCTGAGCGGCGGCCCCTGCTGCAGGCTGACCCCTCTTGGCACCTGCCTGACGTGAACCATGAAAGGATCCCTTTGCTGCCCGACTCCCGACCCGCAGCGCGCGCGACTCTACAGACGGTTGAAAGAGCCGGAGGCGGCGGCATCTCTTCAGGGAAACGGGGACGCTCAGGAAGCTCTAATTAAAGCGACGAGGTTACCGATTAAACTGGAGACTGGAGAAGAAAAGAGCCAGCACGCCGCCAATGGCGGGTGGGGCAGCGCGGGGAATCGGGGCAGATCTGCTGCCTTTGGGGGGTTCTCACTGTGGTGCTGAGCTGGGACAGAAACCCCTCCTGCGGCAGGGCACACAGCAGCCTCGAAGGTCAGGTCACCTAGTCTGATCTGTACATTGCAGGCCACAGAACCATCCCCACCCCTTCTAACTGGTTCAAGAAGGAACTTTATCCAGCCCCCCCCCATGGGTAGGTTATTCCTAGACTCCCAACTTCAAGGTGTCTTGCACCTTCCTTGCTTCTGGTGTTGGCCACCATCAGAGACAGGACCCTGGGCTAGACGGGCCCGTCTGACCCAGCCTGGCCATTCCTATGATCCATGAGTAAGCTTTTCTCCTATGAGTCAGTGGGTCTATTTGAGGAAATGTAGGCAAGTCGCTTTAGCACAGGGCAGTTTGTTCGGCGGAGTTTGGCGAGGTATTTGGTTTTAAAGCCTCAAGCGCTCAGAAGCTCCCAGAAGGGGGTGGGCTATAGAAGGAATCCGGCCTTGGCTGCATCCCGAACACAGGAGCTGAGGCATCCACAGAAGATCCTCCCACTTGAGGTAAAGGAGTAACTGTTGGCTGTGTCGACAGCAGGCTGCGACAGTTGCAGGGGGGGTGGCCAGGAGGTAACATGGTAACGCCAACCAAGCTAGTGTTAAAAAAAACCCTGTGTTACGTGTGTGTTTTAAACAGAATTTGACACTTCCCAGTTCCTGAGAGATCTGAACCAAAGCCGCCCTGCCCGAAGGACTGATGGGCCCCTCACAGCCCTAGACTTTGAGGAAGTTTGGGCAATTCAGCTCCACATCCAGGCTGGAAGAACCATTCCCCGCTCAATGCCCGTTGCTTCTCTGGACTCAAAGGGGAAGTGCTGCAAGTCCGGGGAGGACACGCCGTGTTCTTCAGACAAAACCGAGAGGTTGGATCCCTGCTTTAAGCTCCAAGCTGAACTCAACCCGAAGCATGAAACCACGAACCAGCACCTCCACAGTGCTACGGCCGAGAGTCCAGGCGGGATGTTTCCAGCTCAGGTTCCTCGGCACCTTTGGGACATTTCCACCGGGTCATTTTTATTCACTAAATCTCTCCCCTGTTCACGCACACAATTCGCTGCTCTCCAACTTGTCATGGACAATAATTCTCCACCCACAGCTCAGTCAGGAGCATTGTCTCACACTCGACACCTTAAAACTCTCACCGTTTTGATTAGACCCAGGTCAGGTCGTATGGTTCATTCCCTGATCGGATACACTTCACTTCTAGTCAGGTTCCTCATGCAGTCACGTCTGCAAAGGTTCACGGGTTTTAATGCCTGGAAGGAACCACTGTCAGCATCCAGCATTCATAGCCCAGGCCTGCACTGAATCTCATAGAAATGTAGGGTTGGAAGGTCCCTCCAGAGGCCAGCCCCCTGTGCTGAGGAAAGACCAAGAACCAAATAAACCTAGACCAGCCCTGACAGGCATTTGTCCAACCTGTTCTTAAAAACTTCCCTTGGAAACCTATTCCAGAGCTTAACGATCCTTATAGTTAGAAAGCTTTTCCTGACATCTAACCTAAACCTCTCACTGCAGATGAAGCCCATTACGATTTGTCCCACCTTCAGTGGACACGGAGAACAATAAATCAGCATTCTCTTTAGAACAGCCCTGAACATAGCCCTGAAGACTATCAGGTCCCCCCCGCCCCAGTCTTCTTTTCTCAAGATAGCACAGGTCATAGAATTTCACCCCGTAATTCCTGCAGTGAAGGAAAAAATTTTCCTGCTATTGAAGTGACACTACAGAGCCGATTAATTTGCAGCTGAACTACAGAGCATCTTTTCGAAAGACATCCAATTTGGATTTAAAGCTTTACAGCGATGAATTCACCACCACCACTTGCTAAGCTGTTTCAATGGCTAATTGCCCTCACTTAAAAATTAGCATCTTATTCCCCAAATGATTTTTTTTTTTAAACTGCAAACTATTGGATCTTGTCATGCCTTCATCTGCTACATGAAAGGGCTTCCTAACAGCAGATCTCTCTTCCCTGGTACCTGTAGTTTGTAATCAAGTCAACCCTTAGCCCTCTCTTTGATAAGATAATGATCTTAATCTATTTAAGTCTCTCCCCGCAAGGCCTGTTTTTCAAATCTCAGATGGGTTTTTGGAGCTCTCCGAGCCCTTCTGCAATATTCACTTAACATCAGCTGTTCCAGAAAATGTGCGATTTCATTTGAAGGAACAACAGACCAGTTACTTTTGGCCTAAGAATCTGCAAGAGAATTTATGGAAATATTTCTTCTTGAATTATTTACCCAGCCCTCATCAGGTGCTTCACACCAAAAATCTCTGCAGAAGAACGGAAGATAAGGACTGAAAGCAGCCTGGTTAGCCACCTTGTCCATTTCCCGGGTTTGGGAGACCCAGAGCTGACATAGATTGGCACAGCTCTACTGACTTCAGGGGCGTTACACCAATTTGTGCCAACTGGAGATCTGGCCCAGAGACCCCTGGGCTCTGAGGAGCAGCCCTGGAAGAAACTACAAATAATTTTTTAGGACGGAAAAACTTGAGATGCTGGCATCTCACCAAGCAAGAGGGAGGGAGAGTAAACTGATGCTTTGCTAATTTCTGCCCTTCTGGTCAAGGAGAAGGAATGGGGGAAAATGGAACAGAAAGAAACTTAGCAGCTTCCTGAAGCCGGTCTCAGCAACGCCTCTGCCCCAGAAGCAACGGCACAGAAAACGACCGCGGCATGTGTCGAGTAACAGCGCGGTGACGTATTGTCACAAACATGACACCACACGGTTCCCATATGGCCCACATAGGAGGCGCTGAGGGGGACACACCGGCTGGGAGAGGAAGAGATCCCCTAACGCTCACCAGCCACTATCAACAAGAGCATTGGGGTGCCCGGGCCGAGGGGAGAGCCATTCTGCGGACACTCAACCCAGACTAGCTCTTACCTCCCTCATCCCTGATTTCTCTGGCTTTCCAGGCAGCCTTACTGGTCTCACTAGGACCCCATGCCCTTGACATGTGCCACCAGCACCACTGGCAAAGGCAAAGCCCCTTTAGCTCAACTGGAAAAGGGACATTCCCCACCATGCTGCACTCCACCATTGGGAGCCAACGCCCAGTGCCACCGCATGAGACTTCCAAAATCTGAGGGCTGAGAGATAACCAGAGCCCTTGATGACGCCCATGGGCTGCTCTTCTGAGCCCAGGTCCTTAGCAGAGCTCCTCTGAACAGACGAGGGATCGAGGACTCTGTCGGCTCATGCTGCACGTACACCGGCGTCCTGGATTGCATGCCCGCCTTTGGCCAGGTCCCGAAGCCTTGGGAAGGCTGGACTGCCGAGCTCCATGTTAAAGCCAGAGGACAGGGATCAGCAGAGACCCACCATCTGGGATCATACTGCAGCTCAGGAACTAGCCGCCCTCTCTGTAACTACAAGGTTAGTGCAGCCACGTTCCCTCACCCGCTCCTTTCTCCACGGCCCCGCTGCTTTAATCTCTGTCCCGGGAGCTGGTGGGTTCAGACCCTATGCTGTTCTACACGTTCCCTGCCTTCCTCTCCAACGCCCACCCAAGCCAGAGCCCAAGCACGGCTCTGCCCACGGACTGGGGCGCTGCTCCAGTGTGATCCGGGCCCCTTTTAGGGGATTTGTTCAGTCCGTGGAGGGGCAGAGGGACCCAGGCACATTACGAATGTCTCTGCACAGACTTGCATGTTCATTCAGGCTCTTTCCTGCCCTCTAATGGTAACACAGGGGTATTCCCTAACCCGGCGAATATGGGTCTCGCAGGAGTAGGAGAGGGGAGCTCCACACAGCATCCTCCCCCATGCCTCCCATAATGCCTTTGGGCTTCTCAGCCCCCTGCCAGTCCTACGCGCCAAACTGCAATCGAGATCCAGCGCCTTCCCTCCAGCGAGAGTCACACTAGGTCTTCTTGATCACACGTGAAAGCCAGACGTAGGACAGAAAGCAGCTGCCCCCCCCCCCACCAACTCTCTAATCTTCAGAGCTCCAGATGCAGCCTGAACGCTGGCATAAGGCAACACACACAGCCGTCATTGCCTCATGGAAAGCCTTGGTAACCGCATCCACGGCAAGGTCAGAGTTCCTCGTGGGCCATCACCTCTAGAGGCACCCTCCTGGTGGCCCAGCCAGCCCCAGGCGTATGTAGTGACCCCCGCTGTGAGCTGGCGGTGGTGGGAGAACATCCGGCATTCAGCCCCAAACCACAGACTTCTACACTTGAGCTACAGGAGTAGCTCCGTCCTCTAACAGCAGCAGTAAACGGTTCTCCTCCAAGTGGGCCTGCCCCTATAGGGGTACTAGGATGCTTCATCGGCACATGGACACAGCTCTGCTTCATTCCCACTGCCCAACCTTCTCTCGGTGCCTTGGCCCCTACACTGGGAGTGGGAGGGAGGGTCAGTAATTCCAGAAGTCAGGAGCTGGAAATCCCAGCAGGAATGAAGTCTCCCTGGGCTCATCCACCTGACACCCGGCTCACCTCTGCTGAGAGGCAGGGGCAACTGAGTGGATCCGAACAGCATCCCAGAGAAAAGCAGCGTATGAATAATTGAGGCTCAGATTAACCGGAAGAGCCACAGAGGGGGCCTTGCGAATCCCTCGCTCTCTCTTTTCTTATGGCCTCTCTTTGGCTGAGAAAGCAGGCAGAGTGCTGGGTGAAAGGGGGCACCCAGTGACGGAGCAGGGTGGAGACTGCAGCCTTGTGGTGAAGATGGCGCATCTCCCCAGACATCACAACCACTCACTTTCCATCCATACCACGCCTGGCAGTCAGGACCCTCAGGATTCCCACGGACACGGGATTCTTCCTCTTGTGCCAAGGAGAAATCCCCTTCCACGTGGGGTGAACCAAGGTGCGCTTGGGACTGACGTCTGCGCACCACAGCCGTGGCACCAGGACATCCAGGCTCTCTGCACTCCAGCAACCAGAGCACTCTGCCTAGCAGCCATGGCATAGGCAGATGCCCCAGGGGGCTCCTGGAATCCGGGATCCTCATCTAGCAACAAGACAAGGCCGGGTTTGCCTCTGGAAGTGGGGCCCATGTGAAGCGATGCAGAGCAGCTCCACACCAGCTGTTGGCTGTACAATGGCTGAGGGCAATGTCTGAATCCAGCTGCCAGCCAGGGGGCTAAACACCGCCCCCATCTTGACGCATCAAGCACCTTCATCTCTGGCTGCTGGACTAGTCGAGGACCTCACAGGACCAGGCCCCACTGCTGGCTTAACAGGATGGGAACCACCCATATCCAGAGGGACCTAATGGCACTGCATTGGTAGCTGTGCAGTTTATATGGCTGGGCCGGGACAATGGGACCGAGACCTCGAGTTTCCACCTTGCAGATCCTTCCTGGACACGGGAGACCCAGTGACAGACCCCAGGAAGGGCCGACTGACCTTGGCCCGCCGTCACTGCGCTTTTCACAGACACCGATTTGTCCCGCCAAGATTCCCTATGGCTTCAGCAGAACATTAAAGAGCCGTGGGAGCCAGAGAGCTGAATCGGTCACGAACGACATTGCGGGGGCTCGTTTGCTATTCCTGAAAGGCTTCCAGAGGGAATCTGCTCCCTTTATAAAGTCAAAGAGAGGATTTTGCAAACCACCAGCCCCGAGAGCTCCAGGCGCGTTCCAGAAAACAGCCAGCCTGCAGAATGTAAAGATCCTGCACCTCGGAGAGAAAGGAACCCCGGCCCCCTCCCCGGAACCCCAGCGCCTGGCCTCTGTGCTGGCTACCGCCCCGACACTAGCAACAGGTGCAAACTGAACTGATGCCCAAAACACGAGTAGACAGGCCCAAGCCGCCTGCCGAAGCCAGGCTGAGCAGCTGTGCACCAGAACTGCAGAGATCTTCACTGGAACCCCTGCAAAGACAATGCCACACACTCCCTGCGGGTGCCATACCAATGAAACCAGCCAAGAAAGTCATTCCTGTCCCTCCCAGCCCCTCTCCACCCGCCTTCAGCTATGAAGGGTAACCCCTTGCACTAGAAACAGAAGTGAAGGGGGCAGCGCGTGGCAGGTCATTAAAGCCGGGCGAGTCCCAGGGAGCCGGATCCCCAAAAGAAGCAAAGCCCAGCAGCAGGGGAGAGGCCGGGAGGAGGTGGAGATGTCTCAGAGCGGAGGAGAGGAGCGATACGCAGAGCCGGAGCGGAGAGCTGTTCCCGCTCCGTGCGGTGCAGGGAGCTGGGTTCCCTACCGTATTTATCCAACGGAGCGAGAGCTCCGTGAACCCTGCAGATATGTGCACGTATTTACATTCCCACACACTAGGGTTACCAAATTTAAAAATTAAAAAGAAAAAAAAAA
>NW_020665065.1:16235590-16292743 GCF_002925995.2 Terrapene triunguis
GTCTTCTATGCCAGAGAGAAGTGACAGCCCATCAATAGGAAATTAGTCTATAATTCTCAAATAGGAGTTTATTTCTGCAGCTGTTACGAATCCTGAATTCCAGCAATTGCATTCTGAACAGCCAATTAGCATCTCTCTCTATATAGCTATATATTTGCAATAGCAGGAAAGAAAGTTTTAAAAACCACTTGGCAATAAACTTGGACCAACTTTCCCTACGGGGTCCAGGGACGGTTCGGACAAGCCTGTCCCTCCGTTGGGTCAGTTAAGATTTGTCCTGCTTGTGACGACCCCCTGAGACACTTAGGGCAATCCAATCCCGACTGGACCATGCATGCAGGCCACAATTACCGTGTCTGAATAGCCAATAACTGACTGAAAACTGCAGGCCAGTAAATCCAATCAGCACCCTGGATATCTCGCTAACTATTGTTGTATATGGGACCCTTTAATATCACATCATCTGTCTTTGGTTCGTCTATGGCCTTCAGTACTGCAGGAGCCGAGTGCCTCACAATCTGAGACGTATTTATCCTTACAACCCCCCTGGGAGGCAGGGCAATGCTGCTATTCCTGTTTTAGAGATGGGGGGAAAATGATGCACAGAGAGGTTACGTTACTTGGCCAAGGTCACAGAGGAAGTCAGTGGCACAGCAAGGAATTGAATGCAGGGCTCCCACACCCTAGGGGCTAACCTATGCCCCTCACTCATCCTTCCCTACTGAACAGCCGCATTACTCTGGCCAGAGTCTGAGCACAGCAGCTGGTAGGAAGATCCAATTCCGCCCCTCCCAGCTACGCTGGGCGTGTTACACCCGTGCTCCAGGCACGGATTTGCGGGCGATGCTCCAATGCAACAGCAGCAAAGGGTTAACTAGGGGCCCCACTGCAGCCAGGGCAAAGGCGAGACGAAGGTACTGGCCCCGCAGCTGGGAGACCCATTCCTGTCTCCCCAGCCTCATTCCAGATCCCTGGGGAGGGCACGTCAAAAGCAAAGCGCCCGCCTCCCTGGGCGCCACTCCCACACTCACCGTTGTTTCTGGCGTAAGCAGCTAGGGTGCCGTTCTGCAGTCCAGCAAACAGGTACTCGGGGCTATGCTTCAGGCAGAGGACAGGCTGCCGCCCCGGGCTTCGGCAGGTCAGCAAGCACTGAGTCCCCGTGTCGACGCTGCCGTACACCAGGATGCTGAAGAGAGGGGGAAGGAGTGGGAAAGCCCAGAGTAACCATGGTGAGCACCTGTACGAAGTCCAGTCCTGCCAGCCACTGACAGCACCGGGAGTCCCCCGCGCAGAGCGGTTAGCGGGAGCAGATCCAGCCGATCCACCTGCACGCAGCAGGTTCGGAACATGCCACCCCAGGCTGATTTCTCATGTTTCTGCTCCCCCCATTTGCTCCCGGACCGAGGAAGGTACGGCCCAGCTCTGCCATGCATACGATTTAAGCCAGAACATGCATTCCCTCCAGGATGGAGATATCCCAGCCAGGGAGGAAGCTATGGCTCCCGCAGCTCTGTCTGAACGGGGAGCTCTTGGACTGAAGACGTGCCTGGCTGGTGTCTGCAATGCCAAACGCAGGGCTCCACCCTAGGGACAAGTGGATGCGACCAGGTTAGGGTCACCGGGTGGCAGCTGCCCGTAGTAATGGAGCTAAGTGACAGCAGTGGGCAAATCCACACACACACACACACACACACACACACACCCCCCACCAGGATTTCCACAGAGAGCCAAAGCTAAGCCTGGGGAAATCATGGGTGCCCAGAGCTTGGTCTTTGCAGGGTCCTGGCTGGGTGGGAGACGTCCTGCTGCCGCCAACGCCCAGAGCTCACAACAGCCGGCTCCTAAAGGAGACTATTTTTACCTGCATGGGCAGAGGAGTCTGAATCCCTCTGGCATCAAGCGGAGACAAGACCACGAGGTGCAGGGAGGGCTATGCGGGATAGATGGGGGGGGTGGGGTGGTGGTATCTACCTGATCTGATTTGCAGATCCTGTCCCGGGCCTGGCCTCTGCCTTCCGCTGTCCAGGCTGGAGGAGGCAGGAAGAATTTGGAGAGGAGCAGCCTTAAAAAATCAGTGACCCCTTCCAGGATGGGTGGAGAAGCTCAACGCCCAGCTCTGCCCATTGCTTTAGGAGTGGAGGCGGGTGAGGGGGACGTAAGACTTGAGATTTGCGGGGGGAGACGCTGGCTGTCCCCAGAATACTACTGGGGTGCAGGGGAGGAGGAGGAAAGCCAAAGACAGAACAACCGAAGGGCCAGCCAGCTGGACAGCCGACGGCGCTGCTAGAGCGTAGCGCTAGTGTTCGCAGGCTGTTGGCGCTCGATACGCAGCATGGCCACGGGGCGGTCGCCATGGCCGCGCTGGGGGACACCTGCCTCCACGGAGGAGGCTGCCAGGCCGAGCCCCCGGCCCAAACCTCACCTGCCATCCTGCAGTCCCAGACAGATGGTGGGATGCGGCGCGGAGGGCTGGTCAGCTGCCGACCTCGAATCCTCCGCTTTCCCCTGCTCTTGCTCCTCCTTGCTCTTCTCGGGAATGTATTCCATGCAGAGCACCTGGGAGGCCACCGGGAAGGACTTCACCGTGCGGGGCACCGTGCGGTTGAGCGAGAAGATCTCCACCTGGCCCCCTGCTCCTTCCTGGCCTCCTCCAACCTGTGGGGATGCAGGAAGCCACCCAGAGGGGCTTTTAACTTCTGCCCCTGCAGGCTGGAATATTCCCCCACCCCCGACACCTTCATCACCACTGCAAACAACAGGGGGCCCCATTTTCTCCCCCGGCTTTGCCATAGGGTGGAGACTGGGATGACAAGCTGCTTGGACCACACCCATGGCAGCTCCTCCCGTGCAGGACTCTGGGTCAGGCTCTCTGGCCAGGGGTTGGGCGGGGGGGTCAGGCTGATCGGAACGGCCCCTCCTGGTCTGCAAGCTCTAGGAAGTGCACAGGATCTCCTTAAAGGAGCATCGGCGGGTGGAGCAGGGGGGCCTGTACCCCATGTGCCGCAGACACAAGGCAGTACCCAGGGGGTTAATTACTGCAATACTTTGGGTAGTTCGCGCACGGCCCTGCTTGAACATCTGATTTCCATGCAAGGAACCAAAACCCCAGGCCCAGGCCTAACTGGGGCTGTGGCATTTCACTGCCCACTCCCTTGCTGCCAATCCCCCTCCCATCTGACACTGGCCAACAGTGCCAGTCGCGTGCTAGCCTGGATTGACCAGGAAAATGACCTTGGTGGAATCCCTTACAAAGCATCTCTCCTCTTCGCTCTCCTGCCCATCACCGGGGTATCTGAGCACCTCAAGCCTGAGCTAATTCGGGTCCTCGAGGGCGAGCCCCGACTGGGATTAGCGGGAGGCTCTCGCCTTCGACACTCAGGAGCCCACGCAGGCCGGCTCAGCCCGTACTCACCCACAGGTACCCCTGCGGGAGGGAGGTGCTCACGGCAGAGAAGCCCAGCAGCGAGGACTGGACAGGATTGTGCACCACGGCTCCAAGCTAGAAGAGAGACGGGGACACGACACCATCAATCGAGGCCTGGACAGCGCTTTGCTGGGAAGCATCATACGAGCAAGAGCCAAAACGCTCTCCCCGCCCTGACCCCCTCCACCGCCCGTCTGCACCCCAACGTGCTGAGAAGTGGAATTCGATCACATGCTCCCCAAACCATAGCGGCGTGGCTGCACAATTACGAGCCGTCAAAGTAGAGAAGATGGCCCTCTGCCCTGCGATCCGCCAGCAACCCCACTCCCCCAGCCCCCCGGCAGAGCCAGCTATGGTTTGCACACAAGCCTGGACATTTCACTGGCCCGCAGAGACATCAAACGCTCGATTCTTCTCCTCCTGCTCTGGCCACGGGGGATTTTGAAGAGCCATTTTTAGAGACACTGTTTTGAAGTCTGGTTTTCCATAGCCAGCTTCTCGACAGGAGCATGGGATATTTACAGAGCTCTCAATTGAACGGAAGCTGTAGCGGCGAGGTGGAAGGGAGAAGAAGAACAGCCACTGTCCGGCACACAGCCCTCATGCAAGATCTCAAAACCTGCCTCGGATCTTAGCAACCCCGCTTCCGCGTGTTCAGATCACAACCTTTTGGAAAGGAGTGCAGGTAGGTAGCCTTATTAACAGATGGGGCAACAGAATCACAGACAGGCCCAGGGCTAAGAGACTCGGGATCACAGGTCAGGATCAATCACGGGGGCTTTTTTTAAGTCTCGCCCAAAGCGATCTGCTCAAGGTCACGCAGCGAGCTCGTGGCCAAGCCAGGAATGGAGCCAGGCGTCCTGTCTGAAGGTTCCATTATGGAACCGAATGAGCCTCCTACAGTTACAGCTGAGCTCTGGAGCTCTTCCAAACCACAGATCAATACCTTGGGCGTGGGGCAGGGGGAGGGAAACGCAGGTAGATCAGCCTCAGAGGCAGGAGTTTCAGATGAACTCTCGTGGCACAAACCAGACAAGTTTTGTTTGGCTCCCAGTTCCCTGCTCTGACCACTAGACTATTTTGCCTTTGCAAAACCCACAATCGTTCTCGGAGCGAGTGGGGAGCTATAGACCCAAATTCTCTTTTACATCTCGATTCCCTCCGCAACGATCAGAGCAAACTGACTCCCCTGACTAAGACAAACGTGGGACTTTTCCTGCTTTCTCTGCCCCCCCAGTCAGCCTGGGATCGATATGCACGCATGCAGACAGACAGAGATGCATCTTTACTCCCTCTTAACCTCACAGAGCGAGGCCCAGAACGGCTGATATGCAAGTCAGGACAAAGCACCAGCTCGCTCTCCCATAGCTGTGCTAACGCTACAGCTCTAAGGGCAGCAAACCCTTGTTTTTGGCAGCAAAACGCAGCAGAGGAGACACACAGAGGGCACACTCAGGGGAGCGTTTAGACATGCCTGACCCTAAACCTGCTGCGGTTTGGGCGAAGTCATCCATCACCTGCAGGGATCCATTCCCCCGGTGCCTGGAGGCAGCTGCAGACAGGGACTGGTGCGTAGGGTGCCCCCACACAATAGATAGCCCAGCAAGGGCAGGATCTGGCAGCACCGCAGGGCCTGCAAGGATGGCGGAGAGCAGCCCAGCCCAAAGCGTTGGTGGTGGCGGCTGGCGAGGGATGAGGTTGAGGGAGTTGCTGACTGGGTGCATCTCCTACAAGCCCAGAACACAGCAAACCCTCGAGGGAGGGTGAAGCCCATGGGATGGTTCCCAGAGCGGAACCGTGGGGCATGGAGGCAAGATTTGCCCCATAGCTGGCCCATCCCTAGACACTGAACTGCACCTCCCCGTCCTCCCGCTTGCTGTTCCCAGTGGGCACATGGACGAATTTGGGCAGCCCCCACGACACGGCTCCCGTCGCTAGGCCAGGGCTCACGTATTGCAGGGCTTCCACAAAGGGCCCAAGAAGCCAAGAACTGGACACGGTTTACCTGCAGCTGGACAGGTAAAGGGGGCGGGAGGCCCACAACAGATTGCTCCGGCCAGCGCATCGGAGACGGATGGATGCTCTTGGCAAAGCCGGCCACTTGGCACAACCAGCAAGCTCTTGCTCAGAGCTCCAGGGCAGTAACTGCTCTTTAGGGTTGCCAATTTTGGCTGGACGTATTCCTGGAGGTTTCAGCACATGACCATCCTTCAATCCTGGAGGTTGGCAACCCTGCTGCTCTTCCAGGGCACACGGATGAGGGCACCTCACCCCATCGCCCATGACTACAGCCTTTGCCGATGGCATTTAGCCCTTTAATGAGCGCCCCGGTTAGCCTCTCATGGGGGCCTTTCTAGCCTTGTTTTAATTGACTGACGTTATTTATTCACCGGGACGCAGCCCATCTGCTAGGAACGGGCTGGAGAAGTCGCTCTCGTAGATGGAGCCGGGAGGGGGCTGTACGGAGCTGCCTGGATCAGGTGGCAGACGGGGATGCAAGGAGCTCGTGCAGAGGGGCCAGGAGAGTGGGGGATGGGAGGGAATGGGAAGGGTGGAGAAGTCAAGGCCTTTGCCGACGATCGAATCCCTCAGCACAGGGAGGCACGCAGAGCCCGGGCACAGATTCGCTGGGATCGGCACCGGTCCCGCACGGGAACCCTTGCAGGAAGTTTGCTGCAGTGCAACCAACGCTGGGTCACATGCTTTTTGCCCTTGGCTTCAATATCCCCCCCATCCTCAAACGACAACATGTCCCTTTGGCATCTTCCACTGCGGAGAAGCCCAGCAAGCATTTGGGCACTGCCAGCTGGGAGTCGCTCCATTTCCTCCTGTAGCCCCCCAGGGGAGCGAGTGGGTACAGAGAAATCCCCCCCCCCGGACACATCCTCCCCGCCTCCACGTTCCAAGTACATCCACGGAGCGGGAGACTTGTCTCGGCACCAGCACGCACAGGGCCAGCCTGGATTCTTTCCCAGAAGGGACCGAGGCCATCTCCCCGTTGGCACCGACTACGATCCGCTTCGCGAAGGAGCTGGAGCAGTGATGATTCGCCGCTGGTAGAGCAAGGTGGAGGGGGGAGAACCGGGGGGGGGTGGCCTGAATTTGGTGCGGGATCTGGAACGTTTAAGGCTCCGCGGAAAGAGACTGGAAGGTCCCCCAGCTCCTGGGACCCCAGTGAGATTCGGGTAAGTGTTTGAAGTCAGAGGACACCCCGAAAGCGACGCAGACTCCACGGGGACAGGAGGGAAGGATGTTACCACGGCAAAGGAACTTTGTAGATTAAAGACAGAAGAAGAAGGAGCGTTGTCCTCTTCCAGCTGGTGCCCTTGTTAGCATTTTAAAAAAACAACTGCACAGAGCAGAATCTATGGCAGGGCTGATAAGAAAGCACCGTGCCTGCAAAACAAACACAGCCCTGCTCCCCCCCGGAGAGAGACAACCCGCCATTTGGTCTAATTAGCCAGCACGGCAGCGAGGGCTCCAGAAGGAATGTGTTCCAGGCTCCCGCCGGAGCCGACTGCGGGACGGGGAAGGGAGCCGGCGGCTCGACAACATCACATCTGTTACTGTCGGTAATTGGATGAAACCCCCCAGCTCTGGGGAACCCTAATTCATCCCGCCGATGGAGCGGTGATTGTGTTACTTCTGTCACGAATGGCAACAGGGAAGCTGGGGTGGGAGGAGAGAGGCTGGGGGGCTGGTACTGGCCACGCCTCTTGAAACGGAAGCAAGAGGAGACAGGCGGGTGCCTGAAGCCATGCTTAGCTAACACCCGTTAGCCATGACGCACCAGAGACAGCACTGTCCAGACAGAACTCCTGGGTTCTATTCTTGGCATTGCCACGGAGACGCCGTGCCTCAGTTTCCCCATGAGGATGTGACTCACCTCCTCAGAAGGCTACTGGGAGGGTTAATTGGCCACCATCCCCCGAAGCCACCAGCCTCTTATGCCCTCTCCATAGCACGTGCCTGTGTCGCTGCACTGAACCTGCAGGGGGCTTGGGAGAGTCCACCCCTCCCAGTCTCCCCAGGACCTTGCCTGATCCACGCCCTATATCTGAGGCACCAAGCGACCGACTCCTGCAGGTGCTCCAGGGCTGGGGAAAAAAGCACCCACTGGCAGCCCTGCAGATCAGCACCTCCCCCTGCGCCTAAGCACCTCCCGGCAGCCCTGCAGCAGTTCAACTCCAGGAGCAAGGCAGGCGGATCAGGACCACCACATGGGCGTTTTGAGTGGCTGTTTGAGCAGATCAGCAGGGTTTTGCAGCCAACCTTCAAGCCCTCCCACCCCACACAGCAGTCAGGAGAGAAGCAGAGACGGGGTGTTGTAAAGAGTGCGGCAAGGCAGCCAAGACCAAACCGGTTTTGTCGTCGGGAAAGCAGCATGCTGCAAGGAAAGGCCGGCCGGTAGATCACGCCCTGAGCTCCCAGGACAGCCCCGGAAGAAAGCGGGTCACTAAGTAAGAGCTGCGGTGGTGATTCAGTCGGTCTTTAATCCCTGCACTGGTTTGTGCGCGCAAGAACTACCGGGAGCTTTCGAGTGGTTATCACTGGCTTGTTTCCCGAAACGCTGCATCCACCCACTTAACGTGGGTCGTTTGTAGCATCCCGCTACGGTATCCCCATGGATAGGCAAATGTGGCTGCCTGTTATCTTGGTTGTGCTGAGAGGCCCCAACTGAGATGAGAGGCCCATGGCGCTAGGTGCTGTCCATCCATCTACGGACAGACTGTCCCTGCCCCGAGGAGATCACAGTGGGGAAAAGCCCAGACCAAGGGAGCAGAAATGACGGGCTGGTATCCCCACGCTGGGAACGGAGCAGAGAGAGATTAAGTCTCTTGCCCAAAGTCATTCAGTGAGTTAGTGGCAGAGCCAGGATCTCTGACGGCCAGTCCACTGCCGTACCCGCAGGGGGACCGTCGCTGTCCATGCGTTCCTAACTTGGGAGGTCGCCAGGCTCGTATCACACCGTGCCAAGGTTGTGCCATTTACTTAGACTGCCAGCTCACCGGGGCAGCGACTGGCTTTTGGTTCTGTGTTCGTACAGCCCTAGCACGGTGGGGGTCCTAGGCACTTCTGCACCATCAGCCAACCACCGCCCGTGGTCTGAGCAAGCTGACCACAATACCTAGGGCAGGCTTACCTGTGACAGGTGAGCCAGCAGCGACCCAGCACCTAGAATTTCCACTGGCCTGCAGTCCAGTTCCAGAGACTCCCCTCACTTCCCTGAGCCACCATCCTCTCTTTTGCTAGCATCTAGCCATAAAAACCACACAAGGACTCGCCCCGATTCTACCACCGGGGACCAGTCCCACAGTAGAGGCGTCCAATCCTCCGAGACCAAGAAACCCTCCTTCACCTTCTCCTGTTAGCGTCTCCCAAAGTGACATGAAAACCCCCAGTCTCCTACTTAGTAGCACTGACCGGGGCACCGGTCCCCATGTCCCTTACAAGCAGCAAAGAGAGGCACCGGAAAGACGGAGCCGGGGCAATGCATTAACGTGGGGCAGTCTAACAGCCTACCTCAAATCTGCTCTCCTCGGCATCCGAACAGCCTGGGGGAGAGGAGAAGAGAAAGGGTGATGCTGGGTTCTTACCTGCAGGTCGAGGGCATTGGAGGAGAAGGCAGGTACGTGGCACGCCAGGATGGGACACCAGAAGGGAGCTTTGCTTTTCTTGTCTTCGTCAGGACACAGCCATCCAGGTTGGTTCTCCTCCCCTGTGGCAAGCGGAGCAGGCAGGGGAAGTTAACAGCTTTGTAGGTCTTCATATAGACCGTTCCCTCCCACCCAGCGCTCCCCGAATGCCTCCAAACACGCAGAGCCGAGGCGATCAGAGCCCCAGCTGTCTGTAAGCGCTAGAAGGGGTCTTTGCTCATCGCACCAAGAAAAAAAAAAAAAAAAAAGGTTTCAAGCCCTGCTTCTTCGAGAAACAATGTACCCATTCGGCAAAGAATTAGAAACTGGCCCCAAGCCACACCACTGGGAGCTGGGTTTTAAAGTGCTCCCTGCCCTCCAGTTCGGGGAGTGCAGATCCCACTGAAGTAGTTACATGGCCTCCAGCACTACCGCACAAGAACACCTTGCAAAGCAATGTATTTATCCCTACAGTGCCCTGTGCTAGCATCAGCCCGATTTCACAGACGTGGAACGAAGGCTCAGCTGTCTGAGTGACATGCCCAAGTAGATGATCTGGGACGAGAACCCACATCTCCTAAGTCCCAGTCCAGCGATTAACCAATAGCGCAGCCCATTTACGGACAGGAGCAGAGATCAGCAGCTGTGATATTACCATCAGTATCCAACTTTCAAGGGTGCTGGCCCAGGATCATTTATAGCCGAGGACACACTAGAAGCCATGAGCTAACATCACACGTTCCTCACGACACGGCTTCTCTGCTTTTATTTCCTACCTTTCTCCAAGCCGCCTCTTCCGTCCCCTCCCTGCTATTGTTTTAACAGCGAGCCAGGGTGGGGACAGATCATATTTGCAAGATCATCATACGTGGCTCAGAACTAGCCTGGGGAACGCAGGGCTCCGGGAGAGTCTCACCCTTGAGTCCAGCAGCTCCTTCCATGGTGACCGCGCATTTCATGTGTCTTATTTAGTCATTTTCTAGACGGCCATTCCCAAGTATGTGCCTTGCCCAGACGCCCTGGCCTGGAACACTGGTTTGCCCAGCCAACCATGGGTAGTAGCTGCACCCACACCCCCCCGAACCCCTATGCACCTTAGGGGGGAAGCTGCCCTAATTGCTGCAGGAGACCTGTCTCTGATGGACAAGACAGAGGAACTTCTACAACTAGAGAAACTTCTGCCAGCAACGCTCCTCCTCCAACACAAGGAGGAAAGTCAACCAGAGCTCCTCAGCCGACCCAACGAGCTAACAGGAGCTGTTCAGATGAAACAAGCCCAGGACGTTCTCTGAAGAACAGATCCTTCCAGCCACCCTATCGCTCCCAGAATGGATCCTTCCCTTTCCACCTGCGGCCAGAAGATCAGGCACCTTCATCTCACCTTTAATGCACAGGGGATGGAGGGTTGGGGGAGGTCCACACTGCAACCAGAGGTGTAATTGCAGCACAGGCAGGCATACCCGAGCGAGCGTTAATCTAGCTAGCCTGGTTAAATAGCAGTGAAGACGGGGTGACACTAATTTGGTGTGGGCTGCACCAGCCCCCCCACAACCCTGGGCGCACACTGCTAGCCAGCGCTGGGGTCCAGGCCACCACATCGACACTGCTATTTTTAGCCACTCTCGCTAGATTGAAGCTAGCTCGGCTACCGGGGCTCAGGCGAAGGGGCTGTTTAATTGCAGTGTAGACATCGGGCCCAGGCTTTAGGACCCTGCAAAGTGGGAGGGCCCCAGACCTTGGGCTCTGGCCCAAGCCAGAGCATCTACACTGCAGTTCAACAGCCCCACGAGGAGGAGTTGGGTGTCTCACCGCAGTGTAGACATACCCACAGAATCCAGAGAAGGGTCAAAGCAGGTACCTGCCTGCCCTCTCCCTGACTAAGAGGGCAATGCCGTATTGCACCCTGCTTAGGGTTCGCCCAGCCTAGTTTTTAAATGTGCCAAATGATGGTGATTCCCCCCTTGCGTTTCCATTGGCTATCTGTTCTACAGCTGAATCCATCGCACGGCCAGGACAGGTTTAGCTTAGTTTTCCCCGGTTTGGAGTTTGACCCTCTTGCCCACCCCAGCTCTAAGCCTTGTTAAGTTATTTAGCATAACTCCGCCCCTCCACTTCTTTGCGCTACCACCCTGTGAATCAGGCCCAGCCTCCTTTATAACAGGACCAGATGGAACACAGCGGGCACAAGACGTTGCTTGGGATCTCCGCAAGGCTTAGCGAGAGGTCTCTGGCCCCACTGGCCTCAATATTCTCTCTTGCGCATGGCTGACCCCAGTACAACTCTGTTCAAATCAGCAGAGATATTCCCAACTTACGGGGTGTGAGCCAAACATGAGAATGAAACAGGCCCCTACCAGCCCCCAGCTCTTGCCATCAGACTAAGGGTATGTCTTCACTACCCGCCGATCCGGCGGGTAGCAATCGGTCTATCAGGGATCGACTTACCGCGTCTCATGAGGACGCGGTAAAATCGATCCCTGATCGCTCTGCCGTCGACTCCGGAAATCCACCTCGGCAAGAGGCGGCAGCGGAGTCGGCGGCAGCGGTCGACTTTCCCCCGTCCTCACCGCCAGGTAAGCCGACCTAAAATACGCAACTTCAGCTACGGTATTCACGTAGCTGAAGTTGCGTATCTTAGGTCGGAACCCCGCTGTAGTGTAGACCTAGCCTAAGCCTTCTGCACTTCTTCCCCAGCGCTTGGTTCATAGTCGCTCTCTGCTCAAACACCCCCGTTCCTGGAGACAGCTTCTGGACTTTGGGATCAGGCTACATGGAACATGCATGCAAAAGCCTCACTTGGACCTGGATCCTTCCCAGCAGCCAAAGCTCCTGGTTTAGGAGCAGCGGTCAGTGAGTCTTTATTTCTTGTAGCTTACTTTACATCTCAGATCAATAAAGCAGGATAGAGTAACTGACGGGCGAAAGATCATTAACAAGGCTTTCATCGGGCCACTTAAACCCTAGCTGAGAGCTGTATACCTCCCCGCCGCGGAGGACGACAGTCTTTTACGCTAAGAACTTCCCTGCTCTGGTCACAAAAGGGTTAACATGCAGGCACTGCTTGAATCTCCGAGTAGCCACACTAGCCCCCTGGCTAATGACTGGGTGTAACCAGAAAAGCAGCTGAGAGGCAGCCCTTGCAGAACTCAGCCAGCTACAGAGAAGCTGTTCAGAGACTAGGGAGGTATCCAACGGGATACAGACTGGACACCACGCTCCAGCGTACCGTAGGGACCATCCCCAGTCGAGAGGGGTCCCACCGCCACCCCACAGGGCTTTGCAGTCTCTGATTTCACGCATGATAAACCTGTTGGGCCTTGCTCCTCCTCCTGTCGGGGCAGAACGGCTTTGCCCAGTCAGTTCTAACCGACGCAAGGAAAAAGGGGGAAAGGCAGCCGGAAGGCCCAATATTCCAGCCAGAGTTTCCCTTTTCTCAATTCCATTCCGTTACGCTCAGTTATCCAAATCCAACATGGGCGTCGGAAGCAGGACACCTACTACTCCACTGGGCTGACTAAGGATTATGCTACTGAATGCAGCCGGTCATCCTATAGGACAGAGACGAGTGTCAGCACAAACCCCTTGAGACAGACACCACAGGGGAAAGGTTCCCTCTACAGGTACATCTACACAGCAACACCTGTGCAAGGGGTAGGCCTACCTGTGCTAATTTAAATGTGGCTAGCAGCAGACACAGAACAGGATGGATCGTGCGAGCCCGGAGCGGATCCCGAGTACACCCTCATCTTGCTAGTTGTGCTATTGTCACTGCTATGGTTACCCGCACTAGCTGGATTCAAGGCTTTTGATGTGTTGACACAAACATACTCCCTATCAGCTGTGATGAGCACTTACGCTGGAATCTAGCACTTCTCCGTTGACTAGACTGTTTAGATCAATGTTTCTCAACACTGTGGACCAGCTCTGGTCCCTGAGATCTCCCTGACACTTTAGGAAGGCAGCAAGCCGGTCCCTGCTATCAAAAAAGTTGAGAAACGTTGGCTTTGAGCTTTAAAGGATGAACAGCAGATTTGATCAACGGGGTTTAAAATGCATATGGCTCATCTGCTCCCAATGAACCTAACGGGTGGAACCAACGTTAGCCACAAGGAAATGCATTTCCAAGGACTAAGAGCAGCTCTTTGCGCTTATTCACCTTCGCTCACGCACTGAGCTCTTGACTGCAGCACGGAGCAGAGAGAGCCAGGCCCGAGCAGCGGCAGCAAAAAAAAAAAAGGAAAAGAAATAACAAAACATTTCTTCACATGAGGCTTTAATGCGTTTTTATTCCTAACTGGTGGTTACAGGATTTCCCCGCAGGCATCCCAGATAAAAAAAACAAACTGTTAAAAACAAGAGAATCAAAACTCCTTCCAGCCTGGGGGAATCCAGGCATTCAAATAAGATTTCAAATGAATTTTTCTTCCATTAAACTTTTTTTTTTTTTTTTTGCTGCAGTGGCTGGTGGAGTTAAACAGAAACAAAGATAAGAAGGGACGCAAGTGTCGCCAGGGAACTCTCCGCTGCCGGGGGACTTGAGCGCGCAGGGGAGCTGCGGCCGCCCAGAATCATCTGCCTGCTTTCTTTCCCCCGTTTAATGAAGAGATCAAAGGGCGACCGTGCTCTGAAAAGCAATGCTACCAATGACATTGCGGGGTTACACAGACACTCGCAATAAACTTCCCGAGGGGATGTGCTCCATTTACAAAACAAGGGAAGATTTGAAGCTGCTCTTCGTGGCACGTGCCACCTTAGATGTGACAAAGTAGAGATCAGGTGCGGCTTTCCAAAAGCGACTGGTGAATTTGGGTGCCTCGGTTCTGGGGCTCTCAAATTAAGACCCCTTAAAAGGGGCCCAACTGCTAAGCACCCACCCTCTGAGGATCAAGGCCCTCTAAGGCGTCTCAGACGAGGTACCCCAAACCACTAGTCAATGTTAAAAATCTTGGCCATCGCAATGGGATCTTTCTGCTGCCAGTGACATAAGTTATAGGCTGAGTCCGACGGGGCATGGCACAGATTTTTGCTAAGACTATGTGGAAGATCAGCAGTTTCTGCATCTGCACCACAGTTTCACACACAGCAGTTTTTAATGAAACAGTCCAGGCAGTTCTAGCCCTGATCACTCAGACACTGGACCAACATTCCCTGATCCCATCATCCCCCAGTTTTTCAGACCAGACGTCTCCTTAGGCAGAGCGCCTCATCTCCCTCTGGTTAAAATCTTGTGGCGTGGTGAAAGCTATCCGCCTTGAGGCGTCTCTATACGGGGTCACCATAGAGGGGTCACCATCCACATGGGTACGTCATACCTACATGTGGATGGTGACCTTTGCTGCTAAGGCACCTTTGCTGCCCTCTGAAAAATGGCCAGGTTCCAAGCCAGAAGCTTCCATCCTTGGTCCCCCAAGTTCATGAACTTTCAGAAGAGCTCAGCTTCCATAAAAGCACTAAAACAAGAGTCCAGATTTTCATCGGCGCTCAGCACCGTTTGCGAAGGCAGCGGCTAAGCGCAGCACTCCGTGAAAAATCTGGTCTCGAGGGCGGATGCCGAGCACTTGGAAATCAACCCTAAGCTCTTTGGAAAGCCTGTCACTGTTTTTACCTCATCCTCCTCTTCTTTGCATGGAGTCATCTGCAGAACAGACCCCACCAGGGCCTTTCCAAGGAGGACACCACACAGAAATACAACTCCGTCAGGAGAAGGCCGGTTGGGCAACCGTTCCATAGTCAGGATTCTCAAGGTTGGCTGGAAGGTGGCCACACTAGGAAGTCTCTGTCCAAGAGTCCAGCCGTACCTATTAGCCGTGGGCTCGGGAGGCATTACGGTTGCATGCACACAGACCCGTTCCAGGCCGTGTTGTCCAAACAAGGAAGCTTGGAGAAGGGACAAACAGCAGAATCCTGCAGCATGGCATTAAGAACCAGGCAGTCTCCAAGTGCTGGCCCATTTCCTCAGCATTCAGAGCCAACACAACTCAAGAAAGCCCCCAGGCAGTAAGAGCTGGAGTTATTTATGTCACAGATTTCCAGGGCGCTGATGGTTGCGGCTGCCAGGCGCTTTAATTACAAGAAAATTAAATGCAAAACAAAGAGCCTTAATCAAATGCTGCACACAAACGTGTCTTGCCCTGAAGGTCAACGGGAGAGCCCAGGTGCAGCCTGGGAAGAACAGGGAGATGCAGCCATGCCACTGGCTCAAGGCTCTGAAGCCCAAAACGTGGCCTGCAGACCCCTAAGATGAAACCTGCAGTCAGTTCCGTTCCTTCTGCTTGGATTCAGTTAGGAACCCAGGATCTGCCACATTGCACCAGGCTGGGGTCCATCTTCTAGAGCAATCTCTTGTCTTCCACTGTACCCAGTTCCACCTGCTTCATCGACCGCTGTGATCATCTCGTTTGTGTAAACACAGGCCACAAGGTGGTGTCCAGAGCTACAGCTCAGACTTTGAGAGGGATGGAAAAATAACAGGTGGGGCTGGCTGGCTGAGATTCCCCCCCCCCCCCCCAAAGAGAGGAGTAAAACGGGGTCCTTGCTATAGAAAGGAGCAAGGGGGACAGAGCAGGTGTCAGGGAAAGACAGGTGAAGGCACTCAAAGCACCCAGCCATGACGCACACTGCAAGGGTCTCCTGAGAGCTGTAATTTCATCTGAGCCCCCGGCTGGTTTTCTTCCATGCAGAGAGTGAACGCTCAGTGTTGACCATTAGCTGCTTGGAGTGCCAAGCGCTGAGTTCCTCCCTCCTGGTTCTCTCAAACACAGCCAGGCTCGCTTTCGTGGGGACGCCAGCCAAGGAAGAGGCCTAGACAGTCTCCCCACTCCCCTCCTCCGCTCCAAACAGCACAGAGTGCTGCCCCGTAGAGGAGATACGCCAACCTTCCTGAGTCACGATCCACAATTGTCCTCCTCTTAAGACCTCCGATCAGAGACCGGATGGACATTACACACACACACACACACACACACACACACACACACACACACACACACACACACACACACACACACACACACACACAACGTGCCCTGGGGATACAGGGGTAAGTAAATCTAATGAAGTAGCTCAAAGCAGTCGAGAATTCCACCCACCAATTCCGGTTTGAGACCCAGGGAGGAGGCCAGACTGAGGCCTGCCGTATGACACCGCTGAGTGTGTTCCAGCTCCCGGAACGTGCTGCCTTCAGGGGACATCTGTGGGTTTGGTTACTTGAACTCTGGTTTAGCTACACTTGAGTCAGGGGTGCCATTTAAATAGGGGTGGGCAGTAATGCCCCCTCCCTTCTCTGCGCTTCACACCAGGCAGGAGAACAGAGCAGGGGGCATCCCAAGAAGAGCCCCTCGTGCCAGGCAGAGCCAGGCATCTTGCAACGTGCCGGGGGACAGGGACTGGGACCCCTCTGCATAACCTGTCTGCCGGGGCTGGCCGCGCTAACGTGCAAGCGCTGAACTGCAGGATATGACAGCTGATGCCCTGAGCCCACCAAACCCAGGGGGGATGGACAGAGGGGTGGTGCCCCAGGGTGCATGCGGAGAGGGATGATGCCCTGAGGGCTGGGGTTGGGGGAGTGCGCATGCTCAGGGTGGTGCCATGGGGCTGTCGGTGTACAGATGGATGGTACCCCAGGGGTTACTAGAGGAGGGGAAGAGATGGTGCCCTGGGGATTGGGGTTGTGTGCATGCACAGGGATGGTGCCCTGGGGCGTGGGGCTGTGCGCATGCACAGGGATGGTGCTCCTGTATGTGCCAGCCGGCAGAGAGGTATAGTGCTGGGGGCTGTGCACACAGAGGGATGGTTCCCCAGGTATTGAGGGGAGGGATAGCTCAGTGGTTTGAGCATTGGCCTGCTAAATCCAGGGTTGTGAGTTCAATCCTTGAGGGGGCCACTTAGGGATCTGGGGCAAAATCAGTACTTAGTCCTGCTAGTGAAGGCAGGGGGTTGGACTTGATGACCTTTCAGGGTCCCTTCCAGTTCTATGAGATAGGCATATCTCCATATATTGAGGTGCATAAAGGGAATTGGTGTGGTGTTTTTTTGACTTGCTAATTAATTTTAGCCTTGACGCTGCTAGTGTCAGCCATGGACATAATTTCCAAACGGAACGGCGCGCTCTGTCAACTTAACGCCTGGTGTGTCTGTTCTCTCTGTACCTGCCTGTCTTGGATAGCAGAGAAAGACATTCATGCTATTTAGTGCTTCAAACACACGCCCTTCCCCTGGGTAAAAATACTCCTTGTTTTATATCCTTCCCCTTCACTCTACACCCAGAGGGCAGATATCTTGGAGCCATCTCGATCCCAAACTCTTCCCCCCCACTACCACCACTCACAAGCTGTAATTCTAAATGGCAGTTACACAATTTCCCCCCGAGCCTCAGTTTGAAAAAAGAAAAAAGAAAAAAAAATCTAGGCCGGGATACTATTGGCCCAGTATGAATGTAGTTTAAAATGTTGGTTTTCGAGTCTTTCCTAACTCCTGGGGAGCAGAGGAAAAGTCACTGGCCCCTGCTTTGACCCTCTTCCAATTGGGAACGCCCTGCATCCCTATTTGGGATAGGTACTTAAGCACATACTTTAACCTTAGCAGAGTCAACAGATCTTAAACACATGCTGAAAGTCAAACATGTGCTTAGGCGCTTTCCTGAAACAAGGCCTCAACGAATGGCTGAAACTACCGGCCTGTCTCATGAGAGGCTGGCGTATATAAAACTCTGACGATGAGGGTATTTCAGGCTACTATCCAGGACGGTACATTTTCTGTACATTGGTAAGTTTCACGAGAAAGGCTGACAAAACCAGCTAGAACATTCAACAGTTTGTCCAAATGGAAATTAACATTGGGAACTTGTTAGAGGTTTTCCTGAAGCATCCTGGGCCTTCCCTCCATCAGTAGTTGCCTGTTTGTGCTGGGTTGGTAATTTCGTTGTAGGAAACCTACATGAAACCACAAATGCTCCCAAAATAGACTGATTTTTTACATTTTATCCTTCGCTTCCAGGGGCCTAAACATCCTCGGGGGCCGCTGTTGCCAGCAGCCTCCCCCGCACTGAAATCGGACCCAGCACCCTGACTTAAGCAGCTCCTCTGTGGAAGTTTTGTGCATTCTAGATTTGTAATTTTATGGTGTTTTCTGGCTACCCAAACCTGCTTTGCAGTTTCTGGTAGGCACTTGCACAACACAATGCCCAGGAAAACAGGGGGGAAAAAAGCTTATAAAAGCAGGTTTTTAAAAGCACAGAGGCATGAGTCAGAGAAAAATTGCCCATCGCATCCATCTCATGGCTGACACCGCTAGCGGGGGGAAATCAGCCATCGCCCCAAGAAGTTCTCCACCATCCCTGCCACCTCTCAGCCAGCCTAGTGCCTCCTGCAGCAGAGAGACTGCAACAGTTGCTAACACGTGGGTCTTAACCACTATTCAACAAGGTGGGGGGGCGCATGATGAAAGACCGCACAGCTTCCATTTAAACAAACATCCCTGATGAAATAGCCCTGGTATTAGACTGCCTGCTGTGCAGCAGAACCAAAGATCTGCAGGCAAGAAAAATCACAGTGATGCCTTTTAATTAATCCCCGATGAAGCAATCAGAACGATGAAGGAATAAGCTTCCAAGGCATCAAAGGCAACGGGAAGTCACCCCGATAAGAGACCTCTTTCAAGCCCTCCATCTGATGTGTACAAACCAAGCCAGACTTCATGAACCAAGCCCACCTTGACCATGGTTCTCCATTGCCCTGCAGGTTGCACACTCATTTGCACCAGTGCAAAGCGAGAGTGAACCACGAGCAAATCAGCATGGGAGAATTGCACAGCAGAGGAGAGCCGGATCCCTTGATCTTAATGGAGCAACACACAGGACTGATTTGGCCCATCACTAAATCCCTCTTTGACTTGGATACAGGGCATCCAACATTCTGCTCTGGAGACTCTTGGGCGACACTGAGGAGCTAAAGGCCTTTCCTAGTCAAGCTCTTTGTGGCTCTGCTGGGCTTCAACGCTCCCAAGTTCCAACCTGTGCTTGGCACGCTCCCCTAATGCCATGTGCTGGGCAAGGACCTTTGATGCTTAGTTTTCCTGACCTATCAAAGGGAACACAGACATCAACAGGCCCTCCCTGCCCCGCCCCTTCATTGGCATTCAGAGGGACGCCCTGCCCATGCAAACAGGGTTACTCACGCAGTCCTATCTTTGCCAAGTGCAGGCGGTTCACCCAGGAGATCTTGCTGAGCGGGTTTGGGGTGATGAAGACCACCATGAAGCTGATGGGACGGCCGGACCTGCAGCAGGAAGATGACGGAGGCCAGAATTTAGCTCCATTCTGAGTCGGACTGAAAGTCATTGATGGACCCAGGTTCCTAGTACACCCCAGCCCTTGCCTAGCTACCTTCTGTGCCAAAGGGCACTTCACCCGCCCCAGAAGTGCAACCACCCCTGCAGAGATGGGCGGTAGCTGTTTAAAAGGGCACACGGGGGCCATAGATAAAAGGGTAGGGCTGGAAATGCACTGACCATGCGGCGGGCAGGCCGGGAGTTTACATACAAACTTATCGAGACAGGGAGATCATCCTGTTGTGGTTTCAGTTACTATGTTCATAGGGCTCGTCTTTGCAGCTACTGGAGTCACTTACGTGGCACATCCCCACACGTGGCCCGCGGCTCTCCCAGGAGTCACAGCCGGGGGTTGCCAGCATTGAGCAGCTGAGGCAGCTGCTAGTTCTTGGGCCACGACCCCCATGCCCTGCAGAGCACGGGGCCTGGAGACGCTTTACAGGTTATGCCCTGAGCCTGAGCTGTTCGACTGAGGAGCTGCATCTCAGCGAGAACGGAGGAGGGGCCCAATAATCGCTGCAGTGGTCTCAGCCGGCCGCCCTTCTCTCTGGACTAGATCCACGAGGGGAGGGAGGAAAAAGGAGCCAAGATGCATCAGAAGCATATTGGGCCAGATCCTCAGCTGGTGTAAAGCAGTACCACAGTCTGCTGATTTCCACCAGCTCAGGATCCACCATGAATCGTCTTAGTGTCTCCCCAACATCAGGGCATAATCCCAGTGTGGGGTGGTCTGTTGAGGAGGATGTTCCTCCTTCCACCCCACCACAAATTAACAGGGAGGCTGGGAGGGGGTTTACACCTTCCTCCAAAGCACCGGCATTGAACCAGTTGCTTGTTCTGGTTACGTCCCAGCCAGGCTAGGACAAGACAAGATTCGAGCTGCCCTGGCCCACAGATGTGTACAGGGCACTAGGTATAAGGGAGACCTTATTAAACTCTGGCATAGGCTTCCGTTACCGGAGACCCGTACACCTGGACTGATCAAAGCATTGGAACACGCTGTAGCACACAATTCTGCACGGGCCTACCAGGAGATTGGCTAGAACGGGCCAATAGGACTTTGCCCTCCAATTCTGCCTCCATGCTCAGAGGGATGCATCAGGAAACGTCCCGCCCATGGGATCTAAGAGCAGACTTACTTGTCCGTCTTCCCTGGAAGCAGGAGACGGAGGCGGCACTTGTTGGCCGAGTGGATCTCCTCCTCCTTCACTCTCATCATCCTCTGCAGGGCCAGGCACCAATCCTGGGCCACAGTCATGTTCAGATTCTGGAAGCAAGAGAGAAAAGGAAACCCCTGAGATACAGGTATCAGAGCGTGGCAGAGACGGCCAGGCAGGAGTCCAGGAGTTACCATCAGATTGCACCCAAAGGCCCACCCACTAACAGCAAAGAGCGGGGCCCTGGACTAGCATGGGCACCCACACTGCCAAGGGTGGAGAACCAAGTCCATCAGGAAGTTGGTATGTCTGGAGGTCCCTGGGGAAGCCAATGGCCATCCACTGTAGGACATCCACAGAGCAAGGATCTGCCTGCCTCCCCAGCTAAAGAGCCAGCGTAGCAACGTTGGGTATAGGTGCTGGGGAGGGGTACGTAGGACTGTGGTTAGTGAGGAGGGACAGCTGCTTTAGAAATAAGATAGCGACAAAAACCTCATTCGGTGCCATTTTCTGCCCTGCTCCAAGGTTATGTTCTTTGGCGTTTAGACCACTAACTTGGGGTCTGATTTCCAGATTGCAGTGGCTTCCTCCAGCCTTGGTTATGTCCAAGTCACAAACCAGCTTGTGGCTCGCTGACCACAGGGGAAATAGCTCCATTTCTTTAGTAAATCCCATTCCCAACTGACTAGAGACCTGCTGGCAGGAATCAGCTTGGAGAGACAGAGCTGACACGGACTGTGAAGGGGAACTGCCTGGCCATTACCTGGTAGGTGCCATGGAGGGTGCTGATGAGTAGGGTGATCTGCTCCACCACAGCCAGATCCTTCTGCAAATCTTGGAGCTCCTGGAAGAGCCGTGGAGGACCCAGGTACACCTTATCTTGGGAGGAAAGCAATGCATTAGCGGGCAGAGAGGGGCTTAGTGGGTTTCTCAGCTGACCTTCCACTTTGGAAGACTTGGCTTCAAATCCCAGCTCGGGTCCCAGGGGGAAGCAAGTTCGCATTCACCCGGCGTACAACTGGCAGACTGTCCAGGAACAGAAGAGCAGCGGGCGCCAGAATTCAGGACTGGGGTACGTTAGCACGGTCGCATGGGGAAAGCTTGTGCAGACTCTGACAGTGTTACCCAGCCCCGGCTTTCCCAAGTGCCGAAATTCACTCATGCTCTGAGCGGGGATTCCACGGAGCCCTTTTGCCATCACCACTCTGGGTCTTCTCAGCAGCCAACCTCATAGGGCAGCACAGTCCTAAGTGCGGGGCTGCCTTCAGACACCCCGTGGATTTTAAAGCCAGAAGGAACCATCACTGTGATGATCTAGCCTGACTCTGGGGTGGGGCACGGATCGGCATTCATGCCACACTCCCAGTCAGTACCCGGGCCAAGCCGGGGGAGCGAATGATCCAACCAGCGGACCAAACTCGGTGATGACACCTGGTCACGTGCCACCTGAGGCACATTGCGCATACGCTAAGAAGTCGTCGTTTGACTCCTGCGTAGCGTAGGCCGGAGTCTCCCCCGGTAATCCCCGCATCGGGCTCAGATTATGGTTGACCTAGGGCACAACTTTCAGAACGACACCGAGTCTCGATTTAAAGACCCCACGCGATGGAGATTCCACCACGTTTCAAGGTCAGTCGTTCCAACAGCTAATGGCGATTGAGGCAGCACAAAGGCAGCTCCTTGGGGTATAAAACATTGGCCCAGAAACAACAAGTTCAAAGACAATCTTTCCACCTGATAGTCCCGACTGTAAGAGAACAGGCACAAGGGGGCTGGAGAGGGTAGAATGGAGATGGGTCAAGAACAGCCACGGGCAGGGACACAATGAGACATGTCCAGGAACCCAAGCAGCAAAGGGCTCCGGTTTCTGGTCCCATACAAGCAACTCCCAAGACGTGTTTATTGCTTGCGGAAGTTTCTACATCTTCAGTTTCAATACTGCCCACAGAGGAAGTCCCCCTAGCTGGCAAACCAAAACAAGAGGCACAGGCAACGTTTGTTAGTCATCAGCAAAACGTCGCTGCAGAGGCCCAGCCAGCAACAGGCGGGGAGTCATTCCCGTGCTAGCCCTCATGTGACTGAGGAGTCACGGGCTCAGGCAACCTCTGAGTCTAACAAACACCGAGGCAGGGACCAGGTCTCTGGGCTCAGGAAAGACGCGATTCTTCCCCTTCCATCACACAGGAGGGGCTGGCTAGAGCGGACGCTGCTGAGTTCAGTCACTGAAGAGAGCAGCCGAGCATTGATGGGGTGCTGCCACCAGGGGTGCGGGGATCAATGCGGTGGGGAGGGAAGGGCTGGGGAACCCCTCCTTTGAGGTCAGCGATCTGAAGAAGGCACCATGCTCTACCACATCACCATGGCCCAACTCAACGGCACATCCCAGTAAAATTCCCAGATTGACCCAGATTGCATAGCAAAGCCCTAATCACCCACTGCCACCACTGGAGTGAACCTGGGTGGGGGTGGATCCGGTGCGCACTCATGATTCCACAACGGAAATATTGCTGGGGCTCTGCCTCCATGAATGCTGGAGCCCACCTGGGGGGCTGACATGAGGATGGGACCCGGAGGGGCTGGAGCAGCCGCTGTGGGGTCCAGGATTGGGCCAGGGATCAGATAGTGGTGCAGCCAGGTCCTGGCTGGGAAGGGGAGGTCCCAGCAGTTCCTGAGTCTCCATAGATCCCCTTGCTCCCCCTCCTATCCCTTCCCTCTTCTCCTCCCACCTCGCCCACTTGAACCTTGAGCATTAAAAATAGGGCTCTGCCACTGGAGCTGTGGGAGTAACTCCATTGGCTGGTAACAGTAGTAGACTCTTATCCTCTGCGAAGCAGCCACCGACTAGAGGAAGACCGAGCACACTAAGCTGGTGTGCTACACCCCCACCGCCGAGCGGATACTCACTGGATGACTGGCTGGCCGACGCGTGTTTTTTGGCTCCCGCGTTCTGGATGACCACGTTGTCTTTGTCGTATGTGCTGTTCTCCTGCCCAACTTCTACCACCTGCACCTGGGGGAGGGCAGTGTTCCATTTCACGACATACTTGGGGCCCAAAGGGACGAGGCTACTGATTTCCAATTGGCCTCTGCAGAGGGGGAAGAGTCTGTTATTCCCTAAACAATCATCCTTACACTCCACCAACTTCCCCATCCCCAGCCAAGCCCGAACCCTGCGGCACCAAGAGGGAACAGTCAGGTCATGCTAGGAGAACACCTCTAGACCAGAAAAAAGCAGAAATATTTGCAAGCCCAGCTCCCTTGCTTCGAAACTTGCATTCCACACCCTGCACCAGCATGTTAATACCTTCCACCATAATCTGCACCCCCAACGCATGGGGCAAAAAGACCAGACCACGTGCTAAGCCTACCTTGTACTCACGGGCCTGGAAAGAGAAAAGATTAACAAAGGTCACTACCACAATTGCATGCAAGTCCTCCGCTTCTCTCCCTTCCCTGGATGTTGCAGCTACTGTTTTCTACCCTCTGCTCTGAAGAGAGAGACCTGATCTAGTAGTTCTGGAAAGCAGGAAGTCCCGAGTTCAAATCCCGGCTCTGACACCATCTGAATTCTTAGGCAAATCCCTTAGGGCAAAGTGTTCTGATTCAGGTGTGGAAATGCACATTCAGGCAGCTGCAAAGGGGCACTCAGCACCTTTGGAAATCAAGCTACTTATAGAATGATAGAAGATTCGGGCTGGAGTCCTAGTCCTTCCCCGTGCGCTGAGGCAGGACCAAGTAAATCTAGACCATCCCGGACAGGGAGTTGCCCAACCTGTTCTTAAAAACCTCCAGTGATGGGGATCCCACAGCCTCCCTAGGTAACCTGTTCCAGTGCTTAACTCTCCTTAGAGTTGCAAAGTACTTTCCCAATATCGAACCTGAATCTCCCTTGCTGCAAAAAAAATAAAATAACATAAGCCGATGACGTCTTGTGCTACCCTCAGTGGACAATGAGAACAATTGATCACTGTTCTGTTGACAACAGTAAAGGGTTGTTATCATGTTTCCCCTTCAGTCTTCTTTTCTCAAGGCTAAACAGGTCCAATTCTTTTAACCTTGCCTCCCACGTCACGTTCTCTAAACCTTTTCGCTGCTCTCCTCTGGTCTCTCTCTAAGACAGGGGTGGCCAACCTGGGGCTCCAGAGCCACATGCGGCTCTTCAAAAGTTAATACGCGGCTCCTTGTACAGGCACCAACTTTCCAATGTGTCGGGGGTGCTCACTGCTCAACCCCTGGCTCTGCCACAGGCCCTGCCCCCACTCCACCCCTTCCCGCCCCCTCCCCTGCCGTGCCCTCACTCCTCTCCCTCCCCCCCAGAGCCTCCTGCATGCCACAAAACAGCTGATCGGGAGGTGCGTGGAGGGAGGGGGAGGTGCTGATCGATGGGGGCTGCCAGTGGGCAGGAAGCGCTAGAGCGGGGGAGCTGATGGGGGGCTGCTGACGTATTACTGTGGCTCTTTGGCAATGTACATTGATAAATTCTGGCTCCTTCTCAGGCTCAGGTTGGCCCCCCCGTCTCTAATACATTAACTTCTTTGTGGGGCCCAAAAACAGAGGCTGAGCAGAGCGGATCAATGTCTTCTTTAAGTGCCTAACTTCAAACATCCACGCTGAAAAGTTTTAGCCTTAAATCTTTACTCCAGTCGATTATTATGCACTATAGGGCTTCAGTCACCACATTCTCTTAACCCAAGGAGCTCGACCCAGAGGCTGTAACCATGATAGGTAAAATATTAGGAGGCAAATTATGATTGTCGGGGGCCCAGGGCAGCACTCTGCAGTAAGAGACTACACGGGGATCCAGGCTAGACAAGCTTGCACAGCAAACCTGCAGGCAGACAGTGCAGGGCTGTAGGTTATCCCAGTTTGCTGCAGCTAACCGCAGCAGCGACTGGCAATTTACTGGGCCATTTTCACTGTTCTAACACCTACATGTTTATAGCCACATAATGGAGCTTTTCTGCAGCAGCTCTTGGGTAACTCGCCAATGCTGGGAAAGTGCAATCAAAGGCATATTTTAAAGTCAAACGGCCCATAATTTATCACTGGTATAACTCTGTCGAAGCCAATGGGATTACACCAGGGATCCATTTGACCCAAGGTTGCCAGAACGACTGCAAAGAAAAATGCCAAATCCCAGCAGAGATGCCAGTGGTTTTCCTGGAGACACAACAGAGGCGGCGCTTTATAAAGGTCGGCCTCCATTTTTTTAGTTGGATTTCCTTGTGTGGAACCTTGATAGTATATCCCCGCGGATTCCTCCAGGGCTGCGGGGACAACGTTTATGACGGGCTCCCGGAGGAAATGAATGCTGCCAACGTACTTGAAGTTGATGTTGGCGCACACCAGCATGTCGTTCAGCAGGAACACTTTGCGCTCCTTCGATTTGATCAGCTGGCCACGGTCCCC
The DNA here is from genome assembly GCF_002925995.2 of Terrapene triunguis. Lineage (NCBI taxonomy): Eukaryota > Metazoa > Chordata > Testudines > Emydidae > Terrapene > Terrapene triunguis. Next base: position 16,261,543 of record NW_020665065.1, read on the forward strand.
GTAAACCGTCTCCGTCAGGGTCTCGCAAAGCAGCAGCTGGTGCTGCCCTGAATTCAGCAGCTGCAGAGGAAAAAGCGCAAGGAGGTCCTTTATTAGGAAAGAAGAAGATAGGGGAACAACCTAGCTAATCACGTGCATGCGCACCACTGCCCCCTGCTGAACGGAATCAGAACTGCTCAGCTCTGTGTCATAGGCCCTATATTGCTAACAACTATTGGGGTTTCTCCTTTAGCTCAAGGGGCCTGGGCTTTCAGAGCAGGAGGATCGGAGTTCTGCCGTGCAGTTCGGAGCGGGCCCAGTGCACAAAGCAGAGACAGCAGCCCTAACGGATTCATTACAGTAACTATTTGCTCCAGTACAGAGATGTAACCAATAGGACTCCACAGCACAGCAGCAACAGTACACTGAGCTACAACCCAGCAGAACCGGGCTCAGGGGCCACTTCAGAACTTTGTTCCTCGGTCCCGGAGTCTCTGAGCCCAGCTGCGGGGGGGAAAGGTGGACAGTGCCAATGACTGAGGGTCCATCTACGCTACGTTTTAAAACCCGCAGCAGCAAGTCTCAGAGCCCGAAAGTCCCCCGCTTTGCAGGACGAGTCCCTTTGCTTTCATTTCCTCTGCAGAGCAGATTGTGCCACCGCTCAGCCCCAGCGCTGCCCAGTCACACGATGTTCTGCAAATGCCTGGCCCTGGCTATTTCGAAATCTCGCTGACTGACTTCCAGTCTCTCTCCTCTCAAGGAGTAAACGCCGAGGGCAGGGGGATTTCCACCCAGTGCTCTTCGATTTCATGTTAACCAGAGACTCTGAGCAATAACGCAGCGTCTGGATGCCAGTTAGCCTGGCCGAGAGTCGTACAGGCCCCCCGCCCATCTGAGAGACAGGAGACCAGCAATCCATGCGGGCTGCCCCACGCGGCCTCTGAGCTGCAGCAGCCATCGGCAGTCACCTCAGCACGGACCGGCCTGTGCCATGCTAGAGTAGGCAGAAGAGCCCCGTTACCAGCCAGGTAGTTAGCAGGGTAACATCCCTGTTTCCAGGGATTGCCCTGGTGCTTTGACCCATCTTTTGTAAGCCCCACCTGACAGGAGCCTGCCGGGCTGGGGAAACTTACAGGTCGGCCAAGGAGATGGGGCATTCCCTGCGGCACCCCCATGGCCCAGCAGATGAGCTACGTGCTGGCAACCTGCCCTCTCCATGAGGTCTTCCACCTGCCCCCCTCCCCAACATGTAGAGTCCAATCTATGGGGGAGGAGGGGCGTGCTTAGCTGGGGGACACAGCGGGCTCCCTCGCCTCACTCTCTTCCCACCCATACTAAGCCCAAATGCCCCCACACTTTGCACTCTGAACTGCCACCCAGCCTAGCTGGGCTGTCACTGCACTTAGCCGGCTCAGATGAACCTTGGTGCCGGCACCAGTGCACTGCCCCGGCCTCCCATTCAATGCCCAGCAGCACTTGAAATGGCAAGGATGGGTACTGGAGCAGCCCAAGTGCTCACACAGCTGGCTAAGGAGCCGCGAACCCAGGCTAAGGAGCCGCAAACCCAGGCCCTGGTTGGGCTGGACTGTCTGGGCTGAACTGAGCTGGTAACAGCAGCCTGAAAAGGGAGAGTTTATCAGAAGCCACGGACGACCCATCCCCAGGTCTTGATGCGTTCGAGGTGCTCTCAAATCGGAGCTTTCACTTGGAATAAGACACAGCCTCCATCCCTTCCTTTGGCAGAGAGCATGCCCAGGCACACTGCCTGGTCACTGCGCCCAGGCTTCCTGGCAGAAGCCCCCTTGCAGACAGCCAGGCAGATGCCAGCCAGCCAAGGAAGTTTGAGATGGATTTTAAACTGATGAACCCGAGCTGCAGAGTTCAGCTCCGGAGCAGGAGAGCGCGGTCAAATCGGAGGGATTCGAGTATGGGTCCCGCTCAGACAACACCATCCAGGCTCCAGAGATCTGTTCGAGAGCCAACACTCAGGGCTAGATGCCACAGGCTGGCCAGACCATCATCCTGGCCAGCCCTGAGACGCGGAGCTGAGCAGATAAAGGACAAAGCCACGTCCAACTTGCCAAGGGTAGCGTGAAAGCCAGCAAGTGGGGCCATGAGAACAGAGGACAAAGGGGTGCAGTGTGGCACTAACGGTTCCCTCGCAGAGAGCAGGTGTATGGGGGTGAAACACAAACAGCGAGCGACTTCAGCAGGCGACCGTGGGAAGGATGTTGGGTGAAGGGAGGAGGAGGATCCAGGAAGGAAGACGTTTTGATCCTAGCACTGTAAGCCAGAGGACAGCACCATGGATCACCAGAGAAAGAAACTGGGAATTCTTCTGACCAAGGGACACGTCAGCCACAACCCAACCTAGTAGATGGTCTTCTCCACACCATGGTCGTAGGCAGAATCCGCTCCGGGGGCCTCAGATATTCAGTCCAGGCTTTCCCTCTCCCTTACCCCAACCGAATGGGCAAAGCAGATTCACAGGGACCATCTAGTCTGACCTCCCCGGACCAGTGCCTTCCTGCCCGGCACCAGCGAAGATGCTGTTAGCAAGTAGGTGCACACACCTGGCTAGAGCCCGAGCAGGTAGCTTCCTAAACTAGGGAGAGTTTTGTGCCCAGCCAGAAATGGATTCGAACAAACATTTGGGGAGAGGAGAGAACCACCCTTTCCAGCCATCCTCTGCCATAGGCTACAGCTGGGGTAGGGGTTCCGAAGCTATTCACGTACACACACTGTCATCTAGTGGGCAGAGCGGGGAAGGGGAGTTTCCCGACCAGAGACGCTGAGCCCTGCCCGTCGCTCAGGAGCTCAAGCCCCCACCTTGTTAAGGCTGCTGCGGTCACTGACGCTCCTGGTCAGCTGCTGGATCTCAGCCATCTGGTCGGCCACTCGCTTCTGCTCATTGAGTTTCTCCGCCAGCGTCTCCAGCTCGGTGAGGGCGAGCTGGAGCGACAGCCTGTCCGGGTGGCCTTTCGGGGTGTTCTTCAGCATATCCTGGGGTGAAAGAGGGAGAGAGGAAAATCAAGTCACCAGGGAGGGAGATCACAGGCAGGCCAAGCTGTGGGCCGGAGGGAGCCCCTGACGGCACGGCACTCAGATTTTCACCCCCAAGCAGCACTCCTGAAAACAATTGGATTTTAGACAGGCCTGGACTGCGCAGAGACTTGGGGAGCAGCAGCCGCCCACCTGCGTACACGTAGGGACACTTTCTGCGGCCGCCAGGGTGATCAACGCACCACGGACTCTTCCCCCAAGGCACAATGTGGAGCCCCAGGAGGCTCAACTGCCCTGCGCAGGTCCCTCGCCTGGCGGCTTCATGCTCCCCAGGCACGAAGAAGTGGGAGGAAGAGGCGTTGATTTTGTTTCGTTCTCCCACCGTGCTGAGCTCAGGGGCCCCGATGGCAGAACCTCTGCTGAGTGGGAGCTTGTGACACCCTGGCACCCCAATATTCACCACTGTCGTGTCGTTAGGATACGTTTGTACAAAGTGCGCCTTGTGAGGGATCATTCTAAGAGTCTTGATCTGCTAGACAGTAATATCTCGTTGGATTGTATGTGCTATCGGCGTGTGTGAAGTTAAGAAGTTTCGCTATGTGGGAGGTTGAAAAAGCCACTCACAAGCAGCCTTTCAGGTACAACAGTAAAAAGGCCAAGCAATGTTAATGGCGAATTGAGGAAATGCACACAAGCACAAGGATTACCCCAGAACAGTGTGCAACAGAAACCTCTCAGAGATAGCTGTACACCATGGGAACTGTTTGACCCAGGTCACAGCAAAAGAGCTTTCCAACAAGTGGGAAGAAGATATAAAAGGGGGAAAATGACATCATGGGCGGTCCTCACTCTCCCTACAACAACACACCTGGAAACACCTGAGGAACAAGGACTGAACTGGGGGAAGTGATGTTCCCAGGCTAGAGGGATATTTAGCCGGTGTATGAAAACCTGGGAAAGCCAAGGCAGTTTGTGCCTTAAGAATCTGCCAGCCTGTATCACTCAGGGTAAGAATTTGCTACTTCATATCCTACCTGTCTAGTATGCTAAGCTCAGTTTGCGGTTTTGTAGTTAGTAAACTTGGTTTTGTTTGGTCTAAAACCAGGGTGGAAATCATACTTGGGGCAGAAAGCTGTTACACATCTTCCTCCACATTGAGGGAGGGGGCGAAATTCATGAGCTTACGCTGTACAGTTCCCTGTGCAGCGCAAGACGGTATAAATTGGGGTTTACACTCCGGGGGGGGGAATGCCTTAGCAACTGGGGGGTGCCTTAGCTGAGCCTTCCCATGCAGAGCTGATCTCCACATGTGTGTGAACCTGCAGCTGGGTGTGTCCCTACCTGTGTGTGTGCTGGTGAAAGAGCCTGGAGAGTTTGGCAACTTATCACGGCACCACAGTGTGAAAGGAGCCCAGGCTGGTGGGTCAGGCGGGCTCGGTGGTACCTCAGTTGTAAGTGGCATCCTGGGGGAACCCGTCACAGAGCTCTTCTATACACATCCAGACACTGGGAGTGGCCAGCCTCGGCTAAACCCTGGGCAGGGGCGCCGGAAAAGGAGGGAAGGGGGGGTCAGGCCCCATCACTTTTTAACAGACGTAAGGGCGAGAGGGGGGACCTCGGGGGCAGAGAGGAGCGAGCAGGGGGCAGGGCCTTGGGGTAAAGAGGCGGCACGGGGGATGGGGCCATGGTTTGGGCGCCAGTGGCCCCCCCCACACTTTTACGGAGCTTCCGCCACTCCTGACCCTGGGAGTGGGTTTCAGATGGAATTTCTAGCACGTCAAGGGACTCAGAGGATGTAAACCCACATCACTTCGCTGACTCCTGTGGAATTACGCCAGCTGAGGTGCTGACTCAGAGACACCAGACTGACTGTCCCCATCCTGCCAGCCCTGAGATCTGGCCACTTCCCTGCCCGGTGGCTCCATCCCTTTCTCCCCCAACCCCCCAGTAAGAGCGCAGACTCCAGTTTAAGGTACCTGCAGCAGCAGAATGAACTGAGGGAATCTTTGGATGGGCTTCACCATCAGCCCGTAGAGCGTGACCCGGTCAGGGCTTGTCATCTGCCGCTTCTGTCGAGACAAGAACCACCCTCTACCACCTGCACTTCAACCAGGATCACCCAGAGCAGAAACCCCTCACCGTTTGTTCTCTCCCCCCTCACCCACCCACCCCATGCCAAGCACCTCCCCAAGCCATGGATCTGGGTGGGATTCTTCGCTTTTTACTCCTCCACTCCGGCCCTCGCTCATTCCATTTTCATTCCTCCCTCCCTCACCCACCGCACCCTCTTGTCTGAGGTTAGATCAGCGAGAGATACTACAGAGCTGGAATAACTAACCCATCCTCCCCCGCCACTGCTCTGAGCCCGGCTTCACTCAGGACCCTGGGTTCCTGCAGTGGTTTTCATTGGCAGCAAAACTGTTGCTCTGGCTAGCTACTCTCTGCCTAACTTCACTCAAATGCGGCGTTAGCAGATAATGGTCTTCGTGGCACATGCCTGGCAAGGGAAAGATGCCAGCATTAAGAGATGGGTAGGGTACCAATATGGCAGGGTTTGAAGGGACGGTCAGTGACTGTGCACCACGTTGGCATCGGTCCTGAACTTAGAGATCAGGCGGGTGGCACTCAACTGATGGTGCCCCCGGCTTCGTTCTGGGGTGAGAATCCAAGCCCAGTGAGAAAGGAAGACGTGGGTATTCTGCAAGGGTAAGGTACGGGGCCAGCGGATAGGGGCTAGAAGCCAGCATCATTCAGTGCAACCACAGCCTCATCTGAGAAGAGCAGAACGGCTACTGTGCAGGTGAAGACCACCACATGGTTCTGGAAACCCAACCCTTTGTATAGAGAGGCATCAGACAGTGCAGACAGGACGCAGAGCGGGAAAATCCTTTCTACCTGTCCGGTGGCTTCCCGGAGCAGTAAAGTCCTGGGTACCGGTGACCTCTGCTAAGTGATTCACCGAGTAGTTTGAAATGCATCTTCTCTCCATCTGCAGCCTCTGCTTGTTCCTGGGAACATCGACCCTTACGACAGCCCTGTCGCAAGCAGAGCCCCGTGCAGGCCAACTGCCAGATGGTGACAGGTGCAGCCTTTCCTGACTCTTCCACTGACCTTGAGGAACTCCAAGAACACGGGCTTGGTGAGACAGGCCTTCTTGATCACAGACATGGCGTTGGTGAAGTTGTTCACGTAATCGCTGTACACATCCAGCACCATCGACTTGGAAAACTTGGCGCATGCACAAATAACCAGACAGACAGGAGAGAGAGGGGAGAGTCAGATCCAGCGTCTCCTTACTTAGCACCTAGAGCTGAAGAGAAGCCAGCAGCACATGACTTCGACAGCTCACTGCAGACTGCCAGCGGCTCACAGCTTGCAAACCTGTCTCCTCCCCCTCCCGAGGCATCTGCATTCAGAAAGTCCATCCTGAAACCCAGAGCTTTCATTTCAACCTGCAAGGAGGTTACCGCCATCAAACACAGAATAAGAGGGGCGCTGGGACTGCCACACCCCGCAGACGGGAGGATGATACGGGGCGTTCCCACTTCCTTGCAATGGACAAATTCATGGGGGTCAGCTGCTAACACTCGCGTCTAGGCCAGAAGACTGCGGGTTCAAGTTCTCCGCCAAGATTTGGGCTTGTACTCGGCATCAACACTCGGCAGAGCTCTGAGCGAGGTCGTCCCCGGGATTGCCCCGTCGGAGACGCCGGAATTCGTACGACAAGCTAAACTGAGCGTAACTCGTCTCCGGCAGCTGCTCCAAGGAGCCAGAGCTACGGGACCCCGATGCCTTCACCCACATTCCAGCCCCCCATAAACAAGGTGAGCACCCCGTGCCGCGTGAACTGCTGTGGAGGATAGAAGGACCCCTGTATTGGCAATGGGGCTGCAGCCATCGAACTCGCTATCATGCACAAGGCAGGGCGCACAAGGCAGTTCTATACACGGTACATTGGCCCAGGTGGGCCTAGGACAGCGAAGCTTGGAACCTGCCTGAAGACGCCAAGCCTTTCCCGTGGGCTGGCCCCATTTGATCAAGCGAACCAGCAAAAATCAAATGGTGCTCTCCCAGGCTTCCCCCTCATTGGTCCGCTTATGGCAGCTGCTCTTAAAACCTGCCCATGGCCTTCGCGCTGCCATGGTCTCGTCTACACGGTGCCTATTGCAATAACCCAGGTTCCCAGTGGATTAGAGCTGGCAGCAGTGGGTGTGGAAGCTCCGTAGAGCGGAGTGGGGGCCCGGGATGGAATAGGGGATGCTGGGAAGGTCCAGATGGAAGGGTATTGACAGAGGACACTCGTGCATTTTATATCCTACGTCATTGCCTGGAGGCGGCTTTGGCATGCTGGGGGTGGGAAGAGGACGTGCGCGGGGGAGGGAACCCCGCCACCTCGCTCCAGAAGGGCATCTCTTACTGAGGCCACGAAGAGGTCCCCAATTTTCTCCGTGGCGTCCCACTCGGCCACGCGGGAGAACAAGGCGATCTGGAACATGGAGTGGCAGTGCAGGATCTCCTTGAGGCGGAAGAAAACCACCTGGCACTTCCTGGCGCTGAGGGCCTTGGGCTCCATCTCCATCAGGGGGTGTCTGTAATCCTGTAAGCCACAGGAGAGGGTTTAAACAGACTTTCCCGCCCTCGCCGCCCCGGATCCCGCCCGTCAGAGGAGCCCAAATGAGTTGGGTGTCCCCCTGTGACCTTCCCAGCCTTAATGGTCACATCTCAGCTCCCCAGCTGTGAAACAGGGATTTTGCTGCTCCCTCGCTCGTGCTCTTTGATGGCTTGTCTATTAGCCTGTAAGCTCTTCCGAGCAGGGACCAACTCTTACCTCAGGTCCGTCCAGCACTTCGCACCAGGGGACCCTGCTCCCGGTTGGAACCCATCAGCCCTACCATACTGAACCGGTTTGATGATTTTTAAAACCCTCTCCCTCCCCCGGCTCACTCCGGCAGTTTTCCCACATTGTTCCCCGTTGTTGCTCCTCCTTCGTGTTCTCATGGCCCCTGCCGTTCACAGCCCTCGCTGTGCTTTGCAAACGTTAACGAGTTTGTGTCTCTTGGCCAAAGCCCTCCATGCGCCATGGCTACCTTGACCTAAACTCAGCAGCAGGGTCCCCGCTTTGTGGCAACTTCGGATCAGTTTTTTTTAAACGGAAAACACCACAGAGTTCCCTGGGTGCGGGGAGGGTGGGTGGGAGGGTGAATCAAACGATCCATGGCACATTCCCTGCATTGTCTAATCGGATGTGTGATTAATTTTATGGTGCCCCTGAATTTTCAGTGAGCTACAGAGATTGTGCGTTGAAGTCACGTGAGCCGTGGGGCTCAGAGAGGCGGGAAGGGAGAATCTGGAGCCTAGTTTAGGACTGCACGATTAGCACATTTGCTGGATGCTTCTACTAAATGATCAGCAGTGAAACGGTTTAATGTAGCCGTTTAAATTGTTATCATTAGGCTTCAGAGTTAACAACCCACCTAGCTGCCTGGAGGCAGTTCGCACTACTCAGCACTACTGTTTAAGGCTGTCTGAAGACTCAGGCAGGCGTCCCGGCATCTGTTACACTCAGGGCTTTCTTTACAGGCTCTCTTTGTAACCGGAAGTGGTGGAAACTTAATTCTCTTTTTAACAAAAGCTTCAATTCTACAGCCCAACCCTACAGCAGCAAGTCCCACAGCACTGCAGAGTCAAGGCTCCCCTCCCCCCCAGCAGGTAGCCAAGTCCAGAAGCTGTCATGGCTACTCCATCATCTTACCTAGAGACAGGGGTGAAAGTAAGTTAAAGGACTTACCGGTACGCCGGAGTCCTGAGCAGGGGCGTGGCCTCACCCGGAAGAGGCGGGGCCTTTAAATCCTGCGACTGAGAGCTCCAGGGCCTTTAAAATCACCCCCGGAGCTGCCAGCTGCAGAAGTGGCTGGGAGCCCGGGGCTCAGGGGCAATTTAAAGGGCCTGGGACTCTGGCTACCACAGCGGAGCTCCGGGTCCTTTAAATCGCCAACAGAGCCCTGCCGCCGCTACCCCGGGGCTCTGGCAGCCGGGCTCGGGAGGCGATTTAAAGGCCTCTGGGCTCCGGCCGCTGCAGGGAGCCCCGGGCCCTTTAAATGACCAGCCTGGGGAAGCTGGGCCGGTCCAGCATGGCGTACCGGCTATTGCCCGTCCGCCGTACCAGCTCACTTTCACCTCTGCCTAGAGATCAGTCTCCCTGAGGTTCTCTCCCGCCCCCTTCCTTCCCTATTAAGATTTCTAAGGGGGATGAGGAGTTGTTCCCGTCTATCCCATCCTCCCCGCCCCTCCCATTCACAGATGTCTGTAGTCTGTCTGTGCTAGGGTGGGTGACTCAGATGGGCTTAAGATTGGCGTCACCTGGAGAATCCGCTTTAACGAGTCCACGTAGCTCCTCTCGCTCTGCACGATGGAGCCCAGGATGTGACGTCGCACCACCTGCAACACCCACACCAGGGTCACTGTCAGAAATGGGTGCAGAGCCCCTCCATCAGCATATGGGCGCGCACACACACACACACACACACACACACACCCTTAGCACCACATCACAGAACATGCACATCTTCACAGATATCGGTGGGAGGAAAGAAAAAGGGAAGGGGCTGGGGGAAGAAAGAGCGACAAGGTGTCAGGCTGTAGATCCACTCACAGAAGCAGAGCTATTTTGCTCACTCACAATGCTGCCTGGTGCTAGGACCCAGCAGAGTAGGGTGACCAGACAGCAAGTGTGAAAAATCGGGACAGGGGGTGGGGGGTAATAGAAGCCTATATAAGAAAAAGACCCAAAAATCAGGACTGTCCCTATAAAATCGGGACATCTGGTCACCCTACAGCAGAGCGATGTGGAGCTATTTTGCGGACTCATCTTTTTGGGGCAGATTGGACGGTGGTGAGGCAATTTAGTTACTCAACCCACAGCTACAAAAAACACACGGGGGGAATGAGACCAGCTGAACTCCAGCGTATTGGCAAGTTTGAAGAAGTCTGGTAAAGGCTCCACACATACTTGTGTGTCTACAGCCGTTGATCCTCTTGGGCCCCTCACTAGATGAAAACATGTTCCTCCAGCTCCCAAGCACAGCAGAGCCCAGCATCCCTCCCCTTGGGTTTACTACACTTAATGCTCTAAGATGTAGCGATGTTCTGGTGCTTCCAACCCCCAGGCACCCTCAGAGCGCCCCCTGCAGGTTGTGAGAACCTCACATGCACCAAGATGGACTTCCCACAATCTCCAGTGTGCCACAAATCATGGAGACAGGTAACCAAGTACCACTGGGTTCTGCTGTGCTGGAGAGGACCAAGCGGAGGTAAACAGCCCTCCTCTCCTCCCCAGAAGATCCCGCCAACCCTTGGAGAGAGCTACAGCAGATAACAGGGGGGAGGGATAGCTCAGTGGTTTGAGCATTGGCCCAGGGTTGTGAGTTCAATCCTTGAGGGGGACACTTAGGGATCTGGGGCAAAATCAGTACTTGGTCCTGCTAGTGAAGGCAGGGGGCTGGACTCAATGACCTTTCAGGGTCCCTTCCAGTTCTATGAGATATACCTATCTCCATTTATTTTATTTTAACGGGAAGCAATGGAAGGAGCCATGCTGGCTGGGGTTCTTGCCAGAAGATCAGGTAATTTCAGATAAGCCTCAAGCAATGGGATGCTTCACAAGTTAAGCTACTGGATGGTTCAACCTCACTTGTGACCACAGATTTGTGACCAGCAGGGGAAGCTCGCACATGGCAAGCCTCTGGGGATTGTTTAACTCCTACAGAACAGAGACAGATATTTGTTAATGTCAAGGAGCTTTCGCTGAAACCTGGTAGGGATCAATCTCGGGGTTCCAAACATTACATCTAATGGAGCTAGCTGAAATTTTCCAAACGTTTTGTCCAAAAGTGGCCTTTTTTAGGCAATCTAATTTTTCCCATAAAAATCGGGCAGTCGACATCTTTTGTTTTCATGAAAAAGATGCTCTTTGGCCAATAATTACTCCGCCCCCTCGATATTTAACCATTTAAATGACGTTTTTGATAAAGGCTTCAATCAAAGATTCAAAAAAGCAAAAGAAAAACGGCACAAAACAAGCCCCATTCGGACCCTTTGAAATAAAAGCAACTTTGCAAAGAGGCTTCCACGGGCAGACCAGCTCTGGATCAAAGGGACAGCTCTCAACATCACCACCATCCTACCGGGGGCAGTCAGTCAACCAGGGGAGGTCAAGTCCCATGTACTCAGCGCCTTCACCCTACCACAGACCTGTTGAGGGCTTAATCCATCCGGCATGGGGCCGAGCTCGGGAGGCGGGTGTTTCATGTCCGAGACGGTGACCTCCAGGAACCCCATGTCTTCCTCCTCAGAGTCACCTGGAAGACAAAACGCACAAGCAACGAACACCTGAGTGGCGCGCCCAGCAAAGCGTAGCCCAAGCAGAAGGACCAACGGCTAGTATCTTGCATGGGTGTGTCTTAAAGCTTCCTACAGCGGGGGAAGAGCACACGTGTCCGCTGAACATCCTGCCCCTGCATTCTGGAGGGCTCTAGACGCCTACCATTCAGATCACAAGCGCTTTGGGGCGGGCGCCACGGCCTCTCCCAGGCTGCAGACAGCGCTGGCGCTCAGAACATCCAGAGTGTTTGTCCAGCCTGCACTCACCCCCACCACGCACACACCCTTGCCATGGAGGGGGCTGGTAACCCGGTGGTTAACGCACTGGCCTTTTCTCTCTATTGGCATCAAGAACGAACCTAGAAACTTGAATACGCCGGTCTCGTCCTAGGTCTTAGACATTCCCCTGGGTGGAGATGCACCCCACGCTGCTCCGACCCACCGGTCAGCAGAATGGATAGCTCAAGCATGGCCCTGGGACTGAAGAGTAAACCGTCTGCCCGGGTGGCTGGGGCTCTGTTCATTGCCACAGTTGGTTCAAGGAGCAGAGGGTTCTTCTCTATGCAGCAGTATGTTGCACAACTACTTAGTCCAAGTCGGGACTTACAGGAAACCCTGAATGCTGACACCAGATACCATTGGGCTGCATTAATCAGCCCAAGGAATTTGAGAGGTAGGGACTGGAGAACCATGGAGATCTCAGCCTGGAACGAATTCCCTTTGGGTTTGCTAGAGCCAAGCCCTGGCTCTATCCCCAGCCGGAGGGCACAGGACCAGCGAGCCGAGTGCCCCGTCTGCCCCGAATGTCATGGGCAGCCAAGCACCCAAACGCCTGTAGCAGGGAAATCAAACTCACTTGGGGGTTTAAACCCATTTAATACTGCAAAGCTCCAACCAGCCTCCCATCTCAGGACCCTGCCAAGGGGCTGAACAGAATGATCCGAGCAGCGGACCACTGGGTTTTTTCCATTGTTCCTCATGGCTTCTTCAGAAATCAAACCCAAGCAAAGCGGGTAAGGGGAGGAATAACGAACCCCGTGCAGAGAGAAGCAGGAAGGAGTGAGCAAGATTGGAGAGCAGAGGCGACAGGAACCGAACCTACCTGAGAAGGGGAAGCCTAGAGAGACAAACCTCCCCTTACCTGAGGCAGAGACCGAAGAGGAGGAGGAGGAGGAGGAGGTGAGAATATAGTCTTTTTCAATGGAGCACCGTTTCCTCCACATTCTGCCCGCTGCATTCTCCCGCAAGCACTGCCTGTCAACTTCCTCTTCCCCCCCCCATTCTGGCTTTATGGATATAAATAGCCTCGGGAGGAAGGGCGACTGCTGGGGACGCTCTGGGCTTGTGTGGGTGGAGATAGGGAGGGGGATCAGAGGGCTGCAGGAATACAGCAGCTGCTTGGCTCACAACTCCCGAGTGACCTTTTTCCTTCCCTAATTTTGGAAGGGCAGCTCAGCTCGCTGTCGCTCGGCTCCAGCCCCGGCTGCCCAGAGTCCAATCGCAGCTAGGGATGGGCCCATCTCTGCGCGGACGCTGCTCTCGGGGAGCGCCTCATGCTCTGGGTCAGGTGGCAGGCGGCTGGGCTCCGAAGCCGAACCCCAGCCCCTTGCACGGAGGGGGGGGGCATAGGTGCCGACTCCGTGGGTGCTCCCAGAGTGGAGCACCCCTGGGGAGAAATTGGTGGGTGCAGAGCAAGCTCCCCCTCCCCCCCACCTCACCTCCACCCCTGAGCGCACCGCATCCCCCCTTCTCCCCCCAGCCCTTGTAACAAGCTGAGGGAGGGAGGGGGGAGGAGCGGGAACACGGCACGCTCAGGGGAGGAGGCGGGGATTTGGGGAAGGGGTTGGAATGAGGGCGGGGCAGGCACCCACCAGTGCCAGGAGAAGTTGGCGCCTATGGTGGGGGGAGGGCATAGGATGGCAGAAGACAGCCAGGTTTATCCCTAACTAGATTTGTCACCTAGGACGTCTCTTCCCTTGACAGGAAGCAGCCATTCACTTCGGTCACGACCCATCGGGTAACCCTACGTGCTGCTCAGACTCCTTTTCCTTTACTCCCCCAGCTATTTAATCACCCTCTAAGACCCTTAAAGACATGTGACATTCTCTAGTTACAGCATGGCCTGTGCTTGGACACAACACCACTCTCCATGCAGATACACAGGGCCCAGCTAACAACCGGACCCGTCTGCACTGTTTATAGCACCCTCTGGCTGTGGATCTCAAAGCAATTAGCAATTTAACTCTCAACACCTGTGTGTTTGGCATTATCCCCATTTCACAGATGGGGAAAACTGAGGCAGCAAGCGGGGAAGTGACTTGCTGCAAGGTCATACAGTGAGTCTGGGACTAGAACCCAGGACTCCTGACTCCCAGCGCTCTGCTCTAACCATTATACAATCCACTCCTTCTGGGAGATGGAGAAGCAAATGGACACCGGGGATCAAACCCCAAATACCGCTGGTAGCCAAACCTTGGGTGGATCACGCTGCTCTTACAGACACCCAACCTGTCTGCCTCTTTCTTATGCTTCAGCAGCTCTCACAAAGCTCGTTATGCCAGGCACGTCTCATTGGACTGAACTGAGTCCAGAGCACACGGACTAGAATCCTCCCTTGCTCTGGAAGTTCCATTGGGATCCCTGAAGCCCACAGGGGATATCGCACCTTTTCCATCTGCACTGCCCTGCTCCTGTGTTCCCCATTCCCTATATAACGTGAGAAGCATTAGCAGAGTCTGATTGGCTGGACTAAATTCCTTAAGAACATAAGAACTGCCATTCTGGGTCAGACCAAAGGTCCATCTAGCCCAGTATCCTGTCTTCCGACAGTGGCCAATGCCAGGTGCTTCAGAGAGAATGAACAGAACGGGTAATCATCAAGTGATCCATCCCCTGTTGCCCATTCCCAGCTTCCGGCAAACAGACGCTAGGGACACCATCCCTGTCCATCCTGGCTAACAGCCATTGATGGACCTGTCCTCCATGAATTTATCTAGTTCTTTTTTGAACCCTGTTATAGTCTTGGCCTTCACACCATCCTCTGGCAAGGAGTTCTACAGGTTGACTGTACATTGTGTGAAAAAATACTTCCTTTTGTTTTAAACCTGCTGCCTAGTAACTTCATTTGGTGACCCCTGGTTCTTGTGTTAAGAGAAGGAGTAAATAACACTTCCTTATTTACTTTCTCCACACCCGTCCTGATTTTATAGACCTCTACCATATCCTCCCTTAGTCGTCTCTTTTCCAAGCTGAAAAGTCCCAGTCTTATTAACCTCTCCTCATATGGAAGCTGTTCCATACCCCTAATCATTTTTGTTGCTCTTTTCTGAGATGGGGCAACCACATCTGCACGCAGCATTCAAGATGTAGGTGTACCATGGAGGCAAGATGATATTTTCTGTCTTATTATCTCTCCCTTTCTTAATGATTCCCAACATTCTGTTCGCTTTTTTGCCTGCCACTGCACATTGAGTGGATGTTTTCAGAGAACTATCCACAATGACTCCTTGTTTCCCCTTCATCAGCAACCCATGCACTTCCCTTCTCTGGAAATGTTGTTGCCTTGTGTTTTGTCTGTGCTGTCCTATGGGCCCAGATTTTTAAAGTTATTTAGGCACCTAACTCCCACTGAAATCAACAGGAGTCGGGTGGCTAAGTCCCTTTAAACATCTGGGCCTCAGGTCTCTGGGGCAGGGAACACATCAGATCTGTGTTTGTACAGCTCCTGTGTAAACGCACACTGAATGGACCCGAGCGGCTGGCTGACCCAGCATGGGCCATCTTAAAGGAAAGTCAAATATGAAGCCACACAGCTGAAGCAGAGGGATTAGCTAGCTTCTCGCCATTTGTACCCCTGGACTCCTCTTCATAGCCCCTGGCTCAGCTTTACAAAGCCAGGGACTTCCTAACTATAAGAAAAGTAGGACAATGGAACAGATGCCTAGGGAGGTTGTGGAAGCGCCTTCATTGGAGGTTTTCAAAAGGAGGCTGGAGAGCATCTGTCTTGGATGGTTTAGACACAAATCCCGCATCCGGGAAGGGGGTTAGACTAGATGACCCTTGTGGTCCCATCTAACCCTCTGGTTCTATGACTTCAGGAA
The DNA here is from genome assembly GCF_002925995.2 of Terrapene triunguis. NCBI lineage: Eukaryota > Metazoa > Chordata > Testudines > Emydidae > Terrapene > Terrapene triunguis. Next base: position 16,277,004 of record NW_020665065.1, read on the forward strand.
TCCATCTCGGTCTATATTTCCATAGGAGTTGCGTGGCCTGTGCCCTCTGTTGGTTTTGAAAGTCTCAACCCCTATGGGCAACGGTGACAGCTCACTGATCGATCAGTTTGCTTCGGAAGACGAGAGTGCTCATGAAGATCAACTTCTTTCCCAGTCCCCATGATCACAGCCCAGGAAGGCCAACTGGGACCAACTTGCTACGGGTTGGAACCAAGTATTAGAGCGGATTAGAAAATGGGGCTTCTTCCACCACTAACCCGTGGAACATTTCAACAGAAACTGAACATTTATGTCAAACAATTGGCCAAAAACTAGACATTTTCCATGAAAATTTGTTTAGTCGAAAACCCTATTTTCCACTGGGAAAACACCTTGATGGAAACTTTTTGACCAGCCCTACTAAATATCCCTGACTTAACAAGGCGGTGCTAGTTACTCGATCCGTGCCCTCAAGGGGCACCCCACAATGTCAGCACCTCCCCAGTTCAGCATTTCCCTCCCATGACTGAAGATAAGAAAGTTCCGCCACCGAAACTCTAGCTCGGGGTCGGCAACCTTTCAGAAGTGGTGGGCCGAGTCTTCATTTACTCATTCTAATTTAAGGTTTCGCGTGCCAGTCATACATTTTAATGTTTTTAAAAGGTCTCTTTCTACAAGTCTATATTATATAACTAAACTATTGTTGTATGTAAAGTAAATAAGATTTTTAAAAGGGGATGGTATAATGGGATAGCCTAATTTTGGCAATTAATTGATCTTCGACTATTAGCAGTAAATATGTCCAGTGGCCTGTGATGGGATGTTAGATGGGGTGGGATCTGAGTTACTACAGAGAATCCTTCCCTAGGTGTCTGGCTGGTGAGTCTTGCCCACATGCTCAGGGTTTAGCTGATCGCCATATTTGGGGTCGGGAAGGAATTTTCCTCCAGGGCAGATTGGCAGAGGCCCTGGGGGGTTTTAGCTTTCCTCTGCAGTGTGGGGCACAGGTCACTTGCTGGAGGATTCTCTGCACCTTGAAGTCTTTAAACCAGGATTTGAGGACTTCAGTGGCTCAGACACAGGTTTGTTACAGGAGTGGGTGGGTGAGATTCTGTGGCCTGCGTTGTACAGGAGGTCAGACTAGATGATCATAATGGTCCCTTCTGACCTTAAAGTCTATGATTCTATGCAGAGCCCCCCAGACTGGTGGCCAGGACCTGGGCAGTGTGAGTGCCACTGAAAATCAGCTCGCGTGCCGCCTTCGGCATGGGTGCCATAGGTTGCCTACCCCTGCACTAGCTGGTTTCCTCTCTCCTCCTTCACATGCCGCCAAAAGGCTAACGGAAGGGATATGGTTTGGCACAGTCGTTTCCATGGAAATAAGCAGCAACACTCAGAATTACAACAGACCCGGGTGGCAACCGGGGGATGATCCAGATTTAGTCACGAGGGGCCAAATCCTCTGCAGACAGCAATGCCAACCCAGCCAAGGAAGTTACGCTAGTTACTCCAGCAAAAGGTTTTGCCCCAGCACATTGTTCTGGTTTAGTAACAGCAGCAGAAGCAATGCATGAAATAAAACAGGAACGTGATTTTTATCTTTAAAAAAAAAATATGACTAACCAAAACAGATTTTAGGCCAGAAGCATCTGGCTTTGTTTTCTCAAAACGTGCTGAGCGCCCACCGCTCCTACTGAAGATAAACACTTTAGACATTCAGGCCATTAGGGGACAGATTTTTCAAATGCTGCCCACTCTGAATTTGGGCCAGATGACCAGCTCCCGTCAAGACACAAAGATTTTCGGAAGAGCACAGCCCTCAACCGGAGTTTGTTTGAAAACCTGCCCATTACTTAGCAGCATCTAACTGGGAGAAGGGTTCTTTGGAAAACCCGGCCCTGAATGAAGGGTGCTTTTAACGTATGGCCTCTCCAGCTTGAGAGTCATGAAAGCTTTGATAGGTTTTAGAAAAACTAAATAGGAAAGGGATTCTGGGATGTGTTTTTAAAGGGTATATAAAGGTTTGACATGTAAACTTGCCCCCCACTGTTGGAATCCCTGATACAACTGCCTTGCACTAGGCAAGGGGCAAAGTTTTCACAAGCACCTAAATCCCATCTTCAAAAGTTAGACACTTAAGAGCCTAAGTCACTTAGATGCTCTGAGCAATTCCACGCTAGAGCACAAGCGTGAGAGAGTGCAAAAAGGAGGCAAAAAGCATACGTTAGAGGCGGGGGGGGGGAAATCAAATTGCGATCACCCAGTCATTCGTAGGAATTGCAAGGAGTTCTGGTATTTTCAGTTTGATTTTTCTTTCTGTAAAAATCAGTTATTTTGCACCTGACACCGACCGCCCCAGCGCCAGTTACCTGGGGCTTCCTTCCGGTGCAAGAAGGTCACTTTGCGCATGACAGCAATCTTCGTCTTCTCCAAGCCATCCTTTGTGCCGCTTCTGGCGGCTTTCATCAGCTGAGTCATCTGAGGAGAAGAGGCGCAAAGCAGTGACCATCTCCGTCAACCCTCCAGCCCCAGCTGCTCCATCCCAGAGCAAGCAGCAGCCCACGCTCCCTGCCTCTTTGCTAGGAACGGTTCGACTTCCAAGACACAAGAGCAGCTCTTCCTCCCCATGTCAACCACACACACACACACACACTCGGGGGGGGGGGGGGCCACGGACCCTCTTGGCCCTAAAGAAATGGCATTGAAAGAATCTGAATAATTTCTTTCAATAGCAGCTTTAAAAAAACAGCCACACTTTATATTAAAGATCCTTTGTAAAGGGTTAAATTATTCAGAGATGTTATTAGCGTGTTCCAGGCATGAGTAGTATGTGCTACAGCTGGCTTGCAGCACAGCACTAGAAAGTGTGCTGGATGGTTGATAAGCAATCTCTCAACCGGAGGTCTCTCTAGCAATCTGGAACAACTGACAGGCATTGACTGAAGCATCTATTAACCCTTCAGAGATGAAACCTTAGCGTCAAGTGCGATCTATATACCTAGAGAGATTCCCGTTGGCGATACCATCATAGGAGCCTGAGGAGCAGTTTCTTGCAGCAAGTTCTGATCTTTTCCATCTCCGAAAAAGAGGAAATGCCACTTTTTTGGTTTAAGCTTGTGAATTTAGTAATGGGGTGGGGACTGTCAGACGCGCGGCATTGGCCAACTCTGCTCCTGTCAAAGCAGAGGGCAGAACTCCGGCTGGCTTCAATGGGAGTGAGGTTAGGCTGATCAAATCCTTTGCGCCTGCTCATGGACAGCCCCGGTGCCTGAAGTCCTATTTACACCCAGGACAGGGCAGCAGCGATGCAAAGCTCCCCCACACATCCTGCCAATGTGCTCTCTGGAGGCACCACCTCCAGGGTAGAGAGAGCTCAGACTCCAGGGCCCTGTCTATCCTTGGCCTCTCTGCTGAGCCTACCAGCCAGGCAGTCAGCTATGGGACTGAACTGAGCCCCAAGAACCAACTGCACACGCGCCACCAAACCATCAGCAGATGGTGGCGTCTTCTAGTCCCTGCCCGCTTGGCCAGATGCAGACGGGATCCCAGGCTCCCTTTCCCAATCTGCCAGTTGGGCACGCCAGCCTGCCCACCTCCTCTTCTGGCATTTCCAATCGGACTAGACAGCAGTAGCGCTCCGGGGTCTTTACTGCCTCCTCTCTGGGACCAGCCTCGGCCCAGCTCCAGCCATGGGGCTCTAGGAACGCGTCGCCAGCCAGCTGCACGCGAGCGATCCTACTGACTTGACAGCTTCTCTGTAATGCCACTCCCTTCGGGAGCTCCCTCTGCCCTTTGGCACGTGACCCTCACTTGGATCAGTCCAACACATTAAAAGGGCCGGCGTCCCACACGTAGGGAAGGTGGGAAGAGCAGGTTCATGGTGAAGCAATGCAGCAGCCTAGTGTACATTCTCACAGAGGACCTGGCAACCGTCTCCAGGGGACCACGTGCCCGCTAAGGATAGCTGGAGCATAGCGCACCCCGGCTATGCCGACTCCCCATTCCCTGCACAAGGGGCTGAAGGGAAGGCAACCTGCTGGGAACTCCGCCAGCAAGGGGCACATCGCCATCCACGTGGGACAGAGAATCTGTCCTGTAGTGACCCATCAGATTCAGACCAGGTTTGAGTGTTAGATAGTCCGTGAACATTTAAAGCAGGAAGGGATGCTCAAGGTGGGCAAATGGAAGGGGGAAAGACTGTGCTGATCTGCTCAAGACCAGCTTAGTTTCAAGCCATTAACAATTTTATGGGACATGTTTTTACCACATCCGGCAATCTCCCCCCACCCCCTCTTCCCTGGTATTTGTGAACCACGGCTATTTGCACACGCAGGAGCTTTGCACTTGTACCTGAAAATCCAACAGCTGCACGTGCAAAGTGTCCATTTGCAAACTGCTGGGGCTAGAGATCAGTGTAGCACCTGGAGGGCAGACGCACACACTCTGCTGAGAGCAGGACACCTTATCTGGCCCCGATGGTTCAGAAAATACTTGTAACCATCACCACGGGTGGGTACGGACTAGAGCTGGTCAGAAAAATCTTGACAGACCCATTTTCCATCAGAGAATGCAGTTTCCTCAAAGTTAAAACCTTTCCCGAAATGTGTCAATTTCACCAAAGATTCGTTTTGGACAAAACCCTCAAAAAAGTTCCAACCATTAAAAACAAGGTTCCTTTTGGATATTTTTCAAAAAAATGGTTTGATTTTTCATTTTGAAAAAAAACTTTACTTTTTAAAAAAAATGTATTCTATTATACTAGAAAATAAAAAAAAGTTAATCAAAACAAAATTAATTGACCAAAAAAAATAAAATTGGAGTTTTCTTTCATGGAGTAATTAGAAATTTTCAGGTTTTATTCTTAACTGGAATGAAGACAAATGTGAAAGTCCCTAAATCCTTCATGAAATGGATCTGGCATCCTCCACACAGGTCTACCACTGACCTCTTTCGGGTGAACCTTGTAACCCCAACCCAGGTCAGGTGATTGCAACAAGGAGATGAAGTTCAGTCTCTTACCACCAATCTCGGGTGTTGCAGTATTACAGCATGGTACCAGCAGTGGGATTTGAACCCACACCTCTGGGCCCAGATCTGTGGCACACTACTATTACAATATGGGGCCTTCAACCGGTCGCTACGTTCGAGAATTTAACTATTGCCCATTTTGTGCTGCAGACCTGAATAATTTTGATGGAGGACGGCGTTCAAATTCCACCTTTGGGAGGATGACTTATGGTAGGTTTTTAAGGGGCAGCTGTTTCAGGCCACAAAAAGGTTTAGAATTTCGGAAGTATCCCTGGCTGAGATGGATTAATGGGCAGAGGGCAGGGGAGGTGGACAAAGATGCAGGTTGAATGCAAGACATCAGATTCTTATTGCTCTCGTGTTTTAGGAAGCGTCGTAAGCAGCAGTACTGAGAGATGAAACCCAGAGCAAAGACAGGACAATCAAATGAGGGGCCAATCAAATACGATATCCATTTTCAGTCTCGGGCAACGGATCAGATAATAACACGGTCATTTTATACAGAGGTTCCATCTACAAATGGTTTATAAAGGGTTACTGGACTGCTGTAAGCATGTGCTAGGCATAGTTATAAGCATGTCACTAGCAGGCATTAGAGCAAACAGCCACATGCCAACTTTTCACACATCCTCTATACCAGTCAAAAAATACATGTGTTCCAGAACCCCATATTCAGAGCCCTCTCAAAAACGCTAGATGTCCCTATCTTGCCTTCTCCAAGCTTGTGTATTTCAGGGCTGCTGGAGGAGCTGGTATTAAGAAGTGGATTGCAATAACTATTTGTGTGGCCAAATGTTATTTTGAGAAAATGGAAATCTGCAATTCCTCCCTCGGACACAGACTGGCTTAGTGAGCTCTCTGCTAGCGCACGAATAGAAAAAAAATCACTGTCTAATAGAAATGTTTGGGAGAGGAGGAATGAAGGTGCCTGGTCACACATGAAACCGTTGCATATTTTTGCAGTTTAGTATATATTAGTTAACATCGCTTATGTTCACATTTATCTGTTTAGTCACTGACCTGATACCCTACATGACCTCCTCAGGCTCAAGTTTTTGGTTTGATTTTGTTTCGATTTTTTCCAGGTTTTAAAAAATAACGAACGCTGAATTTTGTTATTTACATGCTACTTCCTTGTTGGGCCTGTATTTACATATGTTTGGTTTCCTTCTGTGTTTATATTTTATATAAAAAAATAAAGTTTAAAAAAAGTGTTATAGATGTTTATAAGCAACCTATTGACCTACTGGGCTCTATAGCAATCAATTAACTGCTTATAAAGGAAACTTTAATACGAAGTGTGACCAATATTTTGCACTTAGAGACAACGGCTTCCATATAAAAGTCACCAGCATTTGCCAGAGAGGTATCCAAGATACATGGTTAACTTCTTAAAGGTATAGGAACTACTGCTCTCAGACCACTGTGTGGGAACGGCTGGTGCCTTCTTAAATGGGAGCCACTCTCCAGAGCGCCCAATGTCTGCACACGTTTTACGAAGGCCAACTCACTCGTGTGCAGTTCTGCTCTGAAAAGTGACTGTGCAAAATTGGCACCTCCTTACTCAGCAGATCTTCTCCCAGGCTCATCTGCCCACTTCAGCCACTCGGCGGCAGCGTTAACTCCAGCTCTCTACCTTCTCCCTTGAGCAAGGAGCCGCACTGTGAAATAACACTGATCTGGAGCGTATTAGTAGCTAACTAGAGCTAACAGCACCAGCGCACTGGAGTTAAGGAGGTCTTGGGGGGGGGGGGGTTAGGGCTCCCATGAACTCGGCAGTGAAGACAAACCCTTAAATAAGGCTCTGCTGCTTTTTACTCCCCATAGTCGTGCAAGAGCCAATGCAGCTGGCAGAGGGGGGGTGCGGGATCCCAGGCCATCTGGTGCAAACCATATTGTTAATTAGCTTCCAGTCAGTGACACCTGGGGCTGCACAGGGGTCACCAAGGGCAAAATTTGATCTGCAGAACCTTTTACTGGTCACAAGGCACAAGGAAAATGCCGGGTGAGGTGCTCAGATCCAAAAGGGAGCTGGCAGATAAACCCCTCCTCCTCCTGCATCATTTTACTTGGAAGCCAAGCTCATTTGAAAGAAAGCAAACCTGGAAATGCCATTTTTAGAGTCACTTTTCAGAGCCACACCCATGCTGTGTGGAACCCCTGGGAGGCAGGGAAGCATTCTACCCGTTTTCCCAGACAGGTTTCTTGATTTCCCAGAAACCAAGGCACAAAGGTGACATGGCTTGGCCACAGGCAATGGGTGTAGCTACACTTCGAGCTCGAGGGGACAGATCCATGCTAGCGCTGGTGGCGCTAGCGTACTAAAGATAGAAGCGTAGCTGCCCCGAGTACATGCCTAGAGATCGTACTCCGGGTGACCGGCCCCTCCTGCCACTTGCATTGCCACGGCTACACTTCTCCGTTCAGTCCTCTAGCTGGCGCGGGTACGTCTCCTCGAGCTGGGGTTTGCACGTACCCAGGGAGTCACCCGGAACAGAACCGACGCCCGGTTCTCGCCCCTGGTCCACGCGCCTCTGCCCCTTTAAGAGCATCTCACAGTGCCCCTTTAAGAGCATGCTTGCAGACTTGAGTTCAGCACACCTGGTGTAAAAGGGAAGCACTCATGCGAAGCAGAGAGAGACTGCGGTGCAGAGAGAGCATGCAACCCAGGAGGGATCGATAAGGGGGTAAAAAAACAGTCTGAAGGAGGGACAGTACCTTACAATCGTATTTCTGCTTCAGCTCCTGCATGTCTCTCCCCCCAACTCTTAAAGCCAGAATGTCCCTCTTTGTCCTGGCGTATCTCTCCTTTAGCCTATTCAGGTCTGGAGAAAGCTGCGCCCCAAGCAATCAGGTAGGAGGAGAAGCAACAGGCGGCGGGAAGAGAGGCAGAGAAGAGAGATTCAGGTAAGCAGCCAAACACAGGAGGAGAAACAAGAGGACCAGTGATCCGTCTAGACTAGCCCGTCTGAATGCAGGTGGGGCGCTCCTGTCCCCTCCATCCGAAGGAGAGGAGCACCTGCCATGACCCCCACCAGGGTGGGGATAGCTCTTGTCCTGCTCCCTGGAGGGGAGCGAGGGGGAATCTAATTGCTCAGGAGAGCAAGAGGCCTTGTGCTGAACGGTGGCCAAGGCTCTCCCCACCCCAAGGCCATGTCTGCAGTGGTGCACCAGGACCTACTGGTGCTCCTCTGAGGCAGGGGAGAGGGGCTGCCAAGCAGGGATGCTCCCCGCCAGGCACCAGATTGTGGGTCCTGGGCCCCCCCCTTTAGAGATCCAGCCAGGCAACAACCGCTATGTCCAGTAATTTACCGGGCTCTCCACAGCCCCCAATCCCATGTCAAGGCCCCCGATGCAGGAACCCATTCCCCGACTCTGAGCCCAAGGAGAACTCGCTACGGGGGCGGGGAGACGAGAGGGGGCAAGGGAGGGTCCCACTGCTGCATTAAGACAAGCTGCTTCGTAGCCCTGCCCAGCATGTCCCCCCCAGACCGCACAGCAAAGCGGGACAGAGGCAAGCGCACACAGGAGCCTGGAGGTGGGGGGGGGCGCGGAAGGAGGGGGTAGCACACGCTCATGCAGTATGCAGGGCGCCAAGCGGGATCTCAGCCACCAGGAGGCATTGCCGGGTGCCCCCCATCCCGGTCAACCCTCTCCCCTCCCAAGTCTGCGTCCCACCCCCAGTCAGAGGCACTCTGTGGAACAGTCTGAGGGCTGGAGCGTCTTGTCCCAGCTGTCTGGGAGCGCAAAGCACCGACAGGCAATAGGAACAGACGTAACAGCTTTGTCGTGCACGTCTGCCCCACGTGGGTATCTGCCCGGCACTGGCTGCTCCCCATAGTCCTGCTCCAGCGCACCCTGGGCTCAGTGTAAAACCCGGGAGGGATTCTCTGGGGCACGGGCTCTTCTCTGCTTGCGTCACAGTCCTGGTTTGGACTCAGAACAGGACATCACAGAGGAAAAACCCTCTACAGACAACACACTTATAGGCAGGGCTTAATTTGTGCTGGGGCGTGCCAGGGCTAAGCCCCGGCGCCTCCGGGCCCGGCCGTTCGGGGCCCCGGCGCCTCCGGGCCCGGCCGTTCGGGGCCCCGGCGCCTCCGGGCCCGGCCGTTCGGGGCCCTGGCGCCTCCGGGCCCGGCCGTTCGGGGCCCCGGCGCCTCCGGGCCCGGCCGTTCGGTTATGAAACTAAAAAAGATGGCTTGAGCCCCGGCACCCAATTGCTTGAGCTCCAGCACCTCTTCCGTTACCAATAGGTCTATGCGCCCTTTCGAGAAGGTGCCAGCCTATGGTAGGATTTCACGACTAACCGCTTCGAGAGGCAGTCGGCCAGTTCTGAATGACGGAGGGATGACCCGCCACGCAAGAAAACGGGACACTCAGGGTCCCGACCCAAGGGGAGAGCAGAAGCTTTAGCCCCCCCTCCCCCCAAAATGAGCAGTTGAACTAGCTGATTTATAGTACAATAATACAGGATGCAATGTGTATCGAGGAAGGTCTTTTATGGAAGCTTATAATGTTCTGAACTTGGTCATCATGAGATTAGACGACAGAGCACGGATCTGTCTATATAAACACTGTGCTCATAACCTGCATTACAATTTCAGGTACACCTCACCGCCGGGAGGGGCGCCGCCCACGCCAGGGCGTGACAGGAAACCGGTTCCACGTAACAACCGTCACTCGGCAGGTGCTGTCCGTGAAACACTGGATCTTCCCCACGGCTCAGGGGTACACTGGGAAACTGTTCAAAGGCGATACGCAGCTTGTACTAGAAAAGGGGTTTTATCGAACGTAGACACGTTTGTCGGTAACTGTCATCTCTGAATTGGTGGCTTTTCTAGTCAATGGCATCACTACACAAGGGATGTGGACAAGGGCTGGTCTACACTGGGGGGGGAAAATCGATCTAAGATACACAACTTCAGCTATGTGAATAGCGTAGCTGAAGTCGAAGTATCTTAGATCGATTTACCTGGGGTCCACACGGCGCGGGATCGATGGCCGCGGCTCCCCCGTCGACTCCACTACTGCCGCTCACTCCGGTGGAGTTCCGGAGTCGACGGGGAGCGCGTTCAGGGATCGATATATCGCATCTTAACGAGACGCGATATATCGATCCCCGATAAATCAATCGCTACCCGCCGATACGGCGGGTAGTCTGGACGTACCCCAAATTGAAGCGAGTCCAGTGGAGGGCAACGAAAATGATCAGGGGGCTGGGGCACGTGACTTACGAGGAGAGGCTGAGGGAACTGGGGTTATTCAGTCTGCAGAAGAGAAGAGGGAGGGGGGATTTGATAGCAGCTTTCAACTACCTGAAGGGGGGTTCCAAAGAGGATGTTCTCAGTGGTGGCAGATGACAGAACAAGGAGTAATGGTCTCAAGTTGCAGTGGGGGAGGTTTAGGTTGGATATTAGGAAAAACTATTTCTCTAGGAGGGTGGTGAAGCACTGGAATGGGTGACCTAGGGAGGTGGTGGAATCTCTATCCTTAGAGGTTTTTAAGGCCCAGCTTGACAAAGCCCTGGCTGGGATGATTTAGTTGGGATTGGTCCTGCTTTGAGCAGGGGGTTGGACTAGATACCTCCTGAGGTCTCTTCCAACCCTAATCTTCTGTGATTCTAATAAACCTTTTGTTTCTTTGCACCCCACGCAGGTCTCTGGTGCACAAACCGGGTGGACGCAGGGGCCAAAGTCAGCTAGTGTCTGGGGGGCTGGTCTCACACCTTTGAGGGTGACGCACCAGAGGGGAAAGTCGGCGTCTGGTCGTTAAGAACTCGGGGAGGACGGATTTGGGAAGACTCGGGACGGGAAGGGCTGCTGGTGTCACCCTGCAAAGGCCGGTGGACGCCAGAGTGAGACCTCGTGCTTGTGGGCTGGCTACTGGCATCAGGACTCTGAACCAAAGCTGCACAGCATAAAAATCCTCCAGGCTACACAGCAGGGGGTCAGTGAACCCCTTCCTGGCCTGGGCAGCCCCCCAAATTGTCCCAGCTGGGATTCTTGTTGCCCCCATTTGACTGCACCAGAACAGCCCTGCAGCCAGCTGTGCATCATGAACCATTAGCGGGGGTTCAAAGAGGACAAGATCTAGCGTGCATGGTGGGGGGGGGGGGGGACACGGCAATGTACCCCGATAGCCTGGAACAAAGCCTCGGCTCCTAGGAAACTGCAGCCATGAGTAGAATCCTGGTTCAAACAAGGCCACAAATGGCCTCCCCAGTACCAGGCAATATCGGAGACCAGCAGCTAATTTATTATCCCAGTTCAATTTCTCTGGGCAAGATGTTAAATAAATTAAAAAACAAAATCCACCCACCATCTGCTTGAACACCTGGTTATTATATGGGGCTTTTCCTCCATAGATCTCAAAGCACTTTACAAAGGAAGTCAGTGCCATTAGCCCCATTTTACAGATGGGGAAACTGAGGCAGAGAAGGGCAGGGACTAGCAGAGTCAGGAATAGAACCCAGGTCTCCTGAGTCCCAGTCCAGTGCTCTGCCCACTAGGCAACAGTCTCTGGGGGTCCACTTAAGTCCCCTTCCCCTCTCCCAGGCAGCGGGGATTAGTCAAGCTAAAAGGTTTCACATCCAGGCCATCCGAGTGCACCCCATAGCTCAGCTGAGTCAAATTTGAAACAGCTACACCCCTCACATCCTCCCAGTCTGCTGCTTACCCGCAAGCTATTGATACACCACTCCCTTAACCATGGATGGGCTACCAACATTTACAACTGGGCATTAGCCTGACAAACCATTTAGCGTTTACCCTCCAGCGCCCCCAACCAGTACAGCCCTGGATCATCGACGAGAGAAGTGGGTCAGAGGTTTTATTTCAAACTGGTGCGCCACCCCCCCACACCAGCCATCGAGGCAGGACCGGTTGTATCCGCTCTCAGGGCACATCGTGCGCCGATTACCTTTGGCTGGAAGGACGCCTTGTGTTTGGCAGGTTCCACCTCAGGCTTGGCCTCTTCGCCAGAGTCCTCACTGTAGCTCTCAAACTCGCTGGAGCTCCAGCCTAGGTCCTCGGCTTCCCGATGTGCCCCATCCTCGAAAAGCAGGTTCCTGTCTGCCCCTGTCGGGGCGGGGGAAAGAACAGAACACCATTGGCAAAGGCCTACGGCATTGACTCTCGGGAGGAGGCATTTGCTTCGACCCACGACGTGCCCAATTAATTCAGCATTCTCCACAGTGTGCCTCTCGGCCTCCCACACCGCCCATTTCCAGGGTTGACCCAGGCCCGGATATCACGCTGCATTCACTTGCCTCGGAAGGCACTGCTCCAGAACGAGGCAAATCTTCTGAATCTATGGCTACAAGCGTCAGTAAGCCATACTGGGGTGAAAATGAGGAGAAGCGCCGCCTAAGGAAATTGGTGGAACTTAGATCTCTTCCAACCAGGCAGGACAGTGGATGAGAAAAGGAACCATCTTGCAAGCGGCAAGGGGGCTGGGGCAGGCTGGAGAAGGACAAGGCGACTCAGTGATCTTTTCCCCCTCTCCAACCTCTGTTTCCAGGTGCTGTATTCAGGAAAGGCAACTAGTGGGTCAGGCCAGTTCTCTTAACATTCATGCTCAGAGCAGCTATGCACCATGCCCAAAGGACAAGACTAGGCCAGCCGGGGATAGCAGCTTTGGCCAAGCAGCAAGCTCTCCCTCTGAGAACGGAGATGGTTGCATAGACAGACCAGCCACAAGTCACCACAAGGAACTTGAGAAAAGAGAGTGGAGCAGAGGGGCTTGGACCCATGGAAAGCAAGGTGAGAAGTCCTGAGAGTTCCAGGGGAACATGACGACCCACAAGGAGCAGCCTCAGAGGCTGCACAGATCGACAGCCGATTCCCCACCGAGTCGGCCATAACTGTGGGATCACGAGACACAGCACAGGTCGGTATCAGTAGGTGGGTGGGTAGGCGGAGCGGCGCTGCCCAGCAGAGGGCGCTCCTGTGCCACAGTTGGAAGACTTCGTTCTCTTCCTGGAATTGGACAGACAGGTGGCTAATGCTGAGGCATCCCAAGCTAGAGCCTGCAGACCCAAGGCAGGGAGGTCCCCCCGGGGCAGGCACAGTGAGAGGCGGCATTTCTCAAGAGAGATCAGGGAAGGTGGGAGAGAGGCACGTTATTATTGCTCATTTCTGTGACTATAGTGCCCGAAGGATCCAGTCGGGATGGGGACCCCACCGTTCTCTACAAACGGTCCCTTCCCCAAAGAGATGAGGGTCTAACTAAAGCAGGGCAAGGAAGGAGCATTAACCCCATTTTATAGATAGGGAGTGGAGGGCCTGAGAGATTAAGTGATTTGCCCAGGGTCACAGAGGAATCAATGTCACAGCTGGGAGAGTCCCAAGCCCTGGGTAACACTGTTGGCAAAAACAGCTCCCCTAACCACAGTGTCCTTCTTCCCCCCCTTCTTATTTGTGTTTAAACCTTGTCTATTTACTACTTTCCTCCTCCTCTAGCCTGGACCATGTGCTTTTCCATTTCGATTGGTCAAGCCGCCATCCATTCCCTATTTCAGTGGATCCATTTTCCGCTCGTCAGCCCAAAGCAGAGATTTGGTAACACGGAAGAGGATTTGGGGCGGGATCTTGCACATTTCTGTCATGTCTAAAATAAAAACCCAGCCCATGCGACACTGCAGGGAGTGTGCCACGCAGCCCCTTTAAACAGACTCAGGGGGAGGGCTAGCTCAGTGGTTTAAGCATTGGCCTGCTGTGAGTTCAATCCTTGAGGGGGCCATTTGGGGATTTAGTTGGGGATTGGTCCTGCCTTGAGCAGGGGGTTGGACTAGATGACCTCTTGAGATCCCGTCCAACCCTGATATTCTACGATAACACAGTGGTGCCAGTACTATTATTTATTTCTTATTTGCATTGCAGTAGCTACCCCGAAGTCCCATCACCACCTCATCCCGCTCGGTGCTGTACAAACACAGAACCCAAGGGTGTCCCTGCCCCAACCAGCTGCTGCGTCAGCCACCCCAGAGTCAGGCGATAGCAAGGTGAGCCCAATTCAGAGTTTAAAAAAAAAAAAAAATCCATTCCCAGATGTATTCTCTCCTTGGCAAGCAAGTCGTCCGTATCCCCAACCCCCAGCTTTCTTGTGGCCCATGCTGCCTCTGTTCAGTACCTCGTGCGTTGCAGAGCCACAGGAGTCTCACCTTTATTTGCACAAGAACCAGAATAGCCAAGTGAAGAAGTGTGCCTGCGTTCACTGGACCCAGATGGCTTATTCCTTTACCGTAGACGCAGGTCTCTGGTGAAGGTCAGAGGTACACCTGCACCATCTCTGAGCCTGCTACGGCAGAAGATGGCCAGGCCCCTGGGCCTTCCATCCCAGCTGATTCCACCGAGCCTCAACTACCAGGAACTTTTGGAACCTTTGCCCCAAGTTACCATGGCACCGCGGGGCCCGTTCCTCCTCCAAGCTCCCGCCAGCACACGGCGGCCATATTTAAACACAGCCCTGCTCCTCTCAGTGGAGGCACAACACAAAGACGTGCAGCTTTCATTGAGCTCTTGCCATTTTTTTAAAAGACCGATCACCAGGCTGAAGGGACGGGCCTTAGAGGCCAGCCACACCATCCTCAGCTCCCTGAGCTTGGCTGACCTCCTCACTCCAATGAACTCAACAGCAACACTTCCCATCGACTCCAGTGGGGCCGGGATTTCAGCCCTGGTTTGTATTTCCTTGTCTCTGGTGGGCCCTTCCCACCTGTCGGAACAGCGAGAAAGATCCCCACAGTCCTTCCATCATTCCTAGACTCCAAGGCCAGACGAGACCATCGTGATCCTTTAGTCTGACCGCTCGTATACCACAGGCCAGAGACCTCCCCCAACACCATTCCTAGGGCAGATCTTTTAGAAAAACATCCGATCTGGAGTTAAAAAATTGTTAGCGATAGACCCACTATGACCTTGGTACATTGTTCCAATGGTTAATTACTCACACCATTAAAAATGTACACCTTATTCCCAGTCTGAATTTGTCTAGCTTCAGCTTCCAGCCATTGGATCATGTTGGACCTTTCTCTGCTAGATTAAAGAGCCCGTTATACTAAATATTTGGTTCCCCATGTAGGTGCTTACAGATTGTGATCAAGTCACCCCTTCAGCTTCTCTTCGTTGAGCTAAATAGACTGAGCTCCTTGAGTCTCTCACTATCAGGCAGGTTTTCTAATCCTTTAATCATTCTCATGGGTCTTCTCTGACCCCTCTCCAATTTATCAACATCCTTCTTGAATTGTGGACATGAGAACTGGACACAGGATTCCAGCAGCGGTCGCACCAGTGCCAAATACAGAGATAAAATAGCCTCTCTGTTCCTACTCGAGATTCCTCTTATAGATTCATAGATTCTAGGACTGGAAGGGACCTCGAGAGGTCATTGAGTCCAGTCCCCTGCCTTCATGGCAGGACCAAATACTGTCTAGACCATCCCTGATAGACATTTATCTAACCTACTCTTAAATATCTCCAGAGATGGACATTCCACAACCTCCCTAGGCAATTTATTTCAGTGTTTAACCACCCTGACAGGAAGTTTTTCCTAATGTCCAACCTAAACCTCCCTTGCTGCAGTTTAAGCCCATTGCTTCTTGTTCTATCCTTAGGGACTAAGATGAACAAGTTTGCTCCCTCCTCCTTATGACACCCTTTTAGATACCTGAAAACTGCTATCATGTCCCCTCTCAGTCTTCTCTTTTCCAAACTAAACAAACCCAATTCTTT
>NW_020665065.1:16297743-16315923 GCF_002925995.2 Terrapene triunguis
GGGGTGTGGAGAGGGGTTGGGGCAGGCAGGGAGCAGGGGGGGTTGTATAGGTCGGGAGTTCCGGGGGTCCTGTCAGGGGGTGTGGAGCAGTTGGATAGGCATGGGAGTCCCGGGGCTCTGGCTGGGGGCGGGGGTGTGGATAAGGGTTGGGGTAGTAAGGGGACAGGTAGGGTCCTAGGGGGGCAGTCAGGGGACAAGGAGCAGGGAGGCTTAGATAGGGGGTGGGGTCCTGGGGGGCAGTTAGGGGCAGGGGTCCCAGGAGGGGATAGTCAGGGGACAAGGAGCGGGGGCGGGAAGTAGGAGGGAGTGGATGGGGGCTAGGGCAGGGCTCCCTGGGTGCACACCCTAATGAAGTGTGCTGTGCATGCCTGTGGCTACAAAGGGTACATCTCAATGCAAAGTTAGGGGGCCTTCAGCTCTGGGGGCATGGCCCAGATGAGAGCAAAATTGCGGCCAGCTGTGAAATCCAGATCTAGGCCCAAGTGCTGATCCCCAAACACCCCAAAATTTGGATCGGTTCTTTGGATCAGACACTTCTCCGATTTCAACCCATCAAGCTCTCAGCACCCTATGTATGGCACGGTAACTGCTACACTGAAGTCTGGTCCCAGACACGCCCAGTGTTTAAATAGAGCCAGGATTTGGGATGGGGAAGCCGTTCCAGGGCACGCTGAAGCTGATCGAACACCACACGAGTCCCTTTGAAGGAATCCAGAGTCATTTCCATCCATCCTGTCCAGCTCAAAGAGGCGTCAGAACCCTACCTCGCCGGGTGCTCTTCCTTCTCCAGCTGCAGGTCCGAGTCCCGGTGTGGGAGCTGCCCACCACGTCCCCATTGCTGACCACCGTCAGGAACCTAGGGCGGGAAGAGCGCTGTGAGTGGCCAGGCAAGCGGAACAGGCAGCCAGTTCACAGGGATGTTTGGGGGAAGCTATGAGCTGTCGCTGGGCAAGTGCAGATCCACCAGCCGGAACGGCAAGGGCCAGCTGTGAGCAAATGCAACGGCCACACCCGAATCGCTTGGCTGCCAACCTGGCTGCCATAGCTAAATGGCACCAAGAGAGGGCGATGTGCACGGGCAAGCCGCACTAAGACACGATGGGTCTTTGTCCCCCTCTAGTGGCTGGTCCGTGTAAAAGGTTAGCGAGTTTCCTACTGCTTCCAGCTCCTAGAGCCGCCCCGTAAACGGCAGCGATAGAGGCTCACGGCTTTTAGCTCTGAAGGTCCAAGCCCCCGAGCCGGGCTGGTTACACGTGCATCCACTTACAGACACCAGAGCTGACTCCCAGCACTGGCGCCATCCAGTTACACTGCAGGGCTCAGTCATGCCAGTTCCCAGCACGCCACCCCCACACCGCCAACATGTCCCTCTCACGTGCCCACTGCTTCACTCCACTTGCCTCTCTCTCCTTCTGGTGTCTTTTTCCCCCTTGGCTGCTTTCAACCTATTTCCTCTACTCCCTTCCCGGTTCTCTGCATTGTGCTCGCTACCTCCTCTCCTGGGTTACTCTCTCTCCGTCATGAGTCAGTCCTCTTCCTTCCCCCCCCCCCCCCTTCTCTTTTCAAGCTTGTTCGCTCCTTGGGGCTGGAACCTACCATCCGCCTTGATTCTTACCAGTATTGTGCTAGCTCCTAAACGCCTTAACACCAGCGCGCTTGGCGCTGCACAGACAGGTAACTGAGGCAGTCCCAGCCCCAAAGAGCTTGCGATCCAAGTTCCTCTCTTCTGAAGATCCCGCTCCAGACACAAGCAAGATTCACTGCTCAGCTCTGACACGGACTGCCCGCGTGACTCTGGGCAAATCACTGTCTTTCCGTGCCTCAGTTTCCCACCTGTAAAGTGGGGATAATACTTTCTTTCTCTGCCACTAGACTGCAAGTTCTTAGTGGCAGGGACCAGCTCCCACTACGTCTGTACAGCCCCAGGTCCACAGGCGTTACTGTAATCCAAGCAAACAGCACCCTCCCGATACCCACCAGGGCTGGACAAACAGGGCTGGCGTGAACCTTCAGCCAAAACTTCAATCTAACCCTTGAGGTTGGAAGAGCTCCGTTAGTTGTGCCCCTCCTCCATTATTTTTCACGTGTGCAGGCTGCGGCGCTAGGCTCCTAGGTGCCCAATAGCAGCAGAAGGGCCAAAAGACACAGGAAAAAACCTCCCCCTTGCGATATTTCCAGTCTAATGTTCCATCCTCTTGGAGATTCATGTAAGCAGCCGAACTGGCGTCAGCACATCACCCCATCCCCTAAGCCCATCTGCCACCTGAAGCAGGCGACAGCAGGCTGTCCCAGGGCTGTCCACTCATTTGCCAGACAAACCGGGCCCATCATCCAGCATGGAAGGGGTTAAGAATTTTTAAAACTCAGTGCAAGAAGCGGGGGGGCTTCCATCAGTATTAGAGAGGAGGCAGGTCTGCGTCCGAGCTTTGGGAAAGGTGGGGGAGGGCTGGAGTGTGCGTGGTGGGGTGGAACAGGATGTCTGAGAGCAGCCAGCGAGATCAAAGCCATAAGGGCTGTTTCCCAGACAGCAGTTGACGGAGTGTCCTGGTGACCCCGCATCCCCCTCCCCGGGGGGCATCCTTGAAGGTTTCTGCCTCTCCCAGCCCGGCAGGAAAATGACCTAACTGGGCAGACCCGGCCATGATCTCAGACCTGGGGAGCAGGGGGTGCGTTATAAAGTCTCCAGACACAAACACATTTGCTCCTTGTGCCCTCTCCTCATGGTATTATCTGGACGGCTATTAAAGCAGCATCTGGGGCCGCTCAATAGTGCGCTGAGTGAACGCACCCGGCCTCTCCCCAGCCCTACAGGGAAGCCGCGATCCAGGTTCAAATCCCCATCATGGAACTAGGGAAATAAGCAGAGTCGACATCCATCCCCTAACATGACTTCGCATCACAGAACAGGGCTCACCGCAGTGCTCAGGGGAAGCTTTGCAAGCAGGAGGCATCCAAACCTGGATGAAGGGCTAGCGTGGACCAGCCCCACACGGGCTGGACTAACACACTAAGATCTCCGCTTTAAATCAGGAGGGCGGTGAGCGGACAGAGCTTAGGCTCAGAGCTCAGACTGTCCGCTTGGGCCTGGCTTTATTAAGTAAATAAAACGTCGGGGGAAGCGTCCAAGTCACAAGGCCAGGTCTATCCCCTGGCCTGTAGTTGGGGGGCAGGACCCACACAGATCCGCACGGGGCAGACCCACAGCTTCCTACATTGTCCGACGGCACCAGCAATCCCACTGTCTCAACACGGCTCCCTGCAGCGAATCCAGCCCAGCCAGACTCCGACGGGAGGAGCTTTTCAGAGAGCAATGGTCTCCGAGTATTTACAGTGACAGGCGGCCTTTCCCAAACCAGGTAACCATTCACTAGTCCCCCGGCATGCACAAGCCGAAAGCCCTTGGGGAGCACAGGGAAGTGAAGGTTAAAGCTCAGGCCGTCCTGGTTAGGCCAGACCAAGGTGTAACGAGCCGAGCCTCAGGCTCTGGCTTGGTCTGACCTCCTTAGTCAGTTTCCAGGTGAGAAGCCAGCACTTTATCCCTTCTCCCCCCCCCACCCTGCGCTCACACACACACACACACACACACACCTATGCCTCCTAGCTGCCCAGAGAGCAAACCTAGACCTTCCCTCCACCCACCCGGTAGCCATGCAAAATATAGGGGAAACTGAGGCACACATCCCCACACCCCACCCCATAAAACTACCACAGACAATTCCCACTTCATCACCACCCATGGCCTGGGCCAAATCTGGGAGGGTGTCTCCCTGCCAAGCGGGACAGGCCTTGCATTCAGCCCTCCAGTCAGGCCTCGTCTCACTTGTCCCCACTTTCCAATCTGTTGGCAAAACAGGCTTGTCGGGGAGGGCTCCGTTTTCCCCAGTTTTTGGCCCCCTTGCGGGCCCGGCAACAGAGTCCCCTATTGGATGTCCGTCCCCTGAACACCAAAGGAGTACGTCCCTACCCAGCAGTGGCGGGGCCTAGCAAGGCTGCCATTACAGCTTCCTGTACCGTCAGCACGGGACGGGCAGGGTATGCACTTTCCCAGCAGCCTCTGCTGCCTCCATCCACTCTCCCTGCAGGGAACCCAGGAAGCGGCACCTGCCTCCTCACATACCTTCAGAGCAAAGCAAAGTGTCCTGCTCTCCTTGGGAACAGCAGGGATACAGACACCGCCGACCATGCATGCCAGTCCAGAAATCAGACCCCTCTCTCCGGACCTGGCAGGAGACCCATCACCGCGGCTCCCGGTTCAATCCTCCCCTGGCATCCAGAGAGCCTTCTCTTCAGCCACACGCCCACCCTCCTCCGCACTGCAGTGTGCACTGGGCCGGGGACACACGCTGGCTGTGCTGACTGGGCGAGATCCCGAGGCAGCCAGTGGAGCAATATCGCGGTCTCTTCCCTTTAGCCGGCAGCATCTCCTCCACCCTCATTAAATCACTCCCTGCAACTGCTGCTGGATCCAGGAGCAACAACGTCAAGCTAACACCAAGCGCCAGCGCCCCCGCCTCTTAACCTTCCTCCGCTCACGGCTGCCCTCTAGATGGGCTGAGGAAAGCCCGGATTGGCAGGACAAGAGAGAAGAACCCATTAACCGGATCAGAGGCCCTGTATGTCCGTCAAGAGCTGTGGAGACACCGAGAGCTGTGTGAGAAACAGCGATAGACACCAGGAGCCTGACACGGGAGGAAACAGCCTCAGGTGGCTACTTAGTGTTAATATTGATTTTAGAATAGACAGGGACTCTGGAGAGCTAGCTTCTACTCCCAGCTCTGCCACTGACCTGCTGAGTGGCCTTGGGCGAGTCCCTTCACCTACATGCCTCTGTTTCCCCTCTCCAGGTTGTGTCTGTGTTGGATATTTGAACCGCAAGCTCTTCAGTCCAGCAACTGTCTCTCATTCTGCATCTGTGCCACACCCAGCACAACAGGGCAGTGAGCTCAGAGGGGCGGCTAGATGCTACCACAGCAACAATTATTTTTTAAGTGTGTTTAACAACTGTCTATATCTTTAATCCTACAACAAGAACGAGGAGTACTTTCGGGGGCTCACGAAAGCTTATGCTCAAATAAATTTGTTAGTCTCTAAGGTGCCACAAATACTCCTCGTTCTTTTTGCGGATACAGACTAACACGGCTACCCCTCTGAAACCTTTAATCCTACAGGATCACAGCAGGTTTCCACCCTTCAATCGGACATATCAGTTCCTACCTGCTGAGGTCCCTTCACTCACTACTGAAATGCAGCCACCTCTGGGCTGTAGCACACAGCCACGCTACGCAATAATTTAGAACAAGGGGTGAAGAATAACGTCTCTAGCTGAATCTGCAGGGGAAATTTGGAGAAGCACAATGTACTGAAATGCCCTGGCCGTCCCACTCCAAACACCACAAATTGAAGCAGCTAACCTACTTAACCTTTAAACGCAGCTACCGGCTGCTCCTTTGAGCTTATGGAATATTAGTTTTGCTTTTAGAAAGGAGACGTTTGGTCAAAGAAATTAAATGAAAAAGAATCACAACAATAAAAAGCAAATCCAGTATCATGATGTAGCGTATTAAAGCCAGTTCCCTCTGAATGCCATTAGGGGCTCAGGATTAAACGGATCTGAAGCGAACTCTTGCAATTCAGACCCAGAACTAACGTGCTGGGGTGAACAGTCCAAGAAAACAGCCTCCGATCTAACTTGGGTCTGAGCCCGTGAGCCACGCCTATATGCACCTGCATAAGCTTCCTTCAAAATGCTCATATCTCCTCTAGCCTCCACCACCGAAACCTCCTGGTCCACCACCCATCCCCACAGGCACTGGGCCAGGCATCGCGGCGGGAAAGCACTCGAAATGCAGATGTTTAATAGCCGGGAGAACTGCGAGGGAGCGATGCCAGGAGAGACCTAGAGGTGGAGGGGAAGGGGAGTTGCTCAGATGGCCCGTGGGGAGGCAAACACTGGAACCGAGCTGGCTTCTAACACCAGCAACCGGTCCAGGTTCTGCAGAGAAAAATTCACCGGGCTTCCCTGACCGCCTTCCCAGCAGCACGACCGGGTGGGCAGGCACATCACCCTGCCACCGTCCCCATGCTCTGCCTGCTGGGGACTTCCCCAGCTCTTGCATCCAGCCCCAAGCTGTCCAGTGACAGAACATCCCAGCCCTGCGTCATTCTAGTAGCCAGAGTCAAGGCTTCCCTTGCTCCTGCCTGCATCTAGCCAGCCATACCAAACGGGGTTGTGTGCCCAACTAAAGCCACCCACACTCTCACCTTTCAGGCTTCATCTAATAGCCCAACACCTGCCTTGCATGGATACACGCCCACGTACATATGACTCAGGTCATTCTCTGAGAACAGGCCATGCCGGGATCTCCACACATGGAGGTTGCTGTAACACCGGAACATCAGTGCATGTTAGCGACTTGCATCCAGAACGTACGTGCGAGGGCGCACCGGCCCTGAGACCAGACAGCCGGGGATTTCAGTGTCTCCGGGCAGGTTTCACAGCCATCAAATTAGCTGGGATCCAGAGAAACATTCCCTATCTCCTCCCAAGACTTTTTGGGGTGCCCAGATGGCAGGAGGAGAAATGCCTTCGCAATGCCTCTAGGAAACGTTTCATCTCGCGTCCATCAGAGGAGCTTAGCTGCTTTGCAGAAATTTAGTACAGGCTTGGAGCAGCTCTGGGAGACATCAGGATTCTTATCCCCATTGTACAGATGGGAAGCTGCGGCAGCAAGGTTACAGGCCTGTCTTTCAGGGGTGCTGAGCACCCACCGCTCCCCTCAACCAGAGCCGAGAGCTCAGCACTTCGGAAAATTCAGGCTGAAGTGACTGGCCCAACATCACGCCGGGAACCAAAAGCAGCATTGGCGGGAAGACAATGACGACAGGTGTCCTGACTCCTTGCCCCTGAACTGCCCTGCCGTTGAAACACACAGGGCCAGATTCACCACTGCCCTGCACCTTTCCCACCAGAGCAAAGCAGGTGTGAAACGCTGCCATTTCGGAGCCAGGAGCGTTTTACTCTGGGGTAAATGACAACGTGACGTGCAGGGACATGGTAAATTGGGGCCCAAGGAAAGAAAATATAGGCAGGCATGAAGTGCTCAGTGATTATTGCCTAAAGTGTTCTCCCAACCCTTCTGCTCCCCCCCCCTGCCCCCAATACCACCCAGTATCTCCGAGAGCTCCCACTGGTTCTGATCTACCTCTTCCCAGCTGCCAGCAACGAGTCCCCTGTCCATTTTCTCAACACTTCCTGCTTTTCGGTGCAGTGGCATAGGCTCAAAGGGTAAAGCTGCCCCCTGTCCAGGTTTTCCAAGGATGATCCCTTGTTCGAGGTAGCTGCCCTGGCAAATCAGTCAGGACGCTCAGCGCGCACTGCCAGCTGGCCAGTTTTATGGGACCATCCCAGTTTTTTGTACCTCAGCGGTGGCCACCCTGTCAGTGAGGTGGGGAAGCTGGAACGGCGGCTGCCACCAGCGCAGGAAGGAAGGACGGAACAACTGATGCTATTAAAACACCACAAACGAAGCCCACAGGCGACCTGTGTTTAATTGACTTCAGCCTCGTGTCATGCGTTAGTTACACGCCGATGACAATGCAAATATAGACCTGGCTCTTAGCACTGGTGGAGGCCACATCCAGGGAAACGGGTTCTGCTACACACACCCCTCAGCACAGTGTTGGTGGTACCCTTCCCTCTAGTAGCTGGTATACTGCAGGATAATAGCCTACAACTACTAACCACTAATCGACTTATTCCTTCAGCTGCAGCCGTAGAGGTCCATGAGAGTGCTGAAGTTCCTAGGTTAGAAACCTACTCCGGGGGGTCATTACATATGCTCTGAATTCTAGGCAAACACGATGCAGGACAGAACAGCGTATTAAAGGACTAAAGCTTCACCAAAACGGTCTTTTAATGGGTGAAAAAAAAATGGATTTTTGAGTAAATTGAATATTTTGTGAAAAGGATCTGCTTTCTACAGAAATTTTTGATTTTTCATTGAAAAATATCAAATGCCCAAAACAAGAGACTTTTGGCCAAAAAATGCAATATTTCAAGCCTGAAACGTCTCATGGAAGTTATAGTTCAGATGCCTCCTGCCTTCATTCTCTATGGCCAGCCTTCCCAGCTGGACTTCATCTCCCATCATGCACCGCAGCCACGGGGCACGGCATCCTGTCACCATAAAGTGAGGCTGGTGCATCATGGGGCATGTAGTCCAAACAAAGAGGCAAGCCGCTGGAGGATAGTGAAAGCATGATGCACCCAAACTACAACGCTGATGAGGCACTGTGGCAGGATTTCCCAATCAAAATGTTTTGAATTTCAGCCAAAATAATTTTTTGCCCCAAACTCAAGTTTTCCAGCTCTACTAAAAGCATTTCCCAAATCATTTGGTTCTGAAACAGGCAGAGGGGAGCCTGAGTTATGTATATTCCACATGCAAAGAGCAAACTGTTCCAGTCTAAAGGGATTTATTCTCAACAAGAAAGAACAAAGTATTATGTGTATCCATCTTTCTAAATAAGGCTGTAATCTCCTCTATAACACCAAGAAGCTAACTGTTCCCGGCTCCGTATGGAGTTTAAAATTAAAACATTAACAGTTTGCACTCAGATAGAACCTTTAGCCAGAGGATCTCAAAGCACTTTTAAAAAAGCAGGTCAGAGCGATCCCCATTGTACAGATGGGGAAAGTCAGGCACAGAGCAGGGAAGTGACACACTGCGAGCCAGGAATAGGACATGGGCGTCCCGGACCCATAGCCCCATGCTCTCGACCACAGCGAGCCAGCAAACGAAGACCCTATACAAGAAAATACAGAAGGAACAAGGGGGGGGGAAAAATCGCTCCCCAATTCTTCTGTGCATATGAATGACATAGGCCAAGACGGAGCGGATCTCAGGCTGCCCGAATGGAGGATGAGAATTGCAGATGGTTCTGGTGCCCCTTTGAACCCAGTTCAGCCTTGAAACCTTTGTTGTCACATGCAAGAGGCACTACCTGTGGCTTAGGGTACGTCTACACTGCAATTAAACACCGTGGCTGGCCTGCGCCAGCTGATGTGGGCTTGTGGGGCTGTCAAATCATGGTGTAGACACTTGGGGGAGGGTCCCAGAGCCCAGAATCCAGCCTCTACACCACAATTTTACAGCCCTGCAGCCTGAGCCCAGCGAGCGTGAGTCAGCCGACCCGGGCCAGCCGTGGGTGTTTAACTGCAGTGTAGACATACCCTTAGAGGCGAAGGGGTTAATACATTCTTGTTTTAACACACACACATGCCCCTTGCCCCAGTACAATCCAGCTGACCACATTTATGCGTGTCCCCGCACGAGTAAAACCTGCATTCCATTCCTGCGTTACCAACCCGGGGCCTGCTGCTTCGCCAGGGATGGGTGAACCCAGCCTCAGTTGGGTGGGGGAGGGCAGAGCCTGCGATAGGGGAGGCTCAAATCTGCAGCAGACTCTCCCAGCTGCAAATGCCTCCCTGAGATGATGCCAGCCCAGAGATCAGATAATGGCATGACCCAGCCACAGAAACGAGAGGTAGGATGAAGAGAGAAAGAGCCAGACACCCTCAGACAGGGTTGCACAATCTACTCCTGGAGTGGATGTAACAGCAGCACCCAGCGGAGATCTGCCTAACACCACTCCCATGCAGGGAAAAAGTCGTACCCCCAAATCACTGGAATCCCCGGTCGAGTCTCTCCTGTCAATTTCTCTGTCAATTTCAGCCTGGGGGGGGGTCTAAACGCCTGGATTACAACAGACCAGTGGGTTGGGTTTATGCAGCAGCAGCACGAATGGGGTTCAAACAGCCTTGACAATCCGAGCAGGAGGGAACTGAGGATAAAGGTCACAAGACTGATTCTGCAGCAGGCAGACAGACCCACTCCCAGGAGTGCAGGCCGAAGAGAAAGGGCGGGGTGGGGTAACACTTGTAAAGAAAGGTGGGGCCCAGCCCGCACACGGGGCATTTCTAAATAGAGCTTAAAGGCCATTTCTAGCCCAAATTTAGATTTAGCAAGCAAGCGTCAAGCTGAACATAAAGCCTGTAGGAATTTATCCAGGAACTGTATATTCCAATAGAAAAGTTTAAGCAGCAAACATTCCTGTGTTTGCAACGCAAACATTGCAAAACACTATTTCCCTGGGGGAGGTGAGCTAAGGGACATGGGAGATGAAATGGGGGGGGGGGGGGAGAAGAGGATTTGCTTTAATGTTTGTTAGCAGCTAATATGTATCTCAGAGAATGGAGCAGTTATTCAGATCGTGGGAATCTTAGTGTGGGTGAAAGTACCAAGGACAATTTGATGGGCCCTTATCAGCACCAACAGACATACACGCAAACCGGAAAAGGAAACTGACTAGTCTGTTGGTACACACAGGGTAGATGGCCAAGTGGGTCAAACACTGGGTTGAGTCTCAGTAGAGCTGGGCTCAATTCCTCCTCTGCCACAGACCCCATGTGTGACCCTGGGCAAGTCCCTTAACTTTGCTGGGCCTCAGTTCCCAACTATACAGTGGAGAGCCTAATCCTTCCTTTCTCTCGGCCATGTCTATTTACAGTGGAAGCTCTTTGGGGCACAGACTGTCTCTTGCTGTGCGTGTATAGCACCATGGGGCCCTGACCTCAGCTGAGGCCTCTAGCGGCTAACAATGAATATGAATAATTTGTCCCAGCCATACAGAGTGCAAGAATGGTGAACAGGCAGTGTAACTGGAGAAGAGTGAAGATTTAAAAACATCTCCCTGCCGATCGCTACAGGGTTCTTTGGAGCCTGGGGAGCCTGCAAAGAGAACGCTTAGTAGCCTTTAAAATGTTTGCCAAGGGGTCGCTTGAGATGAAGCTAAAGGCCTAGGGAGCTCTCATGGGAGGGAGATGCAAGTGCTGGGATTAGAAATTGGAAGCACCTTGTAAGACTGTGGGGAGAAAGCCCTGAAATATTTACCATAAGGTTCTAGCTGAGTCATAACACCAGGCACAGGCCTGGGACTCCCCCTGCTCTCAGAGGGCAAACCACGACCTGCCTCATGAAGCAACATCCAAACCCAGAGCAACCCCCTGCCTCCCTTACCTGGCCAGGAAGGTACTATGTAAGCACCTGTAGGCAAAGCTACTGGAGTGATCCATACAGGCCCCAGGGCAAAACCCACAAAGACTGCCTTTGTTCCAAGCGGGGGCACAAGCCCATCCCTCCCACAGATTCAGCTCCTTTCAGTGCCTCCCAGCTCACCTGAATTATCACCTTGGGAGAGGGTGGGGTGGAGCTGTGGGCATGTGAAACAAGCCAGCTATTCGCAGCTGGGGAGAAGGCTGGCTGAGTACCCTGTTAACCCCACAGGTGCTGAATTAGGGGGACAAGTCAAAGCCATGCTGGATACCTTCTCAGTGAGGAAATCTCAGTGCTCTAGAGTATTATTAATTCTTTGTATTACCATAACACCTAGGAGCCAGTAAGTGAACACTTCAGTCTCCCTGGTCATTCTATTACAGATTTAAAAGTCACTATCATTGAACAAAAAAACTTCAGAAACAGACTTCAAAGAGAAACAGCAGAACTAAAATTCATTTGCAAATTTAACACCATTAATCTGGGCTTGAATAGGGACTGGGAGTGGCTGGCTCATTACAGAAGCAGCTTTTCCTCTCCTGGAATTGACACCTCCTCATCTATTATTGGGAGTGGACCACATCCACCCTGATTGAATTGGCCCTGTCAACACTGGTTCTCCACTTGCGAAGTAACTCCCTGCTCTCCATGTGTCAGTATATAATGCCCGCATCTGTAACTTTCACTCTATGCATCTGAAGAAGTGAGGTTTTTACCCATGAAAGCTTATGCCCAAATAAATCTGGTAGTCTTTAAGGTGCCACCAGACTCCTTGTTGTTTTTATAGATACAGACTAACACGGCTACCCCCTGATACTAGGAGCCTGAGTCACCGCCCAGGACCCCACCGTGCTAGGTACTGTACAAACAGAGAACAAAAAGACAGGTCCTGCCCCAACCAGATGACCATTTGTATCTTCCCGATAACATACGGTGTTTGTTCAGATTTAGACTTGATTCTTGCAGAAGGGGGCTATTGATAGTGACTCTCTGTCTGAAAAGTGCTTTGAGATCCTCAGCTGAAAGATGTTCTGTAATGTCAGTGCAAAGGGTATGTCTACACTACAGGATTAATCCGAATTTAGATAATTCGAATTTGGGAAACAGGTTGTATAAATTCGATTGTGCGCGGCCACACTAAGCACCTTAATTCGGTTTTAAACCACATTAATTCGGTGGTGTGCGGCCACACTACCCCATTAACTTAAACACAGTAATTCGGTGGTGTGCGTCCACACTAACCCTAATTCGAATTAACAAAATCGATTTAGGCTCTACTCCGTTCGTCGAGGTGGAGTACAGAAATCGATTTAAAGGGCCCTTTAATTCGAATTAACTGGCTCTGTAGTGTGGACGGGTGAAGGGTTAATTCGGATTAAGGCAGCTAAATCCGAATTAAAGTCCTAGTGTAGACCAGGCCAAAGTACCCCCCTGCACCACCCACTTGTAGGTTCCCCTCACCACCCTGGAGAGACAAGTCACCTGAACTATAGTACTGATCTTGAGGAGCGAGGGATCCACAGATGCAAAATTCAGAACCTGATCCACCCTGGGAACACTGCAGTCCCAAAGGCAGGGAGGAAGAATTATTACAAATGGGGAATGGAGGCACAGAGAGATCAAGGGCTCGTCTGTTCACGAACAATTCATTCACTTACAAAGCTCAGGGTTGCTCAGATCTGGAGGTGGGGGAATGTGTGATTTGTCCCAATACAGAGGTAGGGGCAGGCTGTCTGGGAACTCTTTTTGTTCTGTGTTTGTACAGCACCTGGGGTACTAATCCCTGTCTGGGGCTTCCAGAGGCTGCCCATAATAAATAATACTGATTCTGATCCCAATCCAGATTTGGACTCACTCACAAAATAAATACATGAGGCAGGAGGACGTTGGATTTGGGGGATTGGGATGAACTATTGCTGAGTGAGGGTTAAATGCCCAGACAGACAGGAGAAGAGGGGGATAAAACATCTGCTTCTGAGCCAGTTCAGGTGATCTTGTGGCGAAGGGACTGTGCTGGGACTCAGAAGAGCTGGGGTCAATTCCCAGCTCTGCCACAGACTCCCCGGGTGGCCTTGGGCCAGTCACTTAGGGCTTGTCTACATGAACAATTAATTCACAGCAGGATGGGGTGTGAATCCACCCTCCCCCAGCCTACCATGGACTAACTGCCCCAGTGGACCCTGCTGACGTGCACTAACTCTTCAGCAGTGCGCTTTGATCTTGTCCCCTTTCGAAGAGGATTAGCAGGAGGTAGATGCACAACCCATCTTGCCACAAATGAATCGTTCGTGTAGACGAGCCCTTGATCTCTCTGTGCCTCCATTCCCCATTTGTAATAATTCTTCCTCCCTGCCTTTGTCTGGGCCATGGACTATGCAGCTGTGCAGCGCCCGGCACAAGGGGGCCCTGACCTACATCTCTCCTGGCTCATAAAGTAATAATAATAAAATGTGCAGCAATAATCCTGTTCTGCTACCACCAGGATGGGCGCAGGATGAGAAGCTGAATAGAGGTGAATCCCTGGGCAATCAGAGCCTTCCCTTTCCCCATGCCCGTTACTCCACCAGCCCTACAGAGCCCGTGATGTCAATAACACAGTTTACAGCTGCTCGCTGAGCAACCGCTGTGGATTCTTGGGCCCTGACGCAAGGCCTGGAGTCGAGCAACAATGTGACATGTGATCTGACTGCTAAGTGCCAGGCAAGCAAACTGCCCCCGCCCCTCTGGGACAGTAAGCACGGCTCCTCCAGCCAGTGCATGAGCTCGAAAGCTCGGGGTGCTGGCCTGCCTGCTATAGAGCGCTCAGCAGGGTTAACGGCTTTCAATCAGCCTGACTGATGCTGAGGTGGGAG
This sequence comes from Terrapene triunguis, assembly GCF_002925995.2. Lineage (NCBI taxonomy): Eukaryota > Metazoa > Chordata > Testudines > Emydidae > Terrapene > Terrapene triunguis. Next base: position 16,311,710 of record NW_020665065.1, read on the forward strand.
GGAGGACAGGGAAAGCCGGGGGCGTATGGACAGGCCAGCTCTCTGCACTCGTTAGGGGCTATGTCCAGTCCTGCTAAGGCAGGAGGTCCCCAGGGCCAAGTACAACCCCTCAACGCCCTGACGCCCCTCAACCTGAGAAACCGGGGTGCCCGTCCCAAAGTGAGGAAGGCACAATGGGGACCAGGGGAGCTGTGCCCACTCCCCCATCGCCCCAGCAACCCCACCCCCACCCCATGGACCAGACTGCGAGGAGAGTGGGCTCAAGGACTATGGCAGTGAGTGGGACGCCTCTCCTGTGGGGAGATGGGGTGGAGGGGGATTTGGCCGGGTGAAGGATGCTCCCCAAGGCAGACATGCCCTCTGCCACCCGCCTGTCAATTTCACTTGCTCCGCTGGCGGAGGGAGGATCAGGTGGCCACTCTGCTGAGGTTCCAGAACCCAGGCCAAAGCGCTGGGCAGGGTCGAAGGAGCTGGCACGTCCCCACGTTCAGGGGCAGACGGTCACAGGGCTCTCCCTGGGAATGCAAGGCGGAGGCAGAGCCGGTGAACGGCACGTCTCGGGGGGGGCAGCCAGTTCTGTGAGCCCTGGAGACGCAAGGCCGTAAATACCATAGTACAGTTATGAATCACTCAGGCTTCTGGCAATCTGCCTGGGTAGCCCTCCGAGTCACAAAGTGGCCAGTCCTTAGCAGGACCGATCCCTTTACAGACATTCCCTGGGGGCAGGACCCACTCGCTCTTCCATTCCCAGCAGACCCCAGGCCCCCGCCCTCTCTGCCATACACCCTAGACACCGCTCCACTGTGGTTTCAACCCCTTTCAGCTGTTGTAGCTGGCGTAAGTCAGAGCAGCCCGCTGGTTGCTCAAGCCCAGCCCAGAGCTGCAGGATCAGGGCAGCGCACAGGTAGGGTGACCAGATGTCCCGATTTTATAGGGACAGTTCTGATTTTTGGGTCTTTTTCTTATATAGGCTCCTATTACCCCCCACCCCCTGTCCCGATTTTTCACACTTGCTGTCTGGTCACTCTGTGCACAGGGGTGAACTTTAAAGCACTTTTGCACGCGCACACACCAGAACTGCACTGTGTGCTGGTAGCCACAGCCCAGGAGCTGGCGCAAAGTCTTACAGGGAACGCGAGAGGGCTGGATCCATTCATCACGAGACAGTACAGACAGGGAGTGGGGAACGAGAGGAGAAAGGAAGGGAGAAAACCGCAGACATTTTCCAAGTCCAGGAAGTTGGGATGTCTTAACATGCTTTTGGCCATCAGGGGGCGATGCCCTCTGACTGGCCCCAGCGATTTTGAGGAGTAAAACCGCCTGCCCTGACGGGAGTGCCTGGCAAGCTGGGACCTGTCCTTTGAGCCTCACCTCTGTGTGAAAGGCGAGGGGAGCCGACCGAGTTGCGCTGCAGAAATCCACGGGCTGTGCTTTGGCCACACCTGGCATTCCCCCAAACCTCCCAGGCCTCACACGCCCTGTAGGCTCAGGCTGCCCTGAAAGCTCCATTGTGTTCACCAAACCACAGACCCAAGCAAACCCAGTCACTGGGGAGCAGGAGAATCACTTGATAGCCCCAGGCCCTGGCATCCTTTTGCACATCACAGTGAGATCCTGAAGCAGGGAGAAGAGCTGCTGGGGGGGGAGAGATGACAGCATGTCAGGGAAACTGAGGCACAGAGAAGAGAAGCGATGTTCTAGTCACGGAGAGTGAGTCAGTGGCAGAGCAAGGAATAGACCCCAGGACTCCTGACCCGCAGCCTTCAGCGCAAAGCAATAGGCACAATTCCTGCCTGAGACCCTGCCCTGCAAGCCCTTATACATGGGCTTAACTTTAAGCATGTGAATCGCCCCATTGGCTGCAGTGGTTAGGTCCCAGGACTGGAATAACAGGGGGCTGTTGCCACATTGACTTCAGTGCGATTACTCACACGCTTAATGTGAAGCACGTGAGCAAATGTTTGCGGGATCAGGCCCCCACCTGTGAGCAAGCAAGGAGGAAAAGGCAAAAGGAGGTGACTAGCAGCTGCACGACAGACTGGACTTGGACTTTGCGGTCACTGGAGAGCAAGAGGTAGCATGTAACAAGACAGGCTTTTGTCTCTCCATTGCCAGCAAAGCATCTTGGGTTCGATTAACGATTTGCATTCTCGTCCCCTACCTCACACCCCTCGGATTCCCCCGTCCGATATAACCCAACAAGCACCCAAGGGTTTGGGGTGGTTTTTTTAATAAAATCTAGACTCACTTACTCTGCCTGTAGCTTTGTGTCAAGTGGATCTGTCAAAAACAAAAGCAGAAGGAAACCAAGTCGGTATCTTAGAGTACGTTAACCCAAGCACAACAAGAATCAGAGCTGACAAGACCACAGGAATTGTCCTGCTGGATCACAGCACGGGTCCATCCTGCTCAGTTGCCTGTCTCTGAGAGTGGCTATCATCAGCTACTTCAGAGGAAGATGCAGGAAACCCAGTAGTGGACAATTAAGGGACAACCTGGTCTTAGAAGAAGTTCCTTCCTGACCTCCATTAAGTAGGGGTTTGCTTATGCCCTGAAGCATGAGGGTTTATATCAGCATGTCTGGTTTACAAGCAGAACATACCCTCCATGCTGGACCAATATTAGCAGCACCAAGAAGCTCCTACTCATGCTGACTTCGTTTTCAAGCCTTCTTTGACATGCTCAATCTAGTGCCAAGCGAGTTTGAAGCATGTTTTAAAGTTTGGGTGAATGAGCGTTCTGTTCCACTGAAATTGACAGTCCCGGAGCCAGCTCTCAGGAAGGGCTTGGTCTTTGGCCAGCATGTATGCCCTACAGTAAGATGTCTCAGGAATGAGACTGGGGGGGAAAAAAATGTTTCCCCTCATACTCTAAACAGAATTTGAGGGCAATGGTAGAGTTCCATGACTTGAAAAGCAGGAGGTGGGCGGGCGAGGCTTCGGGTCAAGATTGAGGGACACTGGCAAGGGCATGGGAGAGACCAGGACTGGAATAGTGGGGGAGGGGAGTGGCTGGTTTCGATCGAGGGGTAGGAGCCTGGAAGTACAAAACAGGGCGGCCCTGATTCTCTATTGTCCTGCACTTTGTTAGTCGTTTACACCACTGCAAAGGGATCGCGGACCGGGTGTCGATCCCTGCCAGGTCAGGAGGGTAGCTTGTGAAATTCACGTTGCACTGGGGTGCGTGACTGCCAGCGGGGCAGGGCAACGGAGACCCAGGACCTGGTTCTTACCCATTCCTTCTGCAGCTCTGTAATGGGGCCAGTAGGCTGAGCATGTCCCATTGCAACCCCCAGTCTTGCAAAGACCCCTTAGAGATGCATCCTGCGTTAACACGAGCTGAAAGCCCTACTTACCAGCGCTGGTGCGCGATCCAGAGTCGGTCAGCTGTGCCTGCCCTGCAGGGGGCGCTCCATCCTTCTCCTGCTGGGCTGACGAATGGGCCTCAGCAGCGATTCCTGATCTACGCCTCCTGGGCGGGGCCTGCAGGGCCACTCCGACGCTGGGTTCAGTGCTAGCGCTGCTGACCCCTACTGTGGAATCCTCTTCCTCCTCTTCACTGTCGTCGAAATCAAACGCTTCCCCTAGCTCCTCCTCCCCCTCGGTCGAGGTCTCCAGGGCCCCCTGCACTAGCCCGTCTCCTGCCAGAAGATGTAACAATTAGGTGGATCAGTGGACTTTGGATGGGGGGGGAAGGAAAACATGATAACTCTAAGCAGCCAGATCACAGATGAAAGGTAGGACCCTTTTCCCCTCGGAACGCCAATGCAGTGTGGTCTATGTAGTCAATTTGCTACTGCTTTCATACCCATGCTAACAGTGTGGCTCTGTCCCCCTCCACTGGCCGTACCAGGTATTACAGGTTTATAAATCTGCTACTGTCTCCATGCTAATAATATCACGGAGCCCTATCCATCAGTAGATCGCAAAATGCTTTACAAAGGAGGTCAGTATCTTTATCCCCATTTTATAGATAGGGAAACCGAGGCACAAAGAGGGGAAGTGACTTGTCCAAGGTCTCCCAGCAGCAGAGCTGGGAATAAAACCCAGATCTTCCAAGTCCCACTCTAGTGCCCTGTCCACTACGCTATGCTATCTCCGCTGGACCTCACCCTCTAGCTCAAACAAGAGAGGCTCATGCATTCAGACATTCAACCCCTGCAGATGTCCCAGCCAGGAGCATCATCTCTCCTACTCATCAAGGTCTCAAGCAAC
>NW_020665065.1:16315933-16323010 GCF_002925995.2 Terrapene triunguis
TACACTGGTAGTGTTATTTGGGGGACCAGGACTGGAACAGCAGTGTGCACTGCACAGCAGAGGGGCTAGAATCCGAGTAGCAGGGGTAGGATTGAGGTGCACTGGCAGAGCTGGGGGGGGGGGCCAGGACTGGAATAGCAGGGGGTGCAGTGGGTGAGGATTGAGCTGCATTGACTGAGTGACATGGGATTGGAGGAAAATTCAGGCGAAGGTGCACGTCCACTCTCAGCAGAGAAGCCGGCCCAGCACCACCCGTCACATGCTCAGTTAGGGTCCTCATAGCAGGAGGGGAAAGGGGGTAAATTCCACTTTTAAAACCCCCAGCAGCAGCACCTCCCCGCCTCTTATTTCCCTTGCACCTCCTGTCTGTGGCCGGGCGCCCCGGGGGCATTTTAGAACATTTCTCCAAATGCCCGAGCAAGCGGCGGTATCTAATCTCAATCTGCTCCCGATTTAGCATGCCGAGTGGCTGGGAGCCAAGACGTTAGAGATTAATTTTATGGAGTAAACAGCGCCACCCGCAAGCCTGCTCAGAGCCAGCCCAGGCTTCTCCTTGGCTGGCTGAGAAGGGGAACAACCCCTGCCCTGCAATGGGGCCATGCTAATCCAGGAAGGCAGCAGCGGGGCTGCGTGAGGCTGCTTGTCCCCTAGGACTGGGAGGCACGTTCTGCTGCTAAGAGGTTTTTTTTCGGGAGGGCCTGTCTCAGAACTGCTTTCCAGCACTTCCCCGGCTGAGGTATTAGCCGGCCAGCTGCCCCCTCGGCCTCCTGTCACCGCATCCTCTCTGACGCGCCTCTCTCACCCTTCATCTCTTTCCTCTGCCCCTCTCCCACGTCTTCCGCCCTCTGCCTCTCGCACTGACCAGTTGGAAGCCAGCATTACTGCTGAACTGGCAAAGACCAGGCCAGGGCATATGCGGGGTGGGCAGGACCAGAAGAAACACAGGGATCAACTGATTCTGGGGGACAACCAATGAAAAACCAGGAGGGGGAGTGACGGTCACGGGTTTAGAATCAAAAATTCTATTTGGAGGCTCTCCAGGCTTCCTGTCCTGTGCTCCAAAGAACCCCGTAGTGGTCGGCACAGAGATGTTTTAAAATCTCCTTCACTCTTCTCCGTTTACACTGCCTGTTTACCAGTCTTGCACTCTGCGTGGCTTGGACAAATTATTAATGTTCATGGTTAGCATTATAGGAACAACTAGAGGCCTCAGCTGAGGTCTGGGCCCCGTGTTGTTGTACACACACACAGGAGAAACAGTCTCTGCCCCCACAGAGCTTCCACTGTAAATAGACACGGCCAAAAGAAAGGAAGGATTAGGATCCCCATTGTACAGGTGGGAACTGAGGCCCAGCAAGGTTAAGTGACTTGCCCAGGGTCACGCATGGAGTCTGTGGCAGAGCAGGACTTGACCACAGCTCTACGGAATCCCAGCCCAGTGGCTGGGCCACTCAGCTATTCACCGTCTGCCTAGAGCTGTATACAGAGTGACTCTGAGAAACTGCGTGCCAGGTCAATTCTGAGGCAGCGCTTCAGCTCAGAGCTGGCCCAGCTGGTTCATGTACTGCCAGTGAGTTCCCCTCAGCTCAAGGCTTCATTAGGTGGTGCAGTTTTCCGTGCAAGGAAAGATGGCTTAATGGTTAAGGCTGTAGCTTGGGACTCAAGGCTTAATTGACAACTCCGCCACAGACTCTCCATGTGACCTTGGGCAAGTCACTTACTCACACCGGGCCTCAGTTCCCAGCCGTCAAACGGAAATAAAATCTCACTTTGTCCTTGAGCTTATCTGTCTGTATCCACCTGCTGTCTCTTGTCTGATACTTTGCTTGTCAGCCGTTTGGAACAGGGAAATGAGGCCCTGATCTCAGCTGTGGCCTTTATGCGCTGCTGGAATAGAACTCGTATTTATCCCATTGCTTCTTCCTTCTCCAGCGTCCCCCTTTGCAATCTCCTTGTGTCTCAGGGCTCTGCGGGGGGGAAGGACGGGCGGCTGCATGGACTGACTGCTGCCTCTGGGACCGGCCCAGGCTTGGTTCCTCTCAGCCAGCCAGCTCTGGTTTGTAGGCAGGGTGTGTACAGCATGGACCGGACTGTACCACAGCAGACGGGAAGTGGGTCTGAGTGGCTCCAGATCCAAAGCTGGCCATAAGGAGCAGGCTTCAAAACTGGGGTTCAGGGTGAGCTCCAGCCACTAGAAGATGATCCAGTGGTTAGGCCACTAGCCTGAGACTTGAAAGACCTGGGTTTAAGTCCCCGCTCTCCCACAAGCTCCCTATATGACCTTACCAAGTCATTTAGCCTCCCTGTGCCTCAGTTTCCCATCTGTAAAATGAACCCTGCGTGCTGAGCAATCCGGCCCCTCATTCTGGTGCCTCTGCGGGAGTTGAGCTCCTCTGAAAATGTGGCCCCCTAACGCTCAGAGGCCTGGAGTTTGTATGGCGATCTCTGCGGAGGCGTCTTCGCTGCAGTGTCAACCCGGGGGATGGACACGCGGGCTGGCCCAGCCCGGGTTTGAGCGACCACATGGCAAAGCTGCACTGGCACTGCACTCACTCATGTGAGGCACCATAGGCGCCGACTCCGTGGGTGCTCCGGGGCTGGAGCACCCATGGGGGAAAATTGCAGCTCCCCGACCCGCCCCAGCTCACCTCCACCTCCGCCTCCTCCCCTGAGCGGGCTGCCGCGTCCTGCTTCTCCCCCCTCCCTCCCAGCGCTTGCGCCGCAAAACAGCTGTTTCATGCAAGCCTGGGAGGGGGGGAGGGGAGGAGGAATGTGGCGCGCTTGGGGAAGAGGCGGGGCCAGGGCGGGGATTTGGGGAGGGATCCAATGGGGCAGGGAGGGGGCAGGGGCGGAGTCAGGGGCGGGGCCAGGGGATCGCGAGCACCCACCAGCGCCAACAAAAGTTGGCGCCTGTGTGAGGCACTAGGACTTGTGGGGTCACGTCCCCTGGCTCTTAGAGCTGCAGCGGGCTGAGCTGCTCCATGATTCTTTCCCAGTGAATCGTGGGAGAACTTGCCTGTCCTTCCGGGCACACATGCCGGGGGAATTGTGGGGAGGGCCCAGAGACGCTCTGTAGATTCAATCTCACAGGGCTTCCCAGCTCTTCTAATATCTAGCAAGGTCTCCCTGACCGTCAAGTGCCTGCCTGGCACCGTGTCTCGCCATTTACCCTGTGCAACGCGGGTGTAAAATGAGCGTGAGCAGGCTGCAGGTTCCAGTCTAGCCGTGGTTTACATGCGAGCGGCAGGGCAGGGCAGGTTCAGACCCCGGGACTTTTCTGCCTCCCCTCCCCTGCCACACGCGTTAAACCGGGCACCATGTCCCTACATCGCCTTGGCCCGCCCTTTGGAAAGAATGCCACATACAGCGCTGCTGTCAAGAGTGCAGGGGAGGGACAGGATCACGGACCTCCGATGTGGGTCGGTTCGGGGTTACAATTGCATGGGGCCGTGACCTGCCTGAGCCTCCGAGTTCTGTTAGGAGCGAATGACATTCCACCGCCGGGCGATGGGTTGCCTGGTAGCTCTTGGAGGGCGCTGAAAGCCCCGCATCCCGAGGGGCTGCTCTGCATTACAAAAGCCTCGATGCCGAAGGGAAACCGAGGCTGCCCATCACGAGCCGCTCCCCATGCCCGTCTGTGGCTGTTATTTATGACTGAGATTGCAGAGGCCCCTAGAGGTGCCGATCAGGGATCGGGGCCCCCTTGTGCCAGGCGTTGCCCTCACACAGAGCACAAAGCCAGCCCTGGCCCCACGAGCTCACAGCGCGAGGGGACTGGGCTAGATCGGTTTCATTTTCTAATGATTAATACGAGTTCTTGAAGGAGAAGGGCTGGGTTCACATTACCTACTGCAGGGCTTGGGGGCGGGTTGGAGGAAGCCATGTCTCTAGGAATCCTGACGTCTCGCCTGGCACCTTCCCGGCTGCTTTCCTGGGGACACAAAGAGAGGAGATCTAGTCAGAAGAGAAACCCCCATGTCTGTCTCGTCCTGGGAGTGGGGAATAAAGTATTAGAATTCCCTGTGCTTCACTAGCACCTTCCAGCTCACGGGGCTCGGCTCCTAATTAATTATGGCTTACCACGCCCTGTGGGTTACACCCTTTGATAGAAGGGGAAACAGGCCCCTGGAGATGAGCACCCTAATTTTCACAGGTGCTGAACCACTCAAGCCAGGAGTGACTTGTAAATGGTAGGGCCAGGTATAAGGTAGGACCCAGGGGCTGCCCTGACTCGGCGGTGGCAGAACCTGAAACAGAACCCAGGGGCCCCTCCTTTACCCACTAGACGACGCTGCCTCGCAGGCGCTTGGCGGCTACAGACGAGGCAGCGTTTCCTGCGGGAGAGCAGCGCCGGAGCCCAAAGCAGCAGGAGGGGTCAGGACACCAGCAGCACAGCTCCGGGATTGTAGCAAAACCTGATGGCAACAACGTCGCTGGTATCCAGTGGGGAAGGAGAGCCCAGATAAAGAAGCGTCCTGTGCCCTCACTTAGAGCTGATTAAATGCAAACACAGGCACTGGCACAATGCCCAACCAGGAAACATTTCCTTCCCTGCTAGGGAGAAATGCTATAACTCACGGGCTTTTCTTTTATTTATTTGTGCTTTGACTTGCCATTCGGCAGTTCCCAGCTGCCACGGGAAACGTGCTCCCTAACCTGCAGACATCCCTTTGTTATCAGACACCTCAAGATGACCCCCCAAACTGGAGCATAACGCACAGACGTCTTTCTGTCTCGGGTGTCTTTTACCCTGGGGGTTTCAGTCCCCAAAGCCTACAGGGGAAAAGTGCTATCAGCCGCCGTTTGCACAGGTGCAGCCAAGCCCGGTCTGCAGTGCGACTGGATCAAATAGCAGCCGTGCCTGTTTGCACAGTGGGTTTACTTTGGCCAGTCCCCAAACCCTCAGTTCCAAAGGGCAGGCGAGGGGCAGAGCCTGGCACCGAACAAGCCATAGGTTTGAAAGCAGAGCGGGCCCCAAGCCACTAAGTTTGGGTGGGATCCAAACTTCCCCCAAACTTGGAGGGAGCTTGGACACAGGGGGTTGGCTTGGCCTCTTAGGGTACGTCTATACTGCAATTAAACAGTCCCTTAGCCGGAGCCCCCCGAGCCTGAGTCTGCTGGCATGAGCCAGCCATGGGTTTGCAATTGCAGTGTAGGCGTACCCTTATAGAGATGGGGCCCGCCCCAGATCAAGAGTGAGACTTCCCCAGGGACTGTGCAACAGGCAAACAGACTAGGGAGAGAGGCCAACGCAAGCAGCTTGGATCCGCTTCTGGACTAAGCTGGGAGAGTCTCATTTCCCGCTGGAGGAGGGAACACCTGTCTAACCCGCTGGCATCCAGAGGCCGGCAGAGTCGAAAGGGCACCAGCCAGCTGCATCAGGTGCGTCCTTTCCAACTGGGCAGTATGTGCACAGCTATTGGAATAACAGACACGGAAGGAGCGCAGCCCTGCCTGGGATTAGCCAGGCAAGAGTCAACTGGCTCATTTCCTCTTGGACAGCGCTGTCCACCCAACTTCCCTTTTAACCCAGCTCTGTCCCGGCCGGAAAGTCTCGTTTGAACAGCGCAGATCCGTGTGTGGTGCCAAGGACGTGCTGGGGATCCGGCCTGGAACTGCTCTGCCAGGGAGGCCACCCCACCCTCCGGCAGCAGCTTGGTTAGAAAGCTCTGGGCACGATGCACTGGCAGGGCTGGGGGAAATGCTCAGGGCTAGGATGGCAGAGGCCAGGCCGCGGGAGCCTAGGAAGAAAGGCTGCCGGCTCCGAGCGCCAGGGAGAGGATCGCCAGCGGGGAATGCCGTGTCTGCAGAGCTCTCTGAGGAGGTGTGGGCAGGAAGAGCACGGAGAGGAGCTCATCACCGTGAAAAGGACCACCACTGGGACAGCAGGGGGGCTGCGGGGCAGGAATGAGCCAACTGTCAGGGATGTTTATCCTCCATGGTGCTGAGCCCTCCACCCCTACTGATCTCATCCCCGCACGCGACCGAGCCTCCTGCGCCCAGCTCTACGAGATTCATCCACAAGGCGCACAGCAAACCCCAGGCAGAGTCTTCGCTCGGCTGGCGGCGGAGTCTGTGTCTGCCCCCTGCATCGTGTCAGGGCCTCCCCGCGGCAACACGATGCATGGGGCACACACTGCGTGGGCCTCCGAGACCATCCCCGGCTGGCCGGTCCGAGCAGGTGAGAGCCTGTCCCTGGGAGGGGAGCGCACCTCACACGTGCCGCGGGCAAGCCGGCGGCTGCATCAGCCCTGTCAAAAGTGCCAGAGTCATCCACATTTTTTCTCTCTTCAAAGAAAATACAATCTTTTGGTTTTAATTCAGTGCTGGCGAAAGGTGTCAAACTAGCAGCCCTGGAGACCCTAGGCACCAGAGCGACACTTAGTGCCATCTGTGACATGGCACCTGTCCCTCAGCAGGCCTGGGCATCGCTGTGGGCAGCTTTGCAGAGGAGAGGGAGCATGGACACAGAGATTAAAACCAGTGCTTAATTTGTGCCAGGGCTTGCCAGGCGGAGCCCTGCCATCTGTGGGCCTGGCAGTTCAGAGCCCCGGCACCTCTGGGCCTGGCAGTTCAGAGCCCCGGCACCTCTGGGCCTGGCAGTTCAGAGCCCCGGCACCTCTGGGCCTGGCAGTTCATGGCCCCAGCAGTCTGGGCTTTCATTACATTATCTCAGGGCAGGAGGGCAGTGAGGACAGGGAAGCCGAGCTGAGCAGCGATGGGACTCATAGCAACACACACCAAGCTCTCTCCCGGTGACCTGTATTCACCCACCATCACCAACATCAGCCATTCCATTGACTTCAGTAGACTCTAAATCAGGCCCTTAGTTAAGACTAGTACTTTAAAGCATTAAATTAATTGGACACTGACGACTTGAAATCTAGTCAGTGTCAAGAAAAGTCTGACAGGAGTTTCGGGTAACACACCTGCCCCACAGGCCCCCCACCCACAGCCAATGTTTACAATTTTACAGTCACATTTTCCTGTTTTTAAAATGCTTTTCTCTCCTCCTTGCTGTTTGAAAGACCCACACAAGCAAATGTACCCAGGAAACAGTGGAACTGAGGATACACA
>NW_020665065.1:16323020-16351105 GCF_002925995.2 Terrapene triunguis
TGGGGAACAGTGGAACTGAGGATACACAGGGCGCCGGCAGATCACACAGGGTTTGTTTTCCTGCTAATCGTCATAGGTGCAACTTTTTTCAGAGGGGTAGCCGTGTTAGTCTGTATCTGCAAAAACAACCAGGAGTCCTTGTGGCACCTCAGAGACTAACACATTTATTTGGGCATAAGCCTTCGTGGGCTAAAACCCACTTCCTTATGCCCAAATAAATGTGTTAGTCTCTAAGGTGCCACAAGGACGCCTCGTTGTTTCTGTCCATCTAGTCCAGTCGTGTGTCTGACGAAGTGGGTATTCACCCACGAAAGCTTACGCTCCAATACGTCTGTTAGTCTATACGGTGCCACAGGACGCTTTGTCGCTTTTTACAGATCCAGACTAACACGGCTACCCCTCTGATACATCTAGTCCAGGGTGTCCCTACAGCTCCCGTTAGTTCAAAACGGGTCTGTTCAGCCGTGACTCTGACGTTCCCCGCCCTGTGTTGAGGCAGGGCTCCACCCGAGCGACGGAAAGTCCCGCTGTAACCCCAACTTCCCGCTGGCCTCCAGCTTTTACTGGTGCCGAGGCATCTTGAGCTGTCTGGAGGGCAGGCCGCAGAGCCGCTGGGAAGAATGCCCGAGCGCCGGATAGTTTTGCAATGCTGCCGTGCGCGGCTGCACAAACTGTTTGCACGCCGCTCACCCGCTTGAGCCAATGCCACCAGCCTGATCGAACGTGGCTGGAGCTGGATCAGCTGGGGCTGTTTTGGTAGCCATGACAACGGTGTGGGTGTGTGCAGAGAGAGGGTTGCAGAAGATCTAAAACAATTACCACAGAGGAGAAATCTACCAGAGAAATCTACTAGATCCCTCTTGCTCAGAGCTTTACTTGACTAGCATGAGGTGTGCGAGTTAACCCTTTCCCTCCCAGCAGATCATTTATATCAGGGGTTCTCAACCTTTGTCCTTCTGAGTCCCCCCCTCCCCCCCCCCCCCCATGCTATAAAACTTCCACAGCCCACCCATGCCACAACACCTGTTTTTCAGTAGATTAAAAGCCAGGGACGGTGTGAAGGGGTAACAAGCAGAGCAACCGCCCAGGGCCTCGTGCTACAGGGGCCCCCGTGAAGCTGAATTGCCCAGGCTTCAGCTTCTGCCCTTGGAGGAAAGGCTCAGGATTCAGATTCAATCCCGAGCAGCGGGGCTCGGGATTTGGCTTTCTGCCCTGGGCCCCAGTGAGTCTAATGCTGGCCCTGCTCTCTGGTTTATTTTGGAAAAACCCCTGAAACCTGCTCATGGCCCCCCGGACCCCGGGTTGAGAATCACTGATGTATATGACTCAATATACAAGTACACCGCTACCTCGATATAACGCGACCCGATATAACATGAATTTGCATATAACGCGGTAAAGCAGTGCTCCGGGGGGGCGGGGCTCCGCACTCCGATGGATTAAAGCAAGTTCGATATAACGCGGTTTCACCTATAACGCGGTAAGATTTTTTGGCTCCCGAGGACAGCGTTCTATTGGGGTAGAGGTGTATTGCCAATGTTAAGAACAGGACAATCGGGTATCTGCCCAGGACAGGGCTTCACAGCAGCCATCAGTGCCTGTAGAGAGGCAATATGGTCCAATGCCGTGGTTCTCAAATGTATCTGATTGCACCCCCACTTCTTTGTATCTGGAGTAGTTTACATCCCCCCCACCTCCCCGCCACACAAGTGCATTTACCGATATATGCAGCAGCGCTGCTTCACTTGCATCAGTTTCAGCTTCGTTGTTTTTCACTTCAGTTGTTGGGGTTTATTTTTTAACCAAACAAACCATTGTAATAAGAGCAAAAGCAAAACTGTGATTCTGGTCCGTGCTCACAATGAAGTGTGCACACGGCCTTGTAGCAAACGGCTTAACGTACAGATGGCAACAACTTTGTATAATCATAGAATCATAGAATATCAGGGTTGGAAGGGACCTCAGGAGGTATCTAGTCCACCCCCCTGCTCAAAGCAGGACCAATTCCCAACTACATCATCCCAGCCAGGGGTTTGTCAAGCCTCACCTTAAAAACTTCTAAGGAAGGAGATTCCACCACCTCTCTAGGTAACCCATTCCAGTGCTTCACCACCCTCCTAGTGAAAAAGTTTTTCCTAATATCCAACCTAAACCTCCCCCACTGCAACTTGAGACCATTACTCCTTGTTCTGTCATCTGGTACCACTGAGAACAGTCTAGATCCATCCTCTTTGGAACCCCCTTTCAGGTAGTTGAAAGCTATCAAATCCCCCATCATTCTTCTCTTCTGCAGACTAAATAACCCCCGTTCCCTAATGCTATGCAAGCTTCACAGAAATCCATGAAAATGCACAACGCCATCTGAGGACCAGATATGGAGGAATCCGTTTTGCTAGTTATTCATTGCTGTGGGTAAAATACCATCTAAAAAGCTGTCGAACAAGGCGTTATTTCTTCGAGAAACTCTCTACAGCCTCGGGAAGGGGAACATGGAATACAGCGAAAAGAAAAGCTTTACTTATTCCTTTACATTTCAAATGCTTTAACTGTTTTTCTTTCTTTTCCGTATCTGCGACAACAGGTTAAAAAGATGTTTAATGGGGTGTTTGCCATGGTACCAAGTAGGGTGACCAGACAGCAAATGTGAAAGCATCGGGATGGGGGTGGGGAGTAACAGGAGCCTATATAAGAAAGAGACTCAAAAATCGGGACTGTCCCTATAAAATCTGGACATCTGGTCACCTTAATACCAAGCAGGCTGAGGTCTCTGTATACCGAACCCCGAAACTTGTTTAAAACTGTTTAATGTTGGACATTTCAGTCATTTGAACATCTTTGACTCCTTGGGCCCCTTTATTCCATGGAAATTAATACAACAAAGTCCATCTCCGGAGAAGGAGAGTGTAGCGGGGTGCGTACCCCGCTCCTGCCTGAGGGGTTTAAAACAGCCCTGGCGGAGGGCTGGGGCAAAGGGAAAAGCTACTGGGCTGATTGGGGAAGTAGCCACAGCTGGGCCACGCCCCAATCAGGCCCCAGCTAGCCCTATATAAGAGGCTGGGAGCCAGGAGCTCAGGCTAGGAGTCTCTCTCTGCCTTCAGAGAGAGAAGGGCCTGGCTGCAGCGAGCTAGAGACAGGGTACCTGTAGTGGAGCAGGGCTGGGGACAGGCTGGGGAGCTCCAGCCTGGATAGCCCCAGGCTGCGGCCTAGCGGAAGGCCAAGGGGTACTGGGGGTTGCAGAGGGCAGCCCAGGGCTAGGCCAAGGCAGCAGGTCCAAACCCCCCTTGCCAGTGATGAGTGGCCGATAGTGCAGTCTGCCCCAGGGAGCGGGGGCTAGTTGGTGACTGGCAGTGGCCTAGTGCTGAGGCAAGGTGGGGATAGTGGGTGGGGTTCCCCTGGGAGGGGAGACCTAGTGTGTGGGTATTGCCAGGGGGCAGCACCCAGAGCAAGGGGCACCGGGGTCCTGGGAGGGACACGGGGGCCAGTACAGAAGAGGACAAGGCGGATCACTGGCCTGCAGAGGGCGCTCCAGAGGCTGGTGAGCTAATTCCCTGGACGACCAGCAGGAGGCGCCGCAGGGGTGAGTCCGGGACCCTCTTACAGAGAGACTGAAAGGAAGATGTAGAAGGAAGACAGACAATCCCAGCCCCCTCTGGAAATTACACAGGGAAATCACTGCATGTTAACATAAATAAAGGCTGGATAAGCGGTATAGTATGCAACTGCCCAGCCAGATTCATGCACAAACTGAGGGTGAATACAACCATAAGAAGGACCTAAGTGATGCACTGACCTTGGGCTGGCCCACTGCACAGAAGTCAATTTTACCCTGAGTGGAAAGAAAGAAGTTTTCAAACTCTGACGGAGCAAGGAGTGGCTAGAGGCAGATGCAGGACCCACAAGTGAGTCAGCGAGAGCAGTTTAACTGCAAAAGGAATTGTCGCTGCAGAAAGCGGAAGTTGCCGTGTTTGCCAGGAGGAGGGTGGGAAGCTGATGCCAGTGGAAAGAAATACATTTTCCAAGGGGAGGAAAGGAGAAACCTGGACGGAACTACAAGGGTTTTGCCAGAACAGGTGGTGAAGAAATTAACGTTACCAAACAACGGGCAAAGCACCAAGAGCAGCCTGGCTCCTTCATTGCATCTGGAGGAGGCGGCAAGAGATTGGGGAAAGTACAGCAGCTCTCAGAAAGCAGACAGAAGGCAGCGGAGATGCAGAGATGGGGTATTCAGACGATTAAGAATAAAGAAATAATTATTTATAACAGTAGCACATAAAGATCTTAATCAGGATCAGGGCCCTACTGTGCACAAGGTGCTGTACAAAACACAATGACAGACAGGTTACAGTCAAAATAGACAAAGACTTGGAGGGGAAAGAGAGGCCTAAACTAGCCCATGGTCACACAGCAGGTGTGATTTAGGATTAGAATCCAGGTCTGTGGATTCTCCAATTCAATCCACTAGACCCACAACTCCCTACGGAACCCAAGGGCTTGATTCTCCCCTTCCTGGGATCTTGTGTCATCATTCCACATACAGGGGTACGTGGAAAGTAGGCACAAATATTGCTCCCAAATCAGGATTCTCTGCTCACTGCCGGCATCGGGAGCACTCCACACCTATGGTGCCCAGGTCTAGGTGATGACACAGGGTACAAAGCTGGGGAGAACCAGGCCCAACATGTTTAGGGCCAGCATTTCAATCACAGGGCTCATGACCATGCAGAGTTGCATTGGGTATGATTTGAAACCAGCACACAAGGCTGTGTGGACACTCTTATTTCAGCATGACTCAAGCTTACTTCAGATTAGTTAAAGTCAATTAGAAATTGACTTGAGCAAAACCAAAATAAACAATTCTTAGGGCGTGTCTACATATAGAGGTGCTCCTGACTAATCCTTCCAGATTAGCTCAATGTGTTGACACTTACTCCACAACAACAGTGCCTTGTGCCTGTTCAGTTTCACTTTAACTTCAAAGTGGGTTAAACTAGCAGGAACAATGCTCTTGTTAGTGGAATACAAGTGCCCACACATTGAGTTAATCAGGAACAGCTATTGTGCTTTAAATTCACACCCTACCTTAATCCACATTAATTTTCAAGTGTAGACAAGCCCTGAAGCTGAAATCAGAGCACCCACACAGCTTTGTGCACCAGTTTAAGGCTATGTCTACACTACCGCGACAAATCGACCTACGCTAGGCAACTCCAGCTACATGAATAACGTAGCTGGAGTCAACGTATCCTTAGGTTGAGTTACCACGGGGTCTACACCGCGGGGGGTCAACGGGAGATTTTCTCCCATCGATTTACCTTACTCTTCTCGTCAGGGGTAGAGTACAGGGGTCAACTGGAGAGTGATCTACAGTCGATTTGGCGGGTCTTTACTAGACCCGCTAAATCGACCGCCAATGGATCAATCTCAGAGTGTGGATCCCTGCCGTAGTGTAGACCTGCCCTAACTGAATTGTTTTTTAAAATGGTTTAAGTTAAACTGGTGCAAGTTGCTCTTGGAGACGCTCGAAATAAGTCACTCTTAAACCGAAATAAGCGCATCAACAAAGGAGTTTGCACCAACTTAACAGAACCAGTTTAGGTTTTGTCTACATTACAGACCTATATTGGTAAAACTACCTCACTCAGGGGTGAGAAAAATCCACACCTCTGAGCGACGTAGTTATACTGACTTAACACCCCAGTGTAGCAGCTATGTTGGCCGGAGAGCTTCTCCCGCTGATATAGCTACCGTCTCTCTGGGAGGTCTCCCGTCAGCTTCGAGTGTCTTCATTAAAGCGCTCCAGCGGTGCGCCGGTGCAGCTGCACCAATGCAGTGTTTTAAGTGCAGACTTGCCCTTAATTAATTCAGCATAACTAAAGCGGTGCAAACCTTGGGCAGACAGGGCCGGGTTCAATGCTGCTGGGCTTGTTTAGATGAACGGTTAGCATGCAGATCACAGCACTCTATGGAACCTTTAGTACGGGACAGCGGAGCGCACACAGCCAGTTAGCACACGGCAGGTTACTGCAGGGTAGATTGACACACTGGCATGCCGCGCACTAACAGATCATCTAGACCAGTGCTTCTCAACGACCGGTCTGTGGACCGGCGCCGGTCCCGGAGATCTCCCTCACACAGTTTAGGAAGGCAGCAAGCTGGTCCCCGGTATCAAAAAGGTTGAGAAACACTGGCCTAGACGAGCCCAATCAGCAACGTGGCAGTCGCTAGTTGGGTTAGTTTGCTCGTTCCCAGACCAAACTCGCATTTTCTGTGGCGTGAGGTGAGCATCACATGAGTCTCCAGAACTAAACAATCAGCTCAGCTTAGACAGGGCCCGATCCAAAGGCCTTTGATGGCAATGGGAAGATTCTGACTGACTTCAACAGGCTTTGGCGCGGGTCCACTGTTTAAACCAACCAGGGAAAACTCAGAGAAGCCCCATGCCTGCCTGCCTGCCTGTGTCACTGGCCAGGGGAGGAGAGCGGGAATGCTGCTCAGAAATAGAGGCAGACACACACCGTCCAGTGAAAGACGGACTGTGGAAGACCGTGCCTAGCAAACCCAGTGGAACGTTTGGAGACAAATAACACAAGGAGTCAACCCCAGGGTGCGGAGGAGCTGGCAGCTGTAGATTCAATCCCCTCAGCCTTCAAGAAAGGGACCTTTCAATGCATCAATCAATCACAAGGCCACTACAGGAAGTGTGGTCCAGAGGTTCGCTATCTGAGCCGATGAAAAACTGGCTTTGATGTCCAAGACAGAGGGTTGCTTGTGTGTGGAAGTAACTCATGACAGAAGAAGGGGGATTGCTGAAGCGTCTCAAACCACTTTTATTATTACTGTAAATAACCAAAAGGCACGAAAATAAACACATCTGACAGATCCTAGATTAAAAATAAGTCCAGATTCTCCATTACCTGGGCAAAAAAATCCATTTGTTCCTTTCCTGCAAGACTGAAACTCAATAACTTCGACCCAGTTTGTGACGCTCTTGAAAACTAATCCTACAAACAGATGCTTTCTCAGTAGCGCTTTTGCAAAGGGCCTGTTGTCTGCACAAACATATTAACAGTGATTTATTGGGAAGGAGAAGCCAGGGGTATTTTCTCTCTCTAAACTCCGCTTGGAATAACTTCCCAGCCAAGGAGTGTGTTTTCACTCCTCTTCTGGATATCTGTATCTGCTTTACATTATCATTTGCTATCTGTATTATAAACACCCCAGTCCCCTGCATGATCTTCGCAGAGGCCCACCCCTTTAAATGAAGAGGGTCCTAGCTTCCAATGGATGACTGAATTTTATGCTTGTAAATGCAGGCTCACTAGACTATGGTCAATCCACGAATGCGCAGACCTTCCTGGATCAAACTGCTCCAAAAGTCTAGGCTCCTCCCATCTGAGCTAAAGGAGAACCCTCACTGGCGGCAGTATAGAGGCTATGACACTCAGTTGAGCAGTTCTGATTCCAACCAGTAGGGGGCAATGGTAAAGATACCCCTAGTAAGCCCATTGCCATACACTGTGTGCGATGCTCTATCCTACCGGATTCAGGTACCTGATTCCCTACATTCAATGCGCAAGTCTTTCCAAATGAGACTGAAGAAGATCTATCATGACATGGAAAGACACAAGCACCAGGAAGCCTCCACCTGTTCCAATGCCAACTACAGCAACGAACCACCAAAATGCACCCCAAGCCCACCAAGCATCATCTTTCCCCCGGCTAATGACAAAGCAGCATGTCCACATTCCCGGGGGGGAACCCATCGCTGTGCCCGGCTCCGAGCTCAAAGGGGGGCTTGAGTAGGACTTAGTACAATGGACCCTGTGCTGGCGGATCACAACCTAAATGCTCTGCGTGGCTGGCAGCAGGAGAGGGGCGAAAGGGTCCCAGAAAAGGCCACAGGAAGAAACATTTGGGAGACTTAAAGTTTATCTCAGCAAACAAATGTCCTCGCTGGTTTTCTAATTCCCTGCATTTTGACTCTTCCCCCTTCCAACGAAAACGAACAGCTCTGTTCATTGGAGAGCAAAATAACTGGAGCAACAAATACATAAACAAATACCTTCTCAAGGCCTAGAATAACAGACGGGATCAGCCCGCCGGATTTCAGCAGGCTATCGGAGATGGGGAAGGCGGGTACTGCTTTGACAGCCAACATATGCTCCATAAGAGGCTGATTTCTCCTACAGCCAATTCTTTTACCATCTGGCTCCTGCAAGCGAGCGCATTACGGAGGGGAATTAGTGAGCTAGATCCCCCTCTCTGAAATGACGGGTGGAGATCCCTAATTGCTACGGGGGTGTGGGGGGGAAGATATCTGGTTGCTGTAAGGCAAGTGCATTAATGCAGACTCGAAACAGCGAGAACAGTAGCAGCTGTGCAGAGCTGTACCGCACAAGGGCCACCACTTATGCCTCTGCAAAACATGCCTTATGCCATGCCTCAAGGTGGCCTATTTCAAACAGCTGACCAGAAGGTGTGAGTATCAGCAGGGGGAAATTAGTTTTTGTAGTGACCCATCCACTCCCAGTCTTCATTCAGGCCTAATTTGATGGTGTCCAGTTTGCAAATTAATTCCAGTTCTGCAGTTTCTCATTGGAGTCTGTTTTTGAAGGTTTTTTGTGGAAGAATTGCCACTTTTAAGTCTGTTGTTGAGTGTCCAGGGAGACTGAAGTGTTTTCCTACTGGTTTTTGAATGTTATAATTTGTGACAGACCCAGAGCAGTGGGGTACAGGAGTCTGGTAGAGGGCAAATATACTGGTCACTGGATGAGTAGTTTTCTGTTCCCTGAGTGACCAGAGCAGGGGCTGCACTAGAGTAATCAGGAACCTGCTAGAATCAATTAAGGCAGGCTAATCAGGGCACCTGGGTTTTAAAAAGGAGCTCACTTCAGTTTGTGGGGTGAGTGTGAGGAGCTGGGAGCAAGAGGCGCAAGGAGCTGAGAGGGAGAGGGTGTGCTGCTGAAGGACTGAGGAGCACAAGTGTTATCAGACACCAGGAGGAAGGTCCTGTGGTGAGAATAAGGAAGGTGTTTGGAGGAGGCCATGGGGAAGTAGCCCAGGGAGTTGTAGCTGTCATGCAGCTGTTACAGGAGGCACTATAGACAGCTGCAGTCCACAGGGCCCTGGGCTGGAACCCAGAGTAGAGGGCGGGCCTGGGTTCCCCCCAAACCTCCCAATTGACCTGGACTGTGGGTTCTCCCAGAGGGGAAGGTCTCTGGGCTGTTCCCCAACCCACATGGTGAATCTCTGAGGCAAGAAAATCCGCCAATAAGCGCAGGACCCACCAAGATAGAAGAGGAACTTTGTCACAAATTCTTGATGTTAGATTTGTGTCATTTTTTTATTTTTTATTTTTTTGCGTAGAGACTGTCCGGTTTGGCCAATGTACATGGCAGAGGGGCATTGCTGGCACATGATGGCATAGATCACATTGGTAGATGTGCAGGTGAACGAGCCCAACGATGTGGCTGATGTGGTTAGGTCCTATGATGATGCTCCTTGAATAGATATGTGGGCAGAGTTGGCACCAGGGTTTACCTTGATTACATTGGCCTCATTAGCACTACAAAAGTGATTTCCACCCCTTCTTGCCAACTGTTGAGAATAGCCCACTTCCACCTTAACTGATTTGGCTCGTTAGCACTGACCCCCCACTTGGTAAGGCAACTCCCATCTTTTCATGTGCTGTGTATTTATACCTCTCTACTGTATTTTCCACTCCATGCATCTGATGAAGTGGATTTTAGCCCATGAAAGTTTATGCCCAAATAAATGTGTTAGTCTCTTAGGTGCCACAAGGACTCCTCATTGTTTTGCTGATACAGACTAACACGGCTACCCCTCTGAAACCTGACACCATTTGGGGTCTTTCTCTTGAAGTCCCAGCCCCTGGAGGCATGTGATCAAGTGAGCATCTCAACTTTCCTTTTAAAAAAGTTTCTAGCCCTCACGGTGGCGGGAAACGTTTACAAATGGGATCTGAGTCAAAGGGGAAAGACGCCTTGTCGGAAAGCTCACCTAACCAGAGAGTGCGTCTCGAATAACCTTACAAGCAGGCTACGCCCCAGGCCTGCCAATAGCCCTGGGTTTGTGGGGCGTCTGACAATGCAGGGCGATTATCTCAGACTGCAGAGGCTACAGCGGGGGTCTCAAAGTCCCGGCCCGCGGGCCATCTGCGGCCTGAGAACCTCCCCACTGCACCCCGCGGAGGAGAGACGCAGGCGGACACGCTGCCGGCAATCTCAACTACAGGCGCCGCTCCCATTGGCTGAGGGAGAGGGACAGAGATACTATCACTAGTTGCCGGGCAGAGTCAGCCATAGAGGCAGCATCATAGAATCTCAGGGTTGGAAGGGACCTCAGGAGGTCATCTAGTCCAACCCCCTGCTCAAAGCAGGACCAATCCCCAGACAGATTTTTGCCCCAGATTCCTAAATGGCCCCCTCAAGGATTGAACTCACAACCCTGGGTTTCGCAGGCCAGTGCTCAAACCACTGAGCTATCCCGCCCCTTTTTTCCACAATGAAAACAAGTCAAAATACCGAACACAACTATCTGATGCACCCCTGGTTGCAATCCTGAAGGTTTCAACTGCTCGGTCACCGAGGCCAAACATCAACAAACTGACAGAACTGAAGCGTGGCCAGGTGGCTGGCCAACACTAAAAACTCGCTGGCAGGCGAAGAGCTGTATAAAGTTGTATGACAGTTTTATTATTTCTAAGACATTTGAAATAAAAAATACAATAGAAACGTTTTCTTTTCCGAACACCATCTTCAGTGACATGATTGGCCCGCTGGGAGGACCTGAGGACTGACGCCGGCCCTAAGGTAAACTGAATTTGAGACCCCTGGGCTACAGCGTTAGAAATGGTGAGGTAGGATGGTTTTGTAAGCTAAGGCGATTTTAGTTTTATTTGCAGATCTTCCACAGACTGCTTGGGCGACCAAGCCCTGTCCATAAAGTGGGCACAATAATCCTTGTCGGCCTTGACTATTCAGACTGTGCAGGGCAGGGCTTCTCTCTCACCACAGGTGTGTACAGCACCTACATAATGGGCCCCCCCCCATAGTGGGGCCCCCCCATAGTGGGGCCCCCCCATAGTAGCACAGTACAGCTGAGCATAATCAATCCAGAGCTGTAAAACGGGGGACTTTTTAGTTCATCTTAGCGAATGACATTTTAAAAAGACATGTTCTCCCTAGCAAGTAAAGGGGAAAAAATTCAAAACGAGGAAAGTTGGAGCATCTGCTGCAGTTTGCCAGCCCCGGTGACTTAATACTCGTCTAGGAACAAGCTGGAAAATCTTCTTTATTCGTTTATTTTTAGCCTTTATGCTCGATTGACAGCTTCCAGGTGTTAGAGCTGAAGCCAATGTGCTCTGTTACCATCCTCTGTTTGCTCTGTTACTTTCCTTGCTCGCCGCTAATCATGCAGGCCAATTTCATCTGCCTGGGTCTCTCTAGCAAGGCTCCGATGTTAACTCTACTTGCTCTAGGGCCTCGGTCCCCTCCACATCCCCATGAAGGCTGGGCCTTCCTAAGCAATGGATTCCACACCAGGCATTCAGCATGCAGGGTACCAGGGGATGACACAGCAGTCATCGAACTACAAACGGTTTCCTTGCACCACGAGCAGAAAGAAGATCAGATGTTTCAGCCCGAGCTGCCCTTCATGGTTTTGAAGATGAAATGAAGAAAACTAGACGACTTCAGCGATTGTGTTACGTCACAATACGGCACGTCGCTAGCAGTCGTGTATATTGTGCACGGCTGCAATCCTGAGAGAACGTCGAAATAATAAAAATATAAAAATGGGGGGGGGGAACATTCAACGAAATTTCAAATTTTCCAAAACCCAAATTTTTCGGAATTCCTATTTTGCGGGAAATGTCACAATGTTGAAATTTCCCGCGAAACAGGAATTCTGAGTTTCCGTCGGCTCTACCAGAGAGCATCCTCGCACAGAAAAATTGTTCATCACAGCCTCTTCTCCAGAGCTCTGCCCAGTCCACGGTTCAGTTCCTGGAGCAACTGGGTTTCCATCACTGCTGTGCTGCGCAGAGCACCATCACAATCTGAAAGTATTTTGGAACCGACCTCAAACGTCTACTTCCCAGTTTCATTCTTGTGCCCCAGTTACACCATTTAAAGCCCCCTGAAATGGCCCTTTCCATCATGGGAGCTTACAAAGGACTGGGAAAACTTCATATGGGAAATGACTATGCAGGAAGGAGTACTGCGGAAAGGGATCTGGGGGTCATAGTGGATTACAATCTAAATATGAATCAACAGTGTAACACTGTTGCAAAAAAAGCAAACATCATTCTGGGATGTATTAGCAGGACTATTGTAAGCAAGACACGAGAAGTAATTCTTCCGCTCTACTCCACGCTGATTAGGCCTCAACTGGAGTATTGTGTCCAGTTCTGGGCGCCACATTTCAGGAAAGATGTGGACAAATTGTAGAAAGTCCAGACCTCCTGCACCTCAAAGGCCACCAGCACCACCTGGCCACTCCCCACCAAGCCTCACAATCAGAATTAGACCAACGTATTTCAGCCCTTCGGAGACTAAAGGGTTGTGTGCCATAGACAGATAACACCAGTGTCTGAAGCCCCTGCAGTGGCAGGGAACAGAGTAGGTGAGATATACCCAGATAATCCTGGCAAGCGACCTATGCCTCACACCGCAGAAGAAGGCAAGAAAACCCCCAGGTCCTGCCTGACCCCACATATGGTAATCAGTTAGACCCTGAGCATGTGAGCCAGAACCAGCCAACCAAGCATCCGAGAGAGAATTCTCCATGCCACTTCAGAGCACCAGCCCACCCCATCCACTGTTTTATCTCCAGCCATGACCATCTCTGATGCCTGAGAGGAAGGAGACAACAGCAACAACGAAAACCAAATTCACTGGTGGGGGGAAGGGATTGCCTTCCTGACCCCTGCAGGTGAAGTCCTAGAGCATGAGATTGGAAATTTTGGAACGTTTTGACATCCCCTTCAACTAGGGTGACCAGATGTCCTATTTTTAAAGGGACAGTCCCGTTTTTTGGGACTTTTTCTTATATAGGCACCTATTACCCCCCACCCCCGTCCCGTTTTTTCAGTTGCTATCTGGTCACCCTACCTTCAACACACAACAGGTCAGCATTAGGACTGCGATTAAAACTCATACGTTTCCCACCTCTGGAGGCCACGCTCCGGTGACTGGACAACGCCGCGTCCCATGCTGTCTCCAAAATTATGCAATTTTAATCAAGAACGCTGTTTTAAGAAGGCAGGGCTTCAGGTTCCCACGGTCGGACTGTTTGTTTTATTTTAGATCTTATTTATTACCACAAAACCCCCATTAAAATCTGCCCTCCGGCTGGCTTTCCTGTTGGCGCTTGCTGTCTAATCCCTCCAAATTACAATCGGTGCCACTTGCGTCTTTCAAAGCACCTTCTCATGCACTTGACTGGTCTTTAAAGAGAGACACCCTTGAGTATTTAAAGGAGACTTTCAAGAGGGAAAAAACAATCAAATGGGCTTGTGCACTTTTCTGTTTCTCTGTAGTGAATAAAGAACACCTGGAAAAACTTTATTGTGTTACGGTTTTCTTCCTTCTCATTTTTTTTACAAGAGAAATTCATGTATTACCTGCCGGGGAAAAGTCTATGATTAGCAGGATCAGTCCTGGGTGTTTTGTCACGCAGGGCAGAAAACAGTCCTGATGCCCCCTGAAAGGCCAAGCAAGAAACCAAACCAAAACAAAGCCAATGTAGCACCCCCCGATGTTGATTTGATGCTCCCGGAAGTCGGCGCCTAGGGCAACTACCCTCATTGCTCACCACTAAGGCTGGCCCAGATGTTTAGTGAAGACCTTATGTTGGGCTATCTTGGGTTCTGGGGTAGCGTGTGCATTTGAGCAGCTACATTAGCACAAGTCCCCAGTGTAAATGCATTGCTCTAGTGTAAAGACAAGGTCTGCACTAAGTTGCCAGCGTAAGTGACAGTGGCGGCGTTTGTTTACATAAGAGGGTTGTCCCAATTTCCCTAGTCTAGACAAAGCGAAATGACAACAGCACGTTATGGAAATGGAGAACGGAAGAGATTTTTAATCAGGCAGCTTAAAACTCTTTGACTGTTATTTTTGCCACCGCCTATTAAACGACAATAACTGATTCACATTTGGGATAAAAGAGTCTTTGTTAATCATTCAATAGCTCACCCATTCAAGTGAGGTGGCAGAGTTCAAAGTACAAACCCTTCAAGACGTTGTCCTCCAGCAAAACGAGAGGAGACCAGGCTAGACATCACTGAGATTTTGAAGGTTGAAATGAAAACCCCTCTTTTGTTCTCTATTATACAGATGCAAAATACAGATGCACAGCCTAATTTTTTAAAAATCCTTTGCAATTCAGCTTTCAAGCCCTAGATTCAACCTACTGTATGTTGTCATTGTTCTAACATAGGGGGAGCGAAGGGGGGACTTCTCCCAATTCTAGAGAGATGGGAATGAACCACAAAATTCCAGTCTGAATTTTGATTATTCCCACCCCAAATTCAGGAGCGATGCTTGGATCCATGATTTTCAGTTCAGGCCTATCACACAGGTAGGAGACAGCTGTAAAATTTGGATGTAGGTTCTCTGAATCCCCTCAAAGAATTGAGAGCATTTGGATCCAGGGGCATTTACAGAGGAAAGATGGTCTTGGGGTTAAGGCACTGGACTGGCTCTCAAGAGGTCCAGGTTCAATTGCTGGCTCTGCTACAACCTTCCTGTGTTACCATGGGCAAGTCACTGCCCCATCCAACCCCCTCTGTTCCCTGACAGCCCCCCCGGACCCCTTCCCCATCCACCCCCCCTGCTCCCTGTCCCCTGACTGCCCCAAACCGCCCACCCCTGACTGCCCCCTGCCACCCCATCCAACCCCCTCTCTCCTTCCTGACTGACCCCTCCCCCCCCGGGACATCTGCCCCATCCAACCACCCCTTCTCTCTGACTGCCCCCGGAACCCCTGCCCCCATTCAACCCCCCCGTTCCCCGCCCTCTGACCTCCCCGACCCCTATCCACACCCCCGCCCCCTGACCACCACCCCGAACTCCCCTGCCCTCTATCCAATCCCCCTCCCCTGCTCCCTGCCCCCTTAACGCGTTGCCTGGAACACCAGTGGCTGGTGGCGCTACAGCGGCGCCACCCGGGGGGAGCCGGGCCACGCTGCAGGAGTGGGTGGGTGAGGTACTGTGGCCTGGGATGTGCAGAAGGTCAGACTAGATGATCACGATGGTCCCGCGGTAAGTACCTTTAAGTTCGAACTAAGATACTTTGATTTCAGCTACGTTATTCACATAGCTGAAGTTGTGTATCTTAGTTCGAACTGGGGGCTTAGTGTGGACCAGCCCCAAGAAAACTGATTTCAGCTACTGAGCCCTGTACATTTTAAGTTCCCTGTCCAGAGCCAGCATCTCCCCATATCAACACGCAAGTGCTGATCTTAAGGGGATGTGGCTAACGCCAGGGTTTAGATAGGAACGCCCATATGATCCATCCCCGCTTTCCAACATCCATGGGCTGCAGTAAACATCCCTGGTGAAAGAGATAAGGACCTTTTATTCCAACAAAAATAAACCCATGCTGTGCTCAACTCCGCTGGAGTTTCCTGATTCAAGGGCCAGCATCCAGACACATAAGTGTGAAACCCTACTGATCTAGGGGGAGGTGTGGGTGGGTTTGAAGTTTCTAGTTAAAATTCTGGCCTCTGAAAAGTTTTGTTTCAGGAGAAAAGATGCTTTGTTTCCTACTTCCTCTGGGAGATCAGAGACTGAGAATGAGGAAAAAGGCTCTGATGGCAGGAGGGAACCCTTGGCTCTAGCCTATGGATGGGAGAAATTGCATAGGGAAATTTACAAGGTTGCGGGGAGATCTGTCACGTAATAAACATGAGCTAGACATACAGAAGCAGGACCTGAATGACAACTGTCCTGGCATGCAGCGGCTCATGATGAAACTACAGGATAAACATATAATTACCATTACACAAGCCAAGTGGAAAAACACCTAGTTGCTGCAAATGCATCACACCGTGCAAATCGAAGTGAGCAAAGCAGTCACACCCTGGAGGAAGTACAGGTGTCATTTCAACTGAACCTGGAAACAACAGTGCCACCTGGACTGAGGACATTTTCAGGAGAGCAGCACCCAGAGGCACAGTGCTACAGAGGGTGAACTCACACACGCATGGGTGGTGGCCCGGAGATTCATTTAAGCACTGCCACCCATTCTGCAAAGAGCTGCTTT
The DNA here is from genome assembly GCF_002925995.2 of Terrapene triunguis. Taxonomy (NCBI): domain Eukaryota; kingdom Metazoa; phylum Chordata; order Testudines; family Emydidae; genus Terrapene; species Terrapene triunguis. Next base: position 16,339,308 of record NW_020665065.1, read on the forward strand.
TAGCAGGAGAATTGAGACTAGGTAGAACCGCCATGCCTTCGTGTGTGCATAAGGAAAGCTCAAGCAAAGATCATCCAGGACATTTAGGAATAAGACCCTGAACTGAAATGTCAGCTCTGAAGATGTGCAAAAGCAAGGAGTGGATGGAGGCTGAATTCTACAGCTGAATCCAAAGCTCAGGGCATTTGGAACTTGGTGTTCAGACTCCATCCAACATGGAGAGAAGTTTGAGCTGCAAATTTGGATCTGAAGCTTGGGTGTCAGCTCAGAACCACTTGTGTCTAAAAGAAACCTCCCAAAGCTCTCCGTTAGCCAAACCCGGGGAGGGAGGGGAGATACTGACGAGGCAGGTTGTAAATGAAACAGCCAATAGAGGCAGAAACAGTGCTGGTACTTTCACAAGGAAAAGGTACCCGAGGCTATTTCTTTCTCAACTCTTCATCAATCCCTCCCCTCAGCCAATGTAGATTATTTCAGCATTTTCCCCAGTCCGGTTTAAAGTGTCCCAAATGATCTGCTTCTGAGACGCTGCTCCCCAGCCCCAATCCTGCCAACACTTATGCATGTTCTTAATGTTTCCAGGGGAAGCCGTCCCATTTAGGGAGTCCTGGTTTACTGCTTTCTATATCTACTACTTTTAGAGGAAAGCAGTTGTGACTTTGTGCATGCTGACGGGATTGGGGCCAACGGGGCGTTTTCTGCATGTTCACCAGTGCCCACAATGTGTCTTTGCTCAGTTTCCTCCCATAAGCCCTGGTTATACCCTTCGGCCACCTAAACATTTGCTCTGTAGTTGCACCTTTCAGCTCTTCAAGGACACTGATGCTAACCTCCCCACTAGCCCTTGTTTAGCCAAGCTGCACATTTGCAGGCCATTTACTCTTTCCTCATAAATTAACCCCTTGGCCCTCTTAGCCTCTTCTCCAAATTCCCTCTATTTGAGCAACACCTTTCTAGCACTGAGGAGCCCAGAAAGAGACGCAATACTGCAGATTCCGGGTCGGATTCTCATTTATACCAAGGCCCCTTTACATCACTCTGGCAATGGAAAGGGCCTAAATTACAAGCATAAATGGGCCGTTATGTAAATGAGAATTAGATCCCTTATTCCTAAGTGTTTCCTGATACAGACAATCATTTCCATGATCCAGTATACCTCTGTATGTACACGCCCAAACGTGCATTGCAAGGTCTCCCCTAACGCGCCCTCTACTGTCACTCCTAGGTCATTTCCAACACTGACTGTTTTCCAAGGATTTCCTTCCAGATCTGCAGTTTGGATTCCTGCTCGCCAGAAGGATTAGCTTCCCGCTTTCCAGCCCGACTCTCGTTCTGTTACTCCCAGCCGGTATTCTCAAACTTGCAAGCTGTCAGACACGGCCTCATCAAGTGCGAGGATACTGCACTTTGTAATCCCCGCACCAGCAATCACCGGCCAGTGAGCCATGGTGTTCCAGTCATTAATTTAGAATACGGACTGCGCTTGGCTTCATTGCAGTGCCATTAAAATGCAAAACTCCCCTGCCCTGGGAAAGACCCAGTAGTCCAAACAACACGTTTAGTATCTAAAAGCACATTTCGGCCAGAACTAGGGCGGTGCACTGCACTCAACTGGACAAGATCTGGCAATGTAGCAGGACACAAGTATCATGTCTTTGGTTTCTGGGGAACTTCTTAGAACTATGGCCCTGATCCAGCAAAGCATGTAAGCATGTGACTAGTCCCATCACATTGATGTCAAGTGGTCAAACTCACATGCTTGAAGTAAGGACATGCTTAAGCACTTTGCTGGATTGGGGCCCGGTAGTTGTGGCGATGATGTATGCGCTGCATGGGTATTAGCACTGCACTAGCTAAACGCCCAGTACCTCCTGTCCCAGCATGCAGCAGGCACAATGTAAAACCTGGAGTGGATTGCTCCCCTGTCTGTCTACATCCACGTCTTGTCTTATGTTTAGTTTGGAAGTTCTCTGAGGCCGGAACTGTCTTTTTGGGTGGATTTGTACAGTGCTTAGCACAAGGGGGTCTTGGGCCATGCTTGTGGCAATGCAATTAACAATCGTCATAATCTAGACTGGCACAGTCTGTTTTTTTGCCTTGTTCCAAAGACCAGGTCGGCAAATAGAGATGTCAATCCCAAGACAGCTAACAAGTATGAACAAACCAGTTCCATCAGTAAAATGGGACCTGTCCTGATCTTTCACTTGAAACTTACATAGAACCTTAACTTTGAGGTTCACTAAGGTGCAGTTAGGTCACACACACACACACATACACACCCCATTTTCACGTGCTTCTGCACCTCCTTGCATCAACCAGGATTTAAAACCAGAGGCAGTGAAACACCAGGGGGAAAACTGCTATTCCTGAGCAATCTGGGCCTGAAGGTCAGAAGCGGGAAGGCTCTTGAAATCTCACAAAGGAGTTTGTTCTCTTGAGATTTTCAGCCTGATTTTTGAAACCAAAGAGGAAGTCATATGTCTAGTTGAAATAGACTGATTAGAGATGCTTAGCTGAACCTGAATGTTTAGTTCTTTAGCCAAAACCACCGATTGCCCTTTGAAAATTCATCATTATTACAGGTGTGCTGGAGATACGCGAGACGTAATGGGCTTAGTCTGCAGCAAAGGAGATTTAGGTGAGACTCTCAAGTTACCGGGTAATTTGAAACCCCAAGTAGCCCAAATACAGGACTCAATGCAGTAGAACCTCAGAGTTATGAACACCAGAGTTACAAACTGGCCGGTCAACCACACACCTCATTGGGAACCGGAAGTGCACAATCAGGCAACAGCAGAGACAAAAAACAGCAAATACAGTACAGTGCTGTGTTAAACGTAAACTACGGAAAAAATAAAGGGAACGTTTAAAAAAAAGATTTGGCAAGGTAAGGAAACTGTTTCTGTGCTTCTTTCATTTGAATTAAGACGGTTAAAAGCTGCATTTTTCTTCTGCATAGTAAACTTTTGAAAGACCCGCCATAATGTTTTATTCAGAGTTACGAACATTTCAGAGTTTCAAACAACCTCCATTCCCGAGGTGTTCATAACTCAGAGGTTCTACCATAGATGGAAGAGAGGGTCAGGTAGAGTTTTATTGGGTGACATTGTATGGTGGATGGATTAATTATAGCATCCAGTCATTAGGTCAATGACTGCTTGTCTACCTATCATCTCTCTTTTGTTATCAAGATGTTGACTCACTCCTCCGACCAGCCCATGCCAGCCTCCATCGACAACCTGTTAAATGTTGGGCTTTCTCCCAGGCTGCCCCTCACCCTTGGGAAGCATTTCCCGTAAGCATCGACAAAGCTACCTCTGTCCTCCAGACTCCGCCTTAAAATTCTCCTTTGCCGCGATGTTTACAAAACACTTGGCAATGGTTCGGCTGCGGGTCTGCTGCGACCACTGCCTGTCCTGCTAACCGTCCTATCTCACTGGGCTCCCCCATCTGCCTGTATCCATCTGTCATCCCTTGATATATACTTAGATTGTCAGCTCCCTGGGTAGGTAACCATCTCTTTGTTCTGTGTTTGTATAGGACCTAGCACAATGGGGTCCTGGTCATAGAGTCATAGAATATCAGGGTTGGAAGGGACCTCAGGAGGCCATCTAGTCCAACCCCCTGCTCAAAGCAGGACCAATCCCCAGACAGATTTTTGTCCCTAGATCCCTAAATGGCCCCCTCAAGGATTGAACTCACAACCCTAGGTTTAGCAGGCCAATGCTCAAACCACTGAGCTATCCCTCCCCCATGATTAGAGCTCCTAGACGCTACCTCAGTACAAGGACATCAGCAGAGTTCAAGCCTTAGGATCTTCAGCACCAGAGCACTTGAGCTAGAGGAGTTAACTCCATAAGCTAGGAGCAGTAGTAGGCAGTTATTCGCTATTTCAATCCACCACTAGAGGGGGACACAACATTCAGTCAATCTGTGGAACTCTTTGCCAGAGGATGTTGTGAAGGCCAAAGCTATAACAAGGTTCAAAAAAGAACTAGATAAGTTCATGGAGGATAGGTCCACCTATGGCTATTAGCCAGGATGGGCAGGGATGGTGTCCCTAGTCTCTGTTTGTCAGGGGAATGGGCGACAGGGGATGGATCCCTTGACGATTACCTGTTCTGTTCATTCCCTCTGGGGCACCTGGCATAGGCCATTGTCGGAAGACAAGATACTGGGATAGATGGACCTTTGGTCTGACCCAGTATGGCCGTTCTTATGCTCTTATGATACACTGTACATGTGACAAGCGTGCTACAGAGCAAGGGAGCAAAAATGTGACCAGAAGAGAGTGAAAAGAAATGGGGAGTTGGCAAGGCAGGGAGACTGCTCCAGACAGCAGGAGATGCAGGGAAGAAGGCTCTTGCACCAGCAGCGCTGAGACGGGAAAGGGCCAAGTGAGGAGGCCTTGAAAAAGGGCCAGTTCACGAGGAGTGTGTTCTTCCAGCAGTCATCTCGTTCTTTCTCTAGGGCCAGATTCTGCCACCCCAGGCTGAAGCAAAGCAGAACCTCACCCCGCTGACTTCACAGGGCCAGACTGTCTCCTTTCCTTGCACTGTGTGCCTTGCTCCGCGGGCAACCCCCGGAAATGAATGAAGCTGTTGGCCAAAGAGGGAAGGGAGGCAGAAACTGGCCCAATGGAGTGAGGTGCATAGTAAGGCACTGCTCAGCATGGGGCAGAATGGAGCCCTGAGTGAATTCAACCAGGAGGAGACCAGGATCTGTCCCCACGGTGGAGCCCAGGATCAAGCGGAGTTATTACTGCTGGAAAGTTTCTGAAGCTGCTCCTCTGCCACACGGTGCTGTGACAATAGCGCGGTTAGAGCGCCTCCTGCCGGCCACGAGGAGGCAGTCCCGACTCCGATCAGGATGATGGCAGAAAAAGTGGGCTGGCAGAGGTGGGAGGATTCCTTAGATGGTAAAGCAACAGAGCGTCATAGCTTTCTAAAGCCAGGAAGCACCATTGTTATCATCTAGTCTGATCTCCTGCACAAAACAGGCCAAAGAACCTCACCCACTAATCCCTGCATGAAGCCCGTAGCTTCTAGCTCCGAGAAAGACACCCACCCACTCTTGTTTTAAAGGCTCTGTAGAGCAAGTGAGAGCAACTGGGGGGGAGGAAAGAAACAGAATCAGAAGCAGCCCTCTCTCCTTAACATCTGCACCGCCTGCCTATGGGCCATCGAGCCTTTGTAGGGGGGATGGGGCTACAGCTGTTCCCAATCGCCCTAACCACCCCAGAGAAATTTCATCCTCCATTCACCACAAAACTAGTTTGTTGTCTCAGGCCTTTTCCAGAAGCAGCAGCGGTTCAAATCCCCAGCACAGCCTGTTGTTTTTCAACCTCCATTAGCCGCATGATTGAAGCTGCACAGCGACCGAAGCCAAGAAAATAGTTGCGACATTAAGCAAACGTTGGACAGCCTGACCAAGCCAGCCATTCCACAGTGCAGGCCCTGGTAACCACCATCAGCTCGGAAAACAGAGTGAAAAAGGGGCAGAAAAATTCTTGGGTTTCAATCGCCAGCCAAGTCAAAAACATGTGACCTTTAAAGTTTGATAGGAGGCTAAACAAAAGGCCATAGAAAGGTAGAGACGGGCTACAATCAGCTAATGGACACGATTATTTACACATTGGTTTCATTGTTCATGAGGTCAAATTTCCGTCAAGCTTCCACGTCTGCATATCCCCTGGTGAAATTTGCCCCTGCTCGAAGCAAGTTCTGTTCTATTCTATTCTATATCTGTTGTTATACCACACTCATCACCGTAGTATCTGAGTGCCTTCCAACGCTGCACTGAGCAACAGGACTACACATCTGTCACTTGTTGTTTGTTCTCTCCTCTCCCCAGAGGGAGAAAAGTGTGGAGTGGCGTGTCCTGTTTTGGTAGGGGCGGGTTGACTGTTATCTGTTACATACAGCGGTTGCTGTGTGTTTATATTAGAGAAGGAAAGGTCGGAGAAGTCTGCCTTGCACGTGGAACGGAAAGTGGTGAGGTTTGTGATAGTCCCAAGTTCTTGGGGAGTTCATAGTGGTGCAGAGTCTAGCGCAAAGAAATTTCACACAATCTCCCCACACACACACACACACACACTGGATTTCACGTGCAAAACTTGGATGCATGCCCCTTTTGTGCCTGTGACTCAGGTCAGTGCACCATCCTAGTGTGTGCACACAAATACCGCGCGAGCCACATGGGTGTGCACGCACTTGTACAAATACAAACAGCTGTATAACCAGCCTTGGCGGCCAGGGCTTAAAATCCAGCCCCTGGCATCTAAGCTCATCCCATCGACCGCAGACAAACAGAACAACTGTGGAGCCAAGCTGAGCATTTTGCAGTTGAACCTCAGATTGGAAAGGCACATTTCTCCCAGGCCCTAAACATGTTCTTGCTCACAAAGGAAAGAAAAGGGTCCTAGTTCTAAGTGACACTCAAAGCACATCTCGATTATGCCATCTAGATCATGCTGCCTACCAGAGGATCTCAGACTTTCTGAACCCCAGGGCTTCTTCCTGAGTTGGGGGGAGGGTGTCACATGCATTTGGGTAAAAACACAAGGCGCAATGTAACATCCCCGCCAAAGTCTTCACTTGGAAACCTGTCTTACATGGTACAGCCCAACAGTCTGAGGTAGAACCTGAATGGCACGAAGGCCTTATACAGAGGGGAATTCCGCCCCCCGTGACTAAAAACACAGGCTTCGCCGAACTCTGAGCCCGCCACCGTCAACTGTTGATTCCAATGGGAAGAGCGCAAGGCGAACGCTGAGCGTGCATGCAAACCCCACCCTGAACTCCCGCGGAAAACAGGAAGCCTTCGTTCTTTATTTCGAAACCTATTGCGGGAGCCAGACACAGTATCGCATGGGACAGCAAGATAAAAACTCTGCCTCTGCACCCTCAGTCCTGACTGACAGCACCCCCTGTCATTCTAGTCCTGTGCTTCCCCCCACCCCGAGCTGTGCCAATCGGACAAGGGTTTTGTGGCGTGGGTAAATCACTTAATCTCTGTGCCTGGAGATTAATAATACTCCTCTTTCCCAGCCTTTGTCTATGTAGACTGGAGGCTCTTTGAGGCAGGGACTATCTCTCACTATGTGCTAGGCACTGTACGTAAACATTGGGACCCCGCTCTCAGCTGGAGAGCCTCGATGCAGCTATACCACCACCAGCTTTCTGCGTTAAAAACTCCTCTGGGTGAACCTGCCTTGGTGGGGCAAAACCCATCAGAGATCAGCTGGGCTTGGCCCAGGGTTCAAATGCTCACACCTAAACAGGACTTGCAGATCCTGCGTTTACAGGGTCAAATTGACAGGGTGGAAATCTGCCCTGCAAGATGGAGGCACAGTGGAGTAGGGATAGGAGGGGAGGGAGTCGTTGCTGGAGCACGCAGGAGCTGACGATTCTCCCAGAATCCCTTTTGGAAGCTCCTGGGGTGTATCTCACTGATCAGAGGACGCTGCACCCGCCACCATTCAAAGCCCTTTCACTCAGCATTTGTGCAGGTACCACAGTGGGGCCCTAGGAACCTTTGGATGCAGAGCCAGACATGCCACAGGACTCACATGCATCTTCTTAACTTCTGCCCCCGGTGCACGCGCCCATCCCCTTTTCCCCCAGTACCGAGGTGATCCAAAGCTCATGGAAACCAATGAAAAGACTCGCCCTTGGCTGTGGATCGGGCCCTAAACCCTGATGGCTTCTGCCCTCATCAAGTCCTGAGATACACTCATTCAGCTGATGAGCTGATCACAGTTGTCCTTGCCTGGCTACTTGCCTTTGATTGATTATCCAGTCCTCAGGGATTCCCCCTGAGCAGATGGCTCTGCTCTGGAGTCCCCACGTCCTTGTCTTTGCTGTTCCCCTTGTGTTCAGCTTTTTTCTTTGTAAGGAACTTCCTCTGCAGGAAAGACACAGGCTGATGTTTGCCAGTCTGTCCCTCACTTGGTACCTGGCAATCTGACTGTTTACAAAGCAGGGTCCTCCTTAGAAATAAGGGCTTGACTCCTCCTCTCCATTCCTTTACTGCCGTCATGCTCTGCTATCATGCGATTGTTTCTTAAAGCGCTATCATCAGAAGTATTCCTGGCCATTTTTAAACAGCTTTGTGGGGTTTTGTTGCAATAATTCTTTGGAAGCTTGACATGCAAAACCTGTTTCATCCCCTCCACATGGGTTTTCCTCTCTTACCGGGTTGTTATTGTAGGATGCTTATTTATTTTGATGCATAAAAATTCTACAAAGGGCATCTCTAGTCATATGCTCTAGGGCCCAGACCCTGAAAGGTATGTAGGCCCCTAACTTCCACTGAAACTATTTGAAATCAATGGAAGTTAGGAAACTAAATACCTTTGAGGCTCTGACCTGTGTGCCTAAATTCATTAATTTACAATAACAAATCCCCCTCCAATAATTCCCTGTACTTACAGTTTCCTGCCCACCCTATTTTCAAATGCCCGTGAGAAAATATTTACCTTGGCCGTACCCTGAAAGGCACCAGATTTTGCACTGTTTTAGCTTGCACGTGCTCACTTCAGTCCACTGATCTATTATTGTCACATTGCTCATCACGAGTGCAGGCCTGGTGAGTAATTTTTAAAAATAATAGTGCAGCATTTTTTCCAAAACACTTTGCGTGTTCAATGGGCTGCGGATCCAGCTCTGTGTGACTTTGGGGTGGGAAATCAGCCCGGGCAGAGTGGGTTGGCACAAGGCCTATGAATCAGGCCGTTCCCGTTTAAGCTCTCAAAACAGGGTTTTATTTATGGCTGGGGCATTGCGCTGGCTGTCTGCGCAGGGCTGAATTTCGCCTTTGGTGAACAGATGTGAGTTACAGCCACAGCAGATAGGTCCAGAGTTTGACCCATCCACTTTGATAAGGCCCCTTTAGCACTGCAAGATTTTTAGAAGCCAGTTTGTTCTTTCCCCCTCTCTCCTTCCTCAGTTGCATTAAATTGGTTAGCAAATTTGTAAGCAAAATTAAAAGGATCCAATACAGAGCGAGATCTCAGAGGTGTTTCAATACCAACCAGATCCCGTGGCTGGAAGTTGAAGCTAGACAAATTTAGACTAGAAATAAGATGTAATTTTTTAACAGCAAGGGCAATCAGCCATTGGAACAATTTACCAAGGCTTGGGGTGGAATCTCCATCATGGGAAACTTTTAAATCAAGATTGGATGGTTTTTGAAGAGCGCTGCTCTACTTCAAACAGGGATTATTTCGGGGAAGGTCTATGGCCTGTATTATGCAGGAGGTCAGATAAATGATCACAGTGATCCATTCTGACTTTATAATCTATGAAAAAGCACCAGTATCTTAAACCATGTTTGGAGCTGGTTCCAGCAACAACTTTAAGTGTTTTTAATCTCATCTTCCTGCTGTATTAAATCATGCTAAGCTCCAACCAACAGGTGAGCAGTTATGGAGCAGCATAGGCAGATCTCGGGGCGGGATGCTATTAATACTTAACAGGATGTAGAGGTAAGGTCTGTGTCATATATGCAGTTTCCCAGTCACATCTATCCATGACAGGGTGTATAATGGAGAAACAAGGTGGGTGAGATAATATCTTTTATTGGACCAACATCTGTTGGTAAAAGAGACGAGCTTTGGAGCTCCACAGAGCTCTTCTTCAGGTCTGGGAAAGGTGCTCAGTATGTCACAGCTAAATACAAGGTGGAACATGTTGCAAGAAACCATTCAAAATGAAGTGGGCAATTAACACCTCTGCCAATCATAGACAAAGTCTACAGTATTTGGTCCTGCCATGCGGGCAGGGAACTGGACTCGATGACCTCTCGAGGTCCCTTCCAGTCCCAGAATCTATGAAAAAAAGGTATGTAAACACAGTTTTTGTACCACTTTAACAGTATCCCTTGGAAATCTGGAGTTAAATCAGCCCAACCCTCCAGTGAGGACACAATTATACCAGTTTAAAGGCCTCATGAGACAGCTCATGGTGTCCGACAGCATCAGGTGGTCCAGAGACATCTACACGGGACACATCACAGGAAACCGCCCGTACCAGCTCGAGTAACCGAGACCGCTGACCAGGGAAATAACCTACTTCCTTCCCTGACGAACCGAGGGACGCACCCCACCCACGTACTTATTCGCTACGCCAGGGGTTCTCAAACTGGGGGTCGGGACTCCTCAGGGGGTCGCGAGATTATTACATGGGGGGTCGCGAGCTGTCAGCCTCCACCCCAATCCCGCTTTGCCTCCAGCATTTATAATGGTGTTAAATATATTTTAAAATGTTTTAATTTATAAGGGGGGTCACACTGAGAGGCTTGCTGTGTGAAAGGGGTCACCAGGACAAAAGTTTGAGAGCCACTGCGCTACACTGATCCTGACTTGGACTCTGAATACATTCCATGGGTGGCGTACCTGAACCCACTTATCCACTGACGCTTTAAAAACTCCCGCACCCCACTCTGGGTCTATGCTGGGTATGTGATATGTATGTATCTCGTGAACCTTGTAACCGATACCTGTAATCCCTCATAACTCGAGCCTGACCCCAGATGTACAGTACCTTCCCTCTTAACTTGGGTATATTTCATTTTAAACATTAACTTTAATGAATTTTTTAGACCTTATTCCTGTACATTTAGGAGAATAAATTCTACCACGATAAGGCACCTCTATCCTGTATAACTGCTTGTGCTAGGGACGGTACCGATTTAACTATTGCATTTAAAAACAATCGCTCCCCTCATTGACATAGTTAACCCAGTACAAAAACTGTGCATAGACCAGACCTTAGCGGTAAGTGGCCTCTTGTTGGCAGGCTCCGCAGAAAGGCCAAGGACACTCTGAGCCCTACAGGTGAGCTCTCTGGGATAAGGTTGAGGCCCACGGATGGATTAGTACGGAAAAGCTTCTACACGTTCTGGCTGTGGAGCAGATCCTGCCTAGGCAAACTCCCCTTCTCCAGAGCAGCTGACCTGGCACGGTCTATCAGTATTAAAAGGACATGAAAACTTTCAGAGATTATGATAAAAAATTATCGCTATTTTTCCGAGCCTTCCCCTTTCCTCCCCCAACCTCAGTGTTTGCAACATTTTAATTAACCGCCCCGGGGGGAGGATCTGCTGGGCCCTCATTACGACCACGGCTTGGCCGGGAGTTTGGCCCACAATAGCAGGAAAGAGGCGACCTTACCCTAAAAAGAGGCAACCATCCATGCAGGCATCCCCCTTCCTTCCCCCTCCCCTGCCCTGGGACAGGCCTTATTCCACCCAGCAGGGCTAGCTATCCACTGCAGCCCTGACAGGGCCAGCCGCTTTCGCTGGCCTGGGGAATGGTTACATGTCCTCCGGCTTTGTGTCTGGCTTCCCAGCGTGGGGCAGAAGGGCGGTCACAGCATTGCCCCCCAAATCCTGCAGCTGAGCAGGATTTTCCAGCCGGGGGCTGGGCTCTGGGGGGCCATTCCTTAGCTGGAGGAGCAGCCGGTGGAGCGGTTTTCTTGGGTTGGGAGGGCGGGTGTGCGGGGTTCCTTGTTGCCAGACATGCCATCGACAGAGCCACATCTCACCCAGGCTGGGCTGGAAAGCAGCAGGAGGGACTCGGAGCAGTCACTTACCCCAGTTACCCGCCAGCCTTTGTTGTGATGTTAGACAGCAGCAGCCCGTGCTCCGATTGACAAGGCAGATCGCTCCTTGCACACACACACACTCGTGTGTCTCCTCTACGTCTCTCCTCCCCCTGCCAGCTCCCAAAGGCCGGGTGGGGGGGAGGAGGGTCTCATCCACTCGCAGCAGCCCCGGCTCCAAGCGGCTCTCGGCTT
>NW_020665065.1:16351115-16358159 GCF_002925995.2 Terrapene triunguis
GCTCCCCACACACAGCTCTGCCAATTCTCCTTAACCCTGTCCTAGTTTTTCCTCTGTCCTGGTGTCTTCTGTTACTCGAGTCCTGGGCCCACTACAGCTCTGCCGTTGCCCCTCAGTCCTGACCTGCAAACCCTCCCCCCCACACACACACCCACTCCCCCACACACTATTCTAGCCCTGGAGTTTTGCTACAGGGGATAACAGATTTGAAGAGAGTCGATTGGGGCTTAGGGCTGGAAGAAGAGGGGAAAGTTTGTCCGAAGCGGTGGGCAGGCCTATTTATTATCTTTATTGAGCTCTTGAGAGCCTGGCGCCCTGGAAGCGACAGTCTACCTGGGAATTAATTAATGAAAGGAAATGGGCATTTTTATAATAAATAACCTTTTCCATTTTTATAGCACGCGGAAGGAACATAACTGTTTCAGTCCCTCTTAACCACCGTGCCACTGAAACGCAGCCAGCAGCCGCCCTTTGCGTGAAGGGCAGCAGCCAGCGTGAAGCACATTGAACAGCACTGCCCAGGGGGAAATTGTGGCCAAGCAGACAGTGGAAAACCTCTCCTTTAACAAAACACACCCTGGGAACCTTAGATAAGACAGAATCATGGCTTTTCAGGGCGCAGCCCAAGGCCCCACACATCAGGGGGGAACCTAGGTATCCACCTTTGAAGGAAGCAAGGATTTAGATAATGGCATAGAGAGGACACTTGTAAAGTTTGCGGACGATACCAAGCTGGGAGGGGTTGCAAGTGCTTTGGAGGATAGGATTAAAATTCAAAATGATCTGGACGAACTGGAGAAATGGTCTGAAGTAAATAGGATGAAATTCAATAAGGACAAATGCAAAGTACTGCACTGAGGAAGGAGCCATCAGTTGCACACATACACAATGGGAAATGACTGCCTAGGAAGGAGTCCTGCGGAACAGGATCTGGGGGGTCATACATAGGCGTGCGCAGCACATTTCATTAGGGTGTGCGCCCAGGGAATTTTTTTTTTAAAGGCAAACATCATAAAGGTTGGGGTGCGGGAGGGGGTATGGGAGGGGATGCAGTGTGCAGGAAGAGGCTCAGGGCAAGGGATTGGGGCAGAGGAAGGGTGCAGGGTGTATGAGGGGGCTCAGGACAGGGAGTTGGGGTGCAGGAGGGGTACGGGGTGCAGGCAGGGGGCTCAGGGCAGGGAGTTGAGGGGTGGGGTGCAGGAGGGGGCTCAGGGCAGGGAGTTGGGGTGCAGGAGGGGTACAGGGTGCAGGCAGGGGGCTCAGGGCAGGGCGTGGGGGTGCGAGGTACAGGCAGGGAGCTTAGGGCAGGGAGTTGGGGGGCGGGGTGCAGGAGGGGTTTGGCGCGCTCCCTGCCTGCCTGCCCTGGCCCCACACCGCGCCACTCACCATGTCCCGGCACGGCCCCTCGGGGGGGGCCACAGGGCTCCACGCGCTGCCCTTGCCACACCTCCAGGTTCCTCCCCCGAAGCTCCCATTGGCCGTGGTTCCCCGTTCCCAACCAATGGGAGCTGCGGGGGGCGGTGCCTGGAGCAACGCACGGAGCTCTTTGCCCCCCCCCCAAGGTCCCAGGGACGTGGTGCCAGCCGCTTCTGAGAGTGGCGCGGGGCCAGCGGCACTACGTGGGGCAAATCCCGTGGGCTGGATCCAAAGCCCTGAGGGGCCAGATCCGGCCCGCGGGCATTAGGGTGTGCCAGGGCACCCCCAGCACACCCCGTGCACACGCCTATGGGGTCATAGTGGATCACAAGCTAAATATGAGTCAACAGTGTAACACTGTTGCAAAAAAAGCAAACATCATTCTGGGATATATTAGCAGGAGTACTGTAAGCAAGACACGAGAAGTAATTCTTCCACTCTACTCCGCGCTGATTAGGCCTCAACTGGAGTATTGTGTCCAGTTCTGGGCGCCACATTTCAGGAAAGATGGGGACAAATTGTAGAAAGTCCAGAGAAGAGCAACAAAAATGATTAACGGTCTGGAAAACATGACCTATGAAGGAAGGCTGAAAGAACTGGGTTTGTTTAGTTTGGAAAAGAGAAGACTGAGAGGGGACATGATAGCAGTTTTCAGGTATCTAAAAGGGTGTCATAAGGAAGAGGGAGAAAACTTGTTCACCTTAGCCTCTAAGGATAGAACAAGAAGCAATGGGCTTAAACTGCAGCAAGGGAGGTCTAGGTTGGACATTAGGAAAAAGTTCCTAACTGTCAGGGTGGTTAAACACTGGAATAAATTGCCTAGGGAGGTTGTGGAATCTCCATCTCTGGAGATATTTAAGAGTAGGTTAGATAAATGTCTATCAGGGATGGTCTAGACAGTATTTGGTCCTGCCATGAGGGCAAGAGTAGGAAGATATATGTATATACACAGAGAACATGAAAAAATGGGGGTTGCCATACCAACTCTAATGAGACTAATCGATTAAGGTGGGCTATTAGCAGCAGGAGAAAAAAAAACTTTTGTAGTGATAATCAGGATGGCCCATTAGGGGGAATTCCCCCTACTGTTACTCACTTACTTCTTGTCAACTGTTTGAAATCGGCCATCCTGCTTATCACTACAAAAGTTTGGTTTTTTTCTCCTGCTGCTAAGTGAAGCAGCGCAAGGGAGGGAACAGAGCTGAATCCTGAAGAGAGCGAACCATTGAGCAATGTTACCCTAACGACCCTGCTGTTTTGAAACTTCTAGACCTAATGCTCCAGGAAGCCAAGGAGAAAAGATGCTCTGATCCTGGCAGCATGACTCAGCCACTGCAGGACAGGAAATACCACTGTGGGAAGAGAAAACAGGTTACTCACATAAGCAACTCTGGGAGCAGCAGGGTAAACCAGCCGGCTTAGAACTAAGAAGCCAGTGAGCCGATGTGGTGGATTCTGCCGTTGGCTCTTGAGAGAGGGTCCCCTGGGTAGCAGATTCCGGATAAACATGGTCGCACTAGTGGCCATCTCCTGGTTCATATGAGCACAGCGGTGAGCGATCACGTCTCTTTTGGATGGAGCCCCACCATGGAATTCCACACCCCCAGGGGCTTGCAGTTCAGCATGGAATAAACCCGCTGCTGGGCATGCTCCAGCATCACTGGCTTTTTCCTGCCCTGTCCGAAGCCATCGCGTTGCTGACGTAGAAGGGAACGGCCCAAAGCACGTCACTGGAGCCACAATCTTGCATGGATCCAGAGTACGTTTTGGGTGGTGTGCGGGCGAGGCTAATCCAGCCGACAGTGATCACATCAGAGGCTGAGAGATCCTGTCCTTCGTCATGACCGCAAACCCTGCTGCCCAGGAGGAATCATGCAGTGAGAACTCTGCGTGACTCAGGACAAGAGTGGGCAAGAGAACAAGGCCGACAATTACTATTGGTTTGACAGTTCAGCTTGTGCCTTGGACAAGACTCTCAGTTAGGCCAAGGACCTTTGACAGCACTGTAAGGAAGACTTGAAGGGGTGAAAATCCACCCCCACAGTCCCCCCGCCTTCCACCCAAAAATACAGCTGGTGTAAGGATTCTACCTGGCTCTGCTTCCATCACAAGGGCATATCAGGGTAACGGCATGGCTGTTTTCTTCCTCCAATGACATCTAGGGACCCATGGGAACAAAGTTTATGTTAGAGCAGCCCTGAGACTATAGGGTCTTTTTGCAGACTCAATAATAAAAATAATGTACAATTGTCTCTATTCTTTACTGGACCTAAACAGAATAGAAACACAAATAAGCAAAGCACGTTCTTGTCTTTGTTGTTGTTGTTTCTTTTGCTTTTTTAGTGGGGTTTTTTAAGTGCTAGCTAGTAAGCCTCCTGCTGTGAAAAGTGATACCTGTCTGTTGTTAATATCACTTTTCACTGGCTGCTAAGTCTGCTGTGAAAAGTGATATTAACAAACATACAAATATCACTTTTCACAGCAAATTTACTCAGCCCCGGCAAGATGAGGGACAAATTAAGCCCTGGATGGGCGGTGGGTAGGGAGGCAGCGGGGGCCAGGGGTGATGGGGGGGAGCCCGGGGGCCAGAGCCCGAAGCCCCACACCTGGGGGTGGGAGCTTGCCACCACCACGTGTCTGGAGCTGAAAGCCCCATGGCCTGAGCCTACTGCCTGCCACCCCGGGGCTGAAGTCTGAGCCCACCACCTCCAGGAACTCAGTGGCTGCCTGCTCCGCCAGTGTTTGTGTCTCCAGAAGGGGGTAGGCCCCAATTCCTGCTGGGGGCCCCGGGGGAGGGGCCATTGCTTCCCCCTCCCCAATCACTGCCCAGGAGGCTGTGGCTGCAAGAAAAGCCCCTGATGGCCACATTAGAGAAACGCTGACCTAGGGTATGGGCTGAGCAGTCCTGAGAGAGGAGCCCTAGGAGCAGCCAAGCCCTGGGAGGAGGCTTGAGCTGATTTATTAATTTGTCTGTTAATAAAACCATCTTCAGGAAAGGGGCTGAGTTTTAAATCTACATATTGCATGGATTCTCTCAGGGTGGGTTGGGTGGGGCACCCAATCATAGACCAGTTAGAAAAGGATGTATTGGCAAGTATGTTCCTATCAGTTCCAGAATTTCCTTATTTTACTGCTAGGCAGCTG
The DNA here is from genome assembly GCF_002925995.2 of Terrapene triunguis. NCBI lineage: Eukaryota > Metazoa > Chordata > Testudines > Emydidae > Terrapene > Terrapene triunguis. The sequence goes on from NW_020665065.1 coordinate 16,355,676, forward strand.
GCAGGGCCGGCTCCAGGCACCAGCCCAGCAAGTAGGTGCTTGGGGCGGCCAAGGGGAAGGAGCGGCACGTCGGGGTCTTCGGCAGCGGGTCCCTCGGTCCCTCTAAGAGGGAAGGACCTGCGGCCGAATTGCCGCCGAAGAAGAAAGTGGCGCGGTGGAGCTGCCGCCATTGTGGCTCCCCCCCCCCGCTTGCCGCTTGGGGCAGCAAAAACCCTGGAGCCGGCCCTGGCAGCTGGTAGTGAGGCAAGTATTAAACTCAAACACATGGAAACCTTCCCAGCTCTGTCATATCATTGTTAAGGCAGGTGAGATAAGATTATCTCTAAGTATTGTCATTGTGTCTCTGTATTAGCTCTAAGGGCAGACAATTTACAGAAAAATCAGCCTGCTGCAGAGATCAATGGGATGTTAATTATTTCCTTTATGAAATACCAGAGCCGCCACCAGCAGTGACTTATAGCACAGGGAGACGTTCACATTACACAATGGAAATATAAATACAGAGGAGAAGGAAAAGAAAGAGGAAGAGAAAGCATAGAGTAAGTGATTGTCAAAAGCTAAAACGCCAAACCAAATCAGGAGTAAGGCCAGCATTGTGAACTGAAAGGTCGGAGATGTGGGTTCTAGCCCCACCCCTGCCATCAACTCCTTCTGTAATATCAGGCAAATCACTTAAAATGTGGCTGTTCTCTAAAAAGTAGCTGATGAAGCAGGACACGGTATTACTCGCCAGTTCTGCTCCCGGTGTCTCCATTAATTCAGGGATACTCAGACCTCTGTGGTTCAGGAACCAAATTAACTATCACCATGACCCAGAAAAGCCACAGTACAGTGAGTGCACCGTTTCATTTCCCTCGGAGGCAATGGATAATCCCATCCCAGCCTGGATTTCTGCTCTCATTTCCACCTCCATCTCTCCCTCCCACGCTCAGCAGCAAGGCTGCCCCCTACGCGCTCTCTCCTCTTCCTCACTGTGACGTTGCACCCCAGAATGATTTATGGAAATATGCTTATGGATGTAAATATGACATAACTGGAATATGTTTTATGCTAGATATGCCATATAACATATCTCTGCAAAGGTTATGATCTACTGGCTATATTCATCCTATTTGTATGCATGTATCATTTTTGTATTAGAAGTTATGAATATTGGCTGTGTACTTGTTTGATTTTAAGTAGCCTCAGTGAAACATTTGGTCAGCTTCTTGAGAAAAGAGTATTCTCAGTAAGTGCCCAGTCAAGAAACGCTTAAGCGGACAATGAACTTTGAGAGACACCAATCCACATCTGAGCTTTCCTGGGAGTGTGGTGTCGGCCTCTAGAGAACTGAGTCATGCATGGACATGTGACTTGCCCATGTGACTCCCAAACTCCATCTTGTAGCTGGATGCTGCATAGGAGAGGAGAAGGGGTTTCCACCTACAAGCGAAAGTCTATTTAAGCCCCTGGAAACCCCTCCATTTTGTCTTCAGCAGGCTCAAGACCAGGGCCGGCTCTGGCTTTTTTGCTGCCCGGCGGGGAGCGTGGCAGGGGAGGGCGCGGAGCCTGGCTACTTTTTGTATTTAATAAAAATCACTTTTTATTTATTAATTAACCCAGAGTATGTATTAATACCTGTGGGGGGCAAACAGCTGTGCATATCTCTCTATCAGTGTTATAGAGGGCGAACAATTTATGTGTTTACCCTGTATGAGGCTTATACAGGGTAAAACGGATTTATTTGGGGGTTGGACCCCATTGGGAGTGGGTATCTGAGTGATAGAGACAGGAACACTTCTTAAGCTGTTTTCAAGCCTGCAGCTTGTGGGGGACGTGGTTCAGACCTGGGTCTGTGTTTGCAGCAAGCAAGTGTGTCTGGCTCAGACAAGGCACTGAAGTCCCAAGCTGCCAGGGAATATGGGACTAGTCTATGGCACATCAGGTGGCAGTCCCAAGGGGGTTTCTGTGACCCAACCCGTCACACCCACCATCCCTCACAGTCCCCAGACCCGCCCATCTCTGATCTGCTGTCCCACGGCTACCTTGTCTTGGTAACGCGTGAGCTCGGTCTTGTCAGCGGGAGCCAGAGTTCTGGGGGCCCAGCATTGGGGACGGGGTAGAAGATGCCAGGAAGGGCCGGTACGGGCTGGTACAGCGTACCGGTAAAAAGTGGCCGCCGGTACCGTCCCGTACGTAGATGACTAAAGTGCTGCCGCGCAGGGCCGGCTCCAGGCACCAGCCGACCAAGCACGTGCTTGGGGCAGCACCTTGTAAGGGGCGGCCAATCTTGGGGTGGCGGGGGGCGCTCGGGGTTTTTTTTGTTGTTTTTGTTTCGGCCGGGCGGCACTCGGGGGGGGTGGGTTGTTTGTGTTTCAGCGGTGTGGTGTGGCACGGGGGGGGGCGTTTAGGCAGCACTCGGGTGGGTTTTTTTTGGTTCGGCGGGGTGGCGCTCGAGGGTTTTTTGTTCTTGTTTTTGTTTCGGCCGGGCGGCGCTTGGGGGGG
>NW_020665065.1:16358259-16392198 GCF_002925995.2 Terrapene triunguis
TTGGTTCGGGGGGTGGCACTCGAGGGTTTTTGTTGTTGTTTTTGTTTCGGCCGGGCGGCGCTTGGGGGGGTGGGTTGTTTTTGTTTTGGTGGCGTGGCGTGGCGCTTGGGGGGGGGGTGTTTCGGCGGCGCGGCACTCGGGGGGGTGTTTCGGCGGGGCGGCGATGGGGGGGTGTTTCAGTGGGGCGGGGGCGGGGGGTGTTACAGCGGGGCGGCACCCTTTTATTTTTGCTTGGGGCAGCAAAAAAGTTAGAGCCGGCCCTGCTGCCGCGGCAGCACTTTAACGTCGCTGCCTCTTTTGTGCCCCCCGTTGGTGGCCCTGCCGGGTCCCTGCCCCTTTCCACCCCCGTATGAGCTCTTTAAATTGCTTTTAAATCGGGGCTGGGACGCTGACCCCCCCCCTCCAGCCCCGCCCCTGCCAGGGGCCGGCTCGTAGCGGTAAATCATCCATATTACTTTCACCCCTGCCGGGAAGATTTGCAGCTGTTTTTTATTTGTTTTTTTGGGCTTAACTTCTTATTTTGTCCTTGGGGTGTCTGCCTTTGCTTTAGGGTTGTCGATCTGCCATTGGGTGAAAGTTGGCACCTCTTCACTCCTCCACTCCCTTCTTGACCATCTGGCCTAACTGGTCAGTTAATTAACTCAGTTAATTACCAGACATTCTTTACTCACCCCAAACAGTAAATAAGGCAATTACAGCCATAAAACTTTTATTCCTCTAAGAACAAATGTTAACACAATCAGCAAAAAATAAACTCAGAACAATTTCTTCTTACTAACTCAAAGCTAGCAAAATGGAGTATAAGGCAAAAGAAGCAAAAGGGAGTACAATTTTACTTGAGACCATTTTTCCCCGTTAGGCTTTTGGCCTACACTATGTCTCGCCTTCCCCCAGAGGATCCGAGCGTGTCACCAACATGAAAGGATTTATCCTGAAAATGCCCCTCGGAGAGAGGGCAGGACAGTTATCCCCAGTTCACAGACGGGGAACTCAGGCCCAGAGAGATTAAATGACTTGCCCAAGGTCACATAAAGAGACGGTGGCTAAGTCATAAGTAGAACCCAGATCAGCAAAGTCCTAGTTCAGTGCCTTAACCACAAGACCCTCCTCGCTCATTTATGGGCTCTTTCGGGGTTAGGGTGTATGTGTTTAAACCATGCTTCTGCTAAGCACTTCACCCACCCTGTTATTTCTGTCTCCCCCACTGTCCCCCCGACCCACCCACACCCACCTGTCACGTCGTGTCTTCTAGACTGTTACGTCTTTGGGGCAGAGCCTGTCCTTTCCTGTGTGTTTGCACAGCGCCAAGCTCAGTGGGGCCTGACCTGGCTGGCCTCTAAGCACCACCCCATGCTATTAAAGCAGGGCACCTACCATACTGGTCGTTAACACTGTATATTGTATCAGTATCCAAGGCCACTAAGGACATGCCTTGTCACTATACTGCACCCCAGTCGCGATCACATAAAGCTGCATGGTCAGCAGCAGGGACAGATCTCACATCCTCCTGCTCCCAACGGACCCCATCACTTAAGCCAAAGAAGAATCCCCATGATCTTTTAGAAGTATAGCGGCTATGATACATAGCTAAACTGTCCCGATTCCCTCCAGCAGGAGGCCGTGGTGCAAAGCCACGTTACTTCATTAGACTGTTTTCATACGCTAAGAACAGATGTGCACAACGGAGAGACGCACGCACACTCACTGATGGGCTGTCGCCAGTAAGGTTTTTGCTCAGTTCTGTGGACCTCGTTTAATAGGTGCTTGTTCAGAAGGGTTCTGCGTGGCTTTCCTTGCCAGTCACATCTCTGCCCATAGCCAGAGGCTGCTGGAAATTACCCTGCTGTGCAGTTGCGATCCCACACAGTGCTAGCTTCTGACCAGTCACACCCAGCGTTCTGCCTGTCAGACCTCTGTCATAAGAAGGTATTTCATGATGCCACCTCCGCCCAGCTTGGCTTATAAAAAAAAAAACAACTTCATCAATTATTTCCTAATTATTATTATTTCCTAACGAACCAGATAAACCAGACAGACAGCCCCAGCTAAATCTAAGGGCCCTTGGGATCATATTATAGCAACACCCTAGGAAGATCCACATCCCACTGGAGGCAACAGATGGCCACACATGTGTCCGGTTCTAGCCACACGGATCCAACTGCACGAATGGGGCTGGTAGTGCTTCAGTATTGTCCCACCTTCCCAGTGTTGCCAGCTCTTGTGATTTCATTGCAAGTCTCACGTTATTTGCTGTTTTTACTACAGCTCTAGCTCCTGGAGCCAGGTGACAGCAAGAAAGAAAAGGGACATTTCTAGATTTTGTGGCTGCAGAGAAAAGCTTGAAAAATGTGACACACACACACCCCACCCAAAGGCCCAAAAGCAAAAAAGAAAAAAAAAAAAAAAAACAAAAAACCCAATATTATTATTATTATTTGAATCTCATCATTATTTTTAAGACAATTTCATAATTTTGGGGCCTTGCCTTGTGATTTCTGGTTATTTTAAAGCTTTTCTCTGCAACCAGGAGGGCTGGAAACTTACTACTTTTTTAATGAAATACAAGAATTTTGCCTAATCACATGACTCCAGCTGCTGGGGCTTTATTAATAAATAGCAATCCCTAGCTCTTCTATAGCACTTTTCATCTGTAGATCTCCAAGTTCTTTACAGAAGGAGATCAGAATCTTTATCCCCATTTTACAGATGGGGAAACTGAGGCACAGCCAGGGGAAAAGCAACTTGCCTAAGGTCACCCAGCAGCAGAACCAGGAATAGAACCCAGACCTCCTACAGCCCCGTCCAAAGTGCTAGCCACTAGTACACACTACCTCCCGAAGAGCAAACATGACAAGACTCACAATAAAATCACAAGGGCTGATATCATGGGAATGTGCATATAAGAGACAGACAGTCTGGAACGGGTTTCTTTTTTATTTTAATCTTTTTTACCATTTTCTTCACTGATTTTCTTTTATTCACATAAATCAATCAAATTCTGCCAGGGATTTAAATGACAAAGCTGTTATACTCTCTTCATATTAACAGCATCTACCTCCCCAAGGAAACCTTAGCCAGCCTGACTAACTGCAGAAAGGGGTCAAATCACAACCAATCTCCCAGCACTTGATACCAGTAACTCCCAGTGGTTTGAGTAGGAACCAGTCAGACCCTGCAGAGAGACACAGTTGGGCCTTTGTACTTGATTTTGTTTCCTTTGCTCCTTCTGAGAAGGAGGAACATTGAGGATTCCACAGTGAGCCACAGCTCCGAGTGACTCAGGAGAAATGTTACAAGTGTTTAACGCAGCAGCAAAGGGCTAAGCCTGGGACCAGAGCACTGAGGATTCAAACCAAAGGGCTGATCCCTGGAGAAAAAGTCTGAGCACAGCCCGGGCCACTCTTCCTTCTCTCATTGTCTCCCAGGCTTGCATTTCCGTGGAGAGGAACCTTTCCTCCTGCGCTCTAGTTCTGGTTTTGTTTCCTTGTGCCAGCAAAACAGGATGAGTAAGGAGGAGAGCAGGTGTCTGCGTTCATCCACTCAAAGAGAACGCACAATCCACGAATCAGGTCTTGTCACGTTGCACCGTTGCAAGTAAATGTCGTGAACTCAGTACCACCCTGCTTCACTCAGCTTCAGAGTGACTTCTATCAACGGAGCACAGGTCGATTCCTTAGTGCACTTGAACCAGTCTAAGAGTGACCACTTGTGAGAGTGGCAACAAGTGCTTAATTTGTAATGAAAGACATGCTGGGGTTCAAGCAATTTTTTTACATTCATAACTGATACAACAAGCCCAAACGTGTCAGGGCTATGAACTGTCAAGCCCAGAGGTGCCGGGGCTATGAACTGCCGGTGATGGGTTCAGTCAGAGAAACCCCCTAGGGACTGTCACCTGACATGCTGAATTTACCTCTGAGCCCGTTTTCCTGCCAACTTGGGACTCCAGAACCCTGCCTTGCTGAGCCAGACACACTTGCCTGCTGCAACACAGACCCAGGTCTGGTGCACGCCCCCAAAGCTGCAGGTTTTAACCAAAAACTGCTCAGCAGCTCACCTATCTCCAGCACCCAGACATCCCGTTCCCAATGGGATCCAAACCCCAAATAAATCCGTTTTACTCTGTATAAAGCTTATACAGGGCAGACTCATAAATTGTCCCCCCTCTAGAACACTGTTAGAGAGATATCCACAGCTGTTTGCTCCCTCAGGTATTAATCACTTACTCTGGGTTAATTAATAAACAAAAGTGATTTTATTAAGTATAAAAAGTAGAGTTTAAGTGGTTCCAAGTAATAACAGACAGAACAAAGTAAAATAAAACAAAACACGCAAGTCTAAGCCTAATACGTTAAGAAACTGACTACAGGTAATATCTCACCCTTAGCGATATCCCTATAAGCGTCTTTCACAGACTGGATTCCTTCCTAGTCTGAGCCCAATCCTTTCCCCTGGTACAATCCTTGTTAGTTCCAGCAGACATCTTAGGTGGAAAGCAGGGGTATTCTCATGTCTGCGACCCCCTTTGTTCTATTCCACCCTCTTTTATAGCTTTTGTCTCTCTGGGTCCCCACCCTGCCTTCTAAATGGAAAGGTACCAGATTTAAGATGAATTCCAGTACCCTGTGCATGTCCTGTGAGATCCCAGCCTTCATTCTTCCGGTGCTGGCCCGCACGCACCCAGGAAGGTTTGCAAGTAAACAGAGCCATCTACAACCACTTGTCCTAGTCAATGGGAGCCATCAAGATTCTAAACCACCATTAATGGCCCACACTTTGCATACTTACAATAGGACCTCAGAGTAATACTTCATATTCCTAGTTTCAGATACAAGAATGATACATTCATACAAATGGGATGAACGCACTCAGTAGATTATAAGCTTCGTAATGATACCTTACAAGAGACCTTCTGCATAAAGCATATTCCAGTTACATTATATTTACACTCATAAGCATATGTCCATAAAACATTATGGAGTGCAACGTCACACCCTCCTCCTGAACTTACTGCCGGAGTCCTGGACACTGTCCATGGCAGAAGCAGTACATGTAAAATCCGTTTGTCTCTGGTTACCCTCCCAGTACCTTTAAGCCCTATGATGTCATTGTGACGTTGTGCAGTCTACATGGTTTTATAAAAATATAATAATAAGTCAATATAATGTAACTGGGATAAATTTAGAGAAAATACGGTAATAAGTGAATATAATGCAACTGGGATATGCTCCGTGCAAAAGGTCTCTTGTAAGGTATCATTACAAAGTGCATAATCTACTGAGTATGATCATCTGATTTGTATAAATGTACCACTCTTGTATCTAAAACTAGAAATATAAAATGTAACTCTGAGGGCCTATTGTAATTATGTAAAGTGTGGGCCATTAATGATGGTTTGGAATCTTGATGACTCCCATTGTCTGCAGATGGCTGTTTACCTGTGAGTCTTCCTGTATATGTGTGTGCTGGCAAGTGAGTAATGAAGTCTTGCAGTGACATGTGATCATGTCACCGGAACTGGAATCCATCTTTAACCTGGTGCTTTTCCAGTGAGGGGGGGTGGAAACCCAGAGGGACAAAGGATTCCCGCCTTATGCAAAAGATATATAAAGGGGTGGAAGAGAACAGAGGGAGGAGAGGAGCCATCATGGAGAAGCCCCTAGATAACACCTAAGCTGGAACAAAAGCTGTACCAGGGGAAAGAATTGTGCCCAGGCCTGGAAGGTGTCCAGTCTGAGAAAAACTTACTGAAGCATCTCTGAGGGTGAGATTATCTGTATTTAGTTTGATTAGGCATAGATTTGCGCATTTTATTTTATTTTGCTTGTGACTTACTTTGTTCTGTCTGTTACTACTTTGAACCACTTAAATCCTACTGTCTGTATTTAATAAAATCACTTTGCATTTAGTAATTTACTCAGAGTATGTATTAATACCTGGGGGAGCAAACAACTGTGCATATCTCTCTATCAGTGTTATAGAGGGCGAACAATCTATGAGTTTGCCCTGCATAAGCTTTATGCAGGGTAAAACGGATTTATCTGGGTTTAGACCCCATTGGGAGTTGGGCATCTGAGTGCTAAAGACAAGCACACTCCTGTGAGCTGTTTTTGGGTAAACTTACAGTTTTGGGACAAGTGATTCAGACCCTGGGTCTGTGTTGAAGTGGACTGGAGTGTCTAATTCAGCAAGACGGGGTGCTGGAGTCCTGAGCTGGCAGGGAAAACAGAAGCAGGGGTAGTCTTGGCACATCGGGTGGCAGCTCCCAAGGGGGTTTCTGTGATCCAACCCGTCACAGTCATTCATAGGTGTTCTAGCAAAGATTTGGGGTTCCTGGTCCCTGGGTGCCTGAAAACATTTTGGGGTGTAGTATTGCTAACAGAATGCAAATAGCAAGAGCTGTTAAAGTGTAGGTGTCTTGGCATTTAGCCACCAATGCCACGAGGCAGTGTGCCTCAGTTTCCCCTTCCACACAGCAGTGTAGGCCTGTTGTGCTTTTGCTGCTGTGCCAAGCTTCCAGGTTTACAGGTATAAGCTGAAAAGCAACGTGCCTGTGGGACTGTCTTGTCACCATCCCTAGCATGTACAAAAGTTTTTGCCACAAATCAGGTATGTCCCACACCTTCAAAGGGTTTACCATTAGTATTAACTCCTTTGTCTTGACCCCTAGATGAAGTAGCAAAAGACACAAGATTAATAGCCAATTTATGATGGACAGACTCCGTTCACACAGCCTGGCTTGCCCAGTGTCCACTGCATTTCCCAATCCCTTTGTGTACCATGGTAGGTGCTCAGACACGGATTCTCTTGCCTCTTTGGAGAAGGTTCTTAATTCAGGCATGTGTTTGAGGCTTTGGCAGGGAAAGGGTGCACTGCAACCATGCCTGCCCTCGGCCCCTCCCTCTGAAATCTCTTTGGGTTGGACCCCACCCCCTTGTGAAACTTCCCAAATGCCAAGTTTTTCTTCCTCCTGCCTTGAAGAGACAGTGTTATCTATTACAAGTGTGGCAAGAAGAACATCTTTCAATGGGGTGCTTTGGATTGGTAAGATCCCCTCGGTCACCCCACTCTCTGTTCCCAAAAGGTCAGCTGGGTGGACTCTCCCCTCCAGGAGATTTGACCCCCAGTCTTCCCTTAAAACCTGATCCACAGGTGAGGGATCTGGCATTTCAGGTGCAGACCCTTCGCCTTCCTCCTGGGAAAATGCCTGGCCGCAGCTGCTTCTTTGAGCCTCATTTCTGCCTGCCACATTTGAAACTCGCAGTCCTTTGCCTTTTCTTCCGCTTCCGGTCTGGCCAGCTCTAGTTTTGTAGCTGCCTCACTGGTAGTCATTTTCCTGCTTTCTTGTGCTTATTTCCCTCACCCAAAAGAAACAAACAGAAAATAACAAACCAGTAACCACTTTGTCTGTTCTCCAGCCACCACACTCAAAACTCACTTAAAATCACTACCAGTGTCTCAAAGCAATCAGCTGTGCACAGATCCTGCTCGACTACGCCACTGTGACAAATTTGGTCACAGAGACCCGCTTGGGACTGTCACCCGATGTGCTGAATTTACCTCTGAGCCCATTTTCCCTGCCAGGTTGGGACTCCAGAACCCTACCTTGTCGAGCCAGACACACTAGCCTGCTGCAACACAGACCCAGGTCTGGGCCATGCCCCCAAAGCTGCAGGCTTTAACCAAAAACTGCTCAGCGAGTCACCTATCTCCAGCACCCAGACAGCCAGTTCTCAATGGGATCCAAACCCCAAATAAATCCGTTTTACTCTGTATAAAGCTTATACAGGGCAGACTCATAAATTGTCCCCCCTCTATAACACTGTTAGAGAGATATGCACAACTGTTTGCTCCTCCAGGTATTAATCACAGACAGAATAAAGTAAGTTACCAAGCAAAATAAAACAAAACACGCAAGTCTAAACCTAATACATTAAGAAACTGATACAGGTAATATCTCACCCTCAGAGATGTTCCAATAAGCTTCTTTCACAGACTAGACTCCTTCCTAGTCTGGGCCCAATCCTTTCCCCAGTACAGTCCTTGTTAGTTCCAGCAGACATCTTATGAGAAAACCCCTGCTTTCCACCTGACTGCAACCCGCTTTGTTCTGTTCCACCTCCTTTTATAGCTTTCGCACAAGGCGGGACTCTTTTATCTCTCTGGGTCCCCACCCCTCCTTCTAAATGGAAAGGTACCAGATTTAAGATGGATTCCAGTACCCTGTGACATGGTCACATGTCCTGAGAGATCCCAGCCTTCATTCTTCCAGGGCTGGCCCGCATGCACCCAGGAAGATTTGCAAGTGAACAGAGCCATCTACAACCACTTGTCCTAGTCAATGGGAGCCATCAAGATTCTAAACCACCATTAATGGCCCACACTTTGCATACTTACAATAGGACCTCAGAGTAATACTTCATATTCCTAGTTTCAGATACAAGAATGATACATTCATACAAACCGGATGAATGCACTCAGTAGATTATAAGCTTCAGGTATAGCTTATCCCCCTTTCTACATGGGAAGAGCAGTGAGGACTAGAGGATAGCGCACTAGACTGGAGACCTGGGTTCTATTCCAGCTCTGCCACTGACCTGCTGAACGACCTTGGGCAAGTCACTTCCCCGCTCTGTGCCACAGTTTTCCCAATCTGTAAAATGGAAGTAGGGACCCTGACCTCCTTGTAAAGCACTTTGGCATGCGCTGATGAAAAGCGCTATAGGAAGGGTAGGCACTATTATTTTACTGATATAACTGCGTCCATATAGGGCAGTTGGACCCAGTCTAGTCAAAGCGATACAATTTCCTAAAAACAAAAACAAAAACAAAAATCAGCTGGGGAATCAGAAGATGAACAAACTTCCCACAGGAGGTTCCCTCGCTCTGATCCTTTGATACACCAGCCAAACCACCTCAAACCAGATTTCATCAAGCTCCTATCGACCACACAACACGCCCAGCCAAGCGCAGTGCCACGGATCCGCTCCGCCTGGGAAGACAGACAGTAAAAAGCTTACTTGGTTCCTTTCAAATCCTCCGCTTGCCCTTCGAAGAAGCGAGCCCTCTGGTACTGCAGACAAAGCGGACTTCACTCCTGTGTACGATACTGGTTTGGTTTCTCTGATGTCTCGTCTCTTCCTCCCAGCTCTGGCAGTTCAGGGACGCAGCGGAGTCTGGAAGTTAGCCAGACACTTGCAGGAGGAGCAGAGAACCTACAGGTATGGGCATTACCTGTCTCCGGAGTGACTACTACTGGCTCAGCATGGGCTGGGCTCTCTGAGTCAGCCAGTGACTTAGGGCTAGGAAGGAGCTGGGAATTAAAGCTGCCCTGGCACCACCTAACGGATGCCTAGAGGCAGAGATCCTTCCTCCTTCATTGCCAGCTGCAGAACCCAAGTCAGGATTAGAATGCACCAAGGGCTAACGTCTGCCTTCGGTGTCTGTTACCAGCAAGGAAGGCTGTTTGCGGAGGACAATGAGCCTGGGTCCCCTTCATCAAGAGCCCCTGGAGAGGCCTCCCTCACGCGTACACACTAATAATTAAAACTGTAGCAGCTTTGAACTGCGCATTGCCCGGTGCAAGAGGTGAGTGCTAGCTATATTGGTCAAAGAAGGCCAACATTCTTAAAAGTACCAGTGATTTTGGATTAGGGTGACCAGAAGGCGTTTGTCCCACGTCCTGACCAATGTTTGTCCCAATATTTCGCACTGCAGTTTGTTTTTTTGCTCCGCCGGCCGGCACTCCGTTTTTTGGGGGTTTTTTTACTCCGCCGGTGGCCTCCCTCATGTGTCCCGATATTTTCTTCCTCTCATCTGGTCACCCTATTTTGGATACCTCAGTGTTTGGGAGCAGCAGGGAGCTCTTCCCTCCCCCTCCACAGACACACAGACACCCCCCAACGGGGACAAATCTAGTCCACTGCCTAGACAAGCTAATGCAGGCCCTGATTCTCCAATGAGATTTGAATGGGCAGCACCTGGGACCAGGGCTGATGAGAGGGGGGGGGGAAGCCGATACAAATTACCGTGGCCCGCGGCCCGGAAGGGGGCCTGGCTTCCCCGGCTTCCCCCCACCTCTCGTCGGCCCTGTTTAGCCGGTCCGCCCTTGCTGGGGGGCCCGAAAAAATGTTTTCACCGGGGCCCGAACCCGCTCTCGGCGGCCCTGCCTGGGACCCATGCAGAGACCTATTGGAGTCAATTGGACTCAACATGCACAGAGCCCATTGCAGGATTGGGGCCTTCCACACTTATTTTGGAAGAACTTGCTTTAAATGACCTTTGCTGCCTTTCCCCTTGAAGGACGTTGGAGCAGTAGCTTTAAACAGGGCCATGCGGTCCAAGGGGTAGAGCACTGGAGTGGGACTCAAACGACATAGGTTCTGTTCTCAGCTGAGCTGCCAGAGGATCTTGGACAAATGGCTTGCCCTCTCTCTGCCTTTGTCTCCCCTCCCACCTGCTCTCTGGCTCATCAACTTGGCACATAATCCATTTGGAGCAGGGACCGTCCCATTGCTGTGTGTTTGTACGGTGCCTAGTACAATGCAGTCCTGGGTCTCAGTTGGGGCTTCTAGGTTCTACTGCTACACCGCACATTTCATCAGTCGATCACAGTAGATCACAGATTACACTGGTCAAGATTATTATCCTGATTTTACCAATGGGGAAACTGAGGCTATGTCTACATTGGAGAGCTTACAGTGGTGCAGCTGTACCGATGAAGCTACACCGCTGTAAGATCTCTCCCATCTGTACCAACGAGAGACAGCTCTCCTGTCAACATAATTAATCCACCCCCAACGAGCAGCGGTAGCTACGCCTGTGGGAAAAGCTCTCGCCAACATAGCACTGCGCACACGAGTGCTTTTGTCAGTGTAACTTATGTCGCTCGGGGGTGGAATATTCACACCCCTGAGCAATGTAAGTGGTAGTGTAGACATAGCCTGTGGCACAGGCAGGGAAAATGACTGGCTTACAGTCACTCAGCAGAATGGGACTAGATCCCAAGTCTCCTGTGACGCAGTGCACTGCCCACTAGGCCATACTGTCTCTAAGAAATAGCTCTAAGGCTGTAGGGCCCTCCTAATACTCACAAAGCTAGCGGCCCAGCCAGTTATTAAGGTTGCCTGATACTTCCCAGCCCAAGTCCCTCTTTTCTGTTTATCACTTTGCCAAGCTTTACCCATTGGGGCTGAAACTGTCCATGCCACGTGTCTGCCTCACACCCAATTGCTTTGGGAAATTGCAGCCAAAACAGTTCAGCTGGTTCTGAGAACGAGGCTTGGGAAAAATACATTGTTTTGCCCACGTTAAAATATTCCGGTGTCCTTTTCTTTGAGAAGCTCTGGCTCCCCCATGCTTTGGAGCAAGGACTTGAAATATGGCAGGGAAGTGCCCTTTGTGTCAGGGAGATGCCTTTTGTCATCCCTGTGACAATCCACACATGCTGGGTCAAGTTATGAGCCTTTGAAAAACCCCAGGAAGTGAAGGGAGGGGAACCAGGTTCCCATGAGGAAGAGCCAGCAGAATCCACCTGGCCCTAGGCAGTCAGCTCCTCTGGAGTGCGGTAGTACGTACCCGAGGGCACAGTCAGGGTGAAGAAGGTGGTGATATAAGCAATGAGGAGGAGGCGGAGCTTAGCACAGCTCCATCTACACAAGGTTGCTTCTCTTCTGTCTAGAGGCTGGCCCAAGCAGGCAAATGCCCAGAGACCATCAGCTTTTAACACTTTGCTCTACTATTTCAGTTCTAGGAAGGAAGTGGGCTGTTAACCATGGTTCCCAGGTAGCGGGGGGAGGTCACTGCCTCCATCTCTGCTGGACATGGGTTTGGTGGGAACACCTGGGGGAAAGACAGAGCTCCCCGACGGCATTTCTCTCAGCTGCAACTGTCACCAGCAACAATCCTCCAATCCCCACCCGCAGAACGCATTACCCAGACTTCTCCCTGGGTCTGGCAGCATGTCAGAGTTGATCCTCCTGGGGACAGTACCCGTGCCATTTGCCAGCTATGCAGACATAGGGTCAGTCTGGGCCCTGGCCCCAAAAGGCGGAATTCACGGATGCTGAAATACCTGGAACGCAATCACAGAGTGCACATGTAGCAGCGGGTCCCAAGAGCTGAGGCCAGTGCCTATTAACACAGACCCTCTTTATTATTGGCAGCTAAAAAAGGATGTGTGGCCCGCATTGCATCTGTCAGGAACTCTGGGCCTACACTCCTTCATCTGAGCCTGAGACTACCCAGCTCAGCCCTCAGGCCAGTTAATGAGCCCAGCTGGGCTGCTATAGCATCACCTGATTGGCCATCCCATCCTATAGGCTGCAAGGAGCCTATAGGGCTGCATTTAAGCTCAGCAGCAGTAGACGGTAGTGGCTACTTATTCCTGACCTTGTGATTGCTCGGGTGCCTTGGTCCTAGCCTTGCTTGCTTCCTGACTCTGGTTCTGTTCCTCAGGGCTGTTTTTGGTTGCTGACTTCAGCTCTGACCAATATGCATGACTGCTCCATGACAGCCCCAGCTGTCACCCCTTCTCCTGCCCACCACCAAGTGTACTTGGAGCCCCTCTATAATACAGCAAGTGCTATAGCCTCCAGCAGGCGCACATGTCTCTCGACTGGGAACATGGAGATGTTTTCACTGATCTGAATGAACAGACATTGACTTCCCCAGGAACAAACCCTGACAGAAGGGCCAGAGGTCTAGAAGCCATGGCTGCAGCATGGGCTCTCGGGGCCTAGGCCCCCCAGCTTGGCAACCAGAAGCCCGGAGAGCCCCCCAGTTCCAGTGTGTGAGGAAAAAGGCTGAACAAACTGTTCTGTAACAGGCTTACCCTGAATTGCAAAGAAACCTGATTGACTTGGCCCACACCCAGGTGCTCTTTCCACATTATTTAAAACAAACACAATGAAAGGGGGTAAAGATCATTTGCTCATAGCGCCCCTCCTGCAGCTGGAGCTTTCGAGGCTTCCAGGCCCCACGGTGGGGTGGACCTCGTTAGTCATCAGATTGCCTGACATGACGGAACCATAATGCAGATCAGTTGGAACAATGCAAGTAAACTGGCATCCGCAGAGAAATTTAATATCATCCAAGCAATGCATCAAAGAGCTTTAAATACGAGCGACACATTTAAAGCAGTGAACATAAACATCTGCCCATACTGGACATGGGCCTGGTAACAGTAACAGCTGGAACTTTGCCTGGTACGCCTTGATCTACAGAGTCAGGCCCAGATCCTAACAGGGGAGTTAGGAACCTAAATATCTTCAAGGATCTGGGCCAACAATCTCCAGGCCCATCTAAACACTTAAGGCCCGATCCTGTAAAACCTTTTCCCACCAGGTATTCCTATTAACTTCAGTGGTGGCTGCTTGCTCGAGTCAAGATTTGCAGGGTCAAACCCTTCATTTCCCTAGGATGATCTCGCTGTTTAATGGGCAGCAGGTTTAAAACAAATAAAAGGAAGTTCTTCTTCACACAGCGCACAGTCAACCTGTGGAACTCCTTGCCTGAGGAGGTTGTGAAGGCTAGGACTATAACAGCGTTTAAAAGAGAACTGGATAAATTCATGGAGGTTAAGTCCATTAATGGCAATTAGCCAGGATGGGTAAGGAATGGTGTCCCTAGCCTCTGTTTGTCAGAGGGTGGAGATGGATGGCAGGAGAGAGATCACTTGATCATTACCTGTTAGGTTCACTCCCTCTGGGGCACCTGGCATTGGCCACTGTCGGTAGACAGGATACTGGGCTAGATGGACCTTTGGTCTGACCTAGTATAGCCATTCTTATGTTCTTGTGTTATGTTCTTATGTCTGGCCAAGTCCCCATTTTTGGCTTTCAGTATTTCCTGAACCAGACACCCTCTACACAGAAATGATTCAGCCCCACAGTGCACAGACTGTGACTGCCTGAGAGCGGCAATCAGCACAGATCTCTAATCCAGTGCCAGGGCAGGAGTGCAATTGCCTTCAAGGGTTAAGGATTTCCTTCAGACTTCCTCTTTGGAAGTCATTTGGGGCTCTGCTTGCTGCTTAAGCCCCTGGAGACATGGAAAAAAAGCCCATTTTGCCAAGAAAGTTCATACGTTTTGGCGCAAGCGAGAGCGATTTTGTTTTGATTTGGTTGGACTCCCTCCCCCCCCTTTATGGTACATTCTTTAGCAGCATTAAGCAAGTGCTGAATCAGTCCTCAAAGAATGAAGTGTTATAACCCAGCTGGCACCGCTCCACTAGTCTCCACCTTCCCATGTGGTCCCTGTCCGCACATGTGTTGAGAGGAGGGGGAGGGAGATCTGATGCTATGACAGTGAGGAGAAATCACCTGGATTTTCACCTGCATCCCTTGACTTGCCTTGACTTAGCCAATGGTGGTTAACCCCTTCCCTGCCAGGAGATTGTGCACACAATGTGATTCGATAAACAAGGGATACTGGGAGTTGCTAACCAAAGGACAATCAAAGGTCTGCCCCAGGACTTCACACAGAGAAGGGGTGTGTGTGTAGACACAGAAGGTGTGTGTGTGAACACAGAAGGGGTGTGTGTGTGTGTGGGCTTCACACACAGAAGGGGTGTGACACAGAGAGAGAGAGAGAGGGCGGTTGTAATGTCTCTCTCACTTCAAAATGGATGTAGGTATAGAACTGAAAATACAATAAACATATCGCCAAAAACACGGGGCTGGCCCGCTTAGGGGACATCTGCCCAGCCACCAGCAATGAGTCTCAGATCCCAAACTGACACACTCGGGCTCATGCTACCGCACCAAAAACAGCTGTGTAGAGGGTGCAACTCTGGCTCTGAAGCCCACCCCAGTCCCTACACAGCTATTTTTAGCTCAGAGGTTTGCTACGCTGAGTTGGGTGGAATCTCAACAACTGGTCCATGGACCAGCACCAGTCCCTGAGATCTCCCCGATACAGTTTCGGAAGGCAGCAAGCTTGTCTCTGGTATCAAAAAGGTTGAGAAACATTGGTGTAGACGTACTCCTAAAGGTTAAAAGCCTACTGCTGCTACTGGTTAATGAAGTTACTCTTTTAGCTCAGGGGTTCTCAAACTGGGGGTCGGGACCCCTCAGGGGGTCATGAGGTTATTACATGGGGGGTTGCGAGCTGTCAGCCTCCACCCCAACCCTGCTTCACCTCCAGCATTTATAATGGTGTTAAATATATTTAAAAGTGTTTTTCATTTATAAGGGGGGGGGTCACACTCAGAGGCTTGCTGTGTGAAAGGGGTCACCAGGACAAAACTTTGAGAACCCCTGTTTTAGCTCAAGTGGAAGAGGCTGAGTTTTAGGAGCTGAAGGGCCCCGTTCAGCCCCTCCTGATGACTCACGGTGCAGGCCATTACGTTTGGTTTTCCAACCATAGCAGCAGATAGTGCTATTGTAATGGTGCTCACAGGGCTTGTCGGACATGGACACCCATGAAAGGGTTACGCTGTCGGAAGCAGCATCCTGCTCATCCCATCTGATCAGCCAATGAGAGTTTGTTTGGATGATGTAATGCAGAGGGTCTCAAACTATGGCCCATGGAGCCCTGGGACAGCTGGCTGGCCACATGGTGCTGGTTTCCCGCTGCTTTTACATGTGCTCAGCCTGGAGACCTGTAAGAGAAGCTGCAAACAAGGCAGACGAGCCAGCAAAGCTGCCTGTGTTAGGGATTGCTGCTAGATACGCTGGGAAACGGGAGCTGCCCGTAGGCGCTAGCAAGCTCAGTTAAGCCCAGTTGAGTTCATCTCTTAATTTTTAATAAACTCAGTTGTTGTTTTTCCAGCTCACCAAGTCTCGACTCTTTAATAACTGTTGTTCCAAAGGCAGCGGGGCGATGCTCCCCTTTCTGGCTAGCCAGAGAGCAAGAGGGGGTTTGGGACGGCATCCCGTTAACGCAAGCCAGGATGGAAAGTTGGGGATCAGTGGTGTCTGGCACTAGCATATGGAACTAGGGAGTTGGCGAGATCGGAGGCAAGGGCAGTGACAGAGCGGGCATAGGAAGGGAGGGGATGTTAATAGGAAGCGGGGCCATGTATGTGACGGGAACGGGGCCAG
Organism: Terrapene triunguis; assembly: GCF_002925995.2. Taxonomy (NCBI): domain Eukaryota; kingdom Metazoa; phylum Chordata; order Testudines; family Emydidae; genus Terrapene; species Terrapene triunguis. The sequence continues at coordinate 16,374,303 of NW_020665065.1, forward strand.
GGACATGGCAGTGCAGCCAGAGAAGAAAAAGGGAATGAAGAAAATGCCACTGCAGAACCAGCTAGAAAAGGCCTAGGGGAGAGAAGACCTGAGCAGCTGCAACGTCCTCCGTTGCAGGAACTCTGCTTCTATCAGGATCCGGCCACCCCAAAACATGAAAACAGTAGAGGAAAAGGAGAATGGGAAATGCACCTGGGGCGGTGAGTTCAGCTTTGAGGAGTGTTTCTCACTGCACCGAGCGGATGAAGGGCTAAATGGCTGCGGTCTGACCAATCATTTAGTTCAGTGTAAAATCTATGGGCAAGATCCTGTTACAGTTACCCCTGTGTGAATCCAGGGAACCTCTAGTCAAGCCAGTGGAGTCATTCTGGATTTACAGCTGCGTAACTGAGAGCAGAATCTGGCCCTTCCCCTGGAGTAAATTCTTGCCTCAAAGACAATGAGCCAGACCCCTGCTCCCTCTAGCCCCCTCCTCTCCGCCACCACTGCATGCTTGAGAGGAAGGTGCAAAACAATTGGTCATTGTCAAAAGGATTCAGGGTTTCGTCGAAAAACTGAACATGCAAAAAACAAAAGCAAAAAAGAGGGTTTTCAGTAATCGAAACTTCTTGTTTTTCACATTTCTGAGAAAAATTGGGATGCAAATGTTCATTTTTGGTTTTTTTTTGCAGCTGAAAAAATTCATTCCCCAGCCAGACCTATCTATCTGTCTGCATTTCCAGCTGTCCACCATGGTGGTATCTCGCTATCAGTGTCTTGGTAACATGATGAATGGAGAGAGACAGAGAAAGCATTTGATCAGAAAAATGATTTGGGATAAAATTCTCTCTCTTTTACCATTTGTGATCCAGTATGGGAACAGGCCTGACACCAGCATATTGACATGGGACTGGTACCCTGTTAAAGTGCATTCTGTCATATTCCATGGAGATGATCGTGGTGCCAGGGTACCCTCTGCTGGCACTGATGAGCTAAAGCACCTACCACTGTGACGATTCTTTTTATGCCCAGCAAAAGCAATGTTAGTGCTTTGCACTGCTGCAGAGCCTTTGCTTTGCAAGCAGTTCATTAATCGGTAAGCCTCACAACACTCCTGCAAGGTAGGTAAGCGTTATCATCCTATTTCACAGATGAATCAGCGAAGGCAGAGAGTATGTCAACACCGCATTGTAAACCTGGTGAGACCCGGGCTTGTGGACTCATTTCCAAGCCCACACTTGAGTGTCCACACTTCATTGTAAATCTCTGTTTACAATTGCTGAGACCTGTAAGCACAGCTGTGCTTACATGTCCCTACTGCACTGCACAGACCTTCTGAAGTGCTAGGAGCATATTCAATCTTGCATTCGGTCAGCCCCATAAACGGCTCCCTGGGGCATTAAACCCCACGAGAAAGGAGACTAATCATACAAATAAACATTTAAAAACGTAGGATCCTGGAGCACCAAGGACACACCTCCCTGGCAGCCTTCCCCTGTGAGAGGTACCTCTCTCCCTCCTGTTTTCAGGAAGCCTGTCACCTTAGTATCGACTTCACTTTGGAATGACAATTGGGATCCTTTGTCCCTTGTCCGGCCTTCTACATATGCTTTGTGATACGAGCTTCCTTGTCTCAATTTGCTGATTAAATATCCTGGCTAGCGAGGGGGTTACTTGCCTGATTTATCATATTTATTACACCAGATTACACCCATTGTGAACCTCTCTAGCAGCTGCCCTTTCCTTTATGTACCCAGTAACAGTCAAAGCTTCATTTAATGCCGACTCCCTCCCAGTAATAATGCTCGACTCGGGATTGTTTAAGGCAACACAATGCAAATGTAACAGCCATCTTCTTGGTCACTGAACTGGGGACCTCCAGAGCATGAGCTAAACAACTCGTCTAGTAGCAGACGCCATATTGTCTATGGACAAGACACGAGGTATTGAGCTGAGCTGAACTCTTCTGTTGTGTTAAATGAAGCGGGACCCCAAGAAGGGGATGTGATTGGACCATGTGAGTCTTCGTGCGTTCTTCAGGGAGCTTCCCTACCTGACCCCATCACAGGGATGGGTAAACTGGCAACTCCAATCTGAACACCCCCATTCCCTGGAATTTGGGGGTGGGCTGTGTTATGTTCTTCCACCTACTTTCAGCCTGAATGATTTCGATTTTCGTTTAACAAAAATGAGAAGGAATCAGGTCTACTGGAGAGAGCCCAGTGTTTGCGCCTCGTCTGTTACATGCTGCTTCACTCAGTGACGACGCCCTCTGTCGACACACTCGTAAAGGCACGACACACCGAAAATGAAAGCATAGCAGTTACGGGACTACATATCCAGGTGGGGATGGAAGCTGTCCAGATCTGAACCCCCCAAAGCCATCCCTGCCACTAAGGTTTGGGAGGTGGGTCAAACCCCAAACTGGAAGCAGGAGGCCTGTTTTCAGGGTCCAGTTCAGACATGGATGGAGCTGAATGACATCTCATGAGAAGAATTTGTGAGTGTTCCCCAAATTTAGCCTTGATTCGGCCCCCTAGGTTGATCTGTCTTAGCCTTAACTTGATTGGAGAACCGACTCCCCCAGCATGGAATAGAATAGCAGCCACTGATCTCAGCAGAAGTTATTTGTGCCCTGTGGCTGGAAAATAGAGTCGTGGTATCCCAACTCTATGCCTTCTTCCCATCTCTAATCCATAGGCAAGAAGTAAGTATTGGTACGTTACAGAGTCACCGGGCCATAGAGTTTAAGGCCAGAAGGAACCATCAGATCATCTAGTCTGGCCGCCTGTATATCACAGGCCACCAACACCACCCCAGCACCCACACACTGAACCCAACAACCAAAATCAAAACAAAGTATCACAGCCCACAGGAGACTAGACTGTTCTGTGCCACAGGCAGAGAACAAGAGGGACCCAAGTGCAGCAGTGCCCAAGGCCCCCAGAATGGCAGAAAATCGATCAAGTGAGATGTACCCAGATAATCCTGGCAAGAGACCTGCACCCACATGCTGTGGAGGAAGGTGAAACCCCCCCCCAAGGTCCCTGCCAGTCTGACTTGGGGGCGGAAATTCCTACCTGACCCCACCTATGACAATCAGTTAGGTCGTGAGTGTATGAGCGAGAACCAGCCAGCCAAGCACCTGAGAGAGAGAACGCTCGGTGCCACCACAGAGCCCTGCCCCTCCCCGTCCAATGTCCCATCTCCAGGCATGGCCAATCCTGATGCTGCAGAGAAAGTAGATCAGAAAAAAAGAAACTCGGGATACATTGGGGAAGGGGGAAGGGAATCCCTTCCTGGCCCTTGCAGGTGGCCGGCTGCAACCTTGAAGTATGAGCTTTTAGGAACAAAAGACATAAGACTGTTTCCTCCTTTGTATACACAGCACTTACCAGACCAAATATCAGAACCCAGCCTTACAATTTTGACCTGGAAGTGCTGAATTACTCCTACGCGAAAGAGAAAACCAGAGGTTAATAACAGAGAGAGAGCCTGGCGCTGGCACATTTTCGTTAACAGGATTAGTTTTCGGACCGAACATAATTATTACATGTCACATCATGCTTTTGTATGACTAGTCTCTTAACTGCAACGAGCGCTGGCTAATATGGAGCAGCAGGAGTGACTAGCGAGTTGATTATTTATCGTGTCTACCACTGTATCAGGATCTGAAGACATCTCACTGAAGTCAACGGGACTCTCCACACGCAAAGGGATCCGGGCTAGCAGACCCCAAAGCAGGACAGGGGATAAAGTCTGTGCTATTCACTTTCCAGTCGTCACGCCATTTTGACCACCTCTCCCTAACTGGGTCACAATAAAACGGTTCAGTCTGAAATTCCTCCTGTCTGATATTCTGCCAGAGGAGCAGGAGTGTAAAAAAAAGTCTTTGCGGGCAGGTTATTAATGGTGTTAGCTTGCTCTGCTCCTTCCCCACACGCACCGTCCTTTCCATCTCCTGCCCTTGGCAGGCTCTGCACAGAGACAAGTGGTGCAAGGGAGCCATCTCTGAACACTTCTAATAAAAAAAACTAAATTAAGCGAATGAGCTTTGCCCTTCGGTGGTTCCTGGTTAGCCTCAGAATGTGACATCCAGGCATTTCCAGGCAGCAAAAAATAAAGTTTCATAGTGAAGAGAAATTAAAATAGTCCGAGGCCGATAAACAAGTCCCTTGTTTCACTAACGTCCTCGGGGGATTCCATTATAGGTGTTCTTCCATGCAGCCACAGACAGAATTACAGCCCTTTTGGCTACTATCTCGTAAGACAGATTCTAACAATGGATAGCAACAGGCGCTGACTTTTCTTTTCCCCAGTGGGTGCTCCGCCCCGAGGCTCCGCCCCCTTTCCGCCCCTTTCCCCAAGGCCTCGCCCTCGCTCTGCTTCTTCCCGCCCATGCTCCGCCTCCTCCCCTGAGGCCCCACACCCACCCGCCCGCTCACTAGTCTCCGCCCTCCCACCAGCCGCCGAACAGCTGATCAGCAACCCCGCCAAACAGCTGTGGCTGGTGAGCGTTGAGCACCCCCTATTTTTTTCCCCGGAGCGCCCATGGAGTCCGAGCCGGTGATGGATAGCCCCAACCTTAGGTACTTTGTTTGGTGTCTAGTCAGGGAAAGATTGGCTATATCAGACCGGGCCAGCGCCTTATGGAATGCGCCCTGAATTTGCATGTCATCTTGACGCAGAGGCCATGCTAATCTTCTCTGTATCATTCCATTTTTAGTCTATGTGGTGCTGAAGGTTGAGCAGGAAGTTACTCCAGGCCAGATCGTGGTCTTCCTAATGTGACCATGCAAGGAGCGAGGGGGCAGAAGACACCCCCTCGCTCCTTTGCACCAACTAGTCATATTGTGTGCAGTGGGGAGAGGCAGTCTGAAAGACCGCTACTCCCATGGAGTGGAGAGTGGGTGAGCAGCGGCAAGGTGTGGGCAGCAAGGCGGCAGTTTCACCAGTGCACGAGGAGAAGCCATCTGTGTCAAGTGTAGGGCTAGTGCAGATTATTTCCAGACCAGAGCAAGGCCAGCATCAGATTGTGATTGTCTGGGTTAGGATCTGCTTCCCAGTTTGCTCCTGGGGCAGCACACCTATGCCCTGACTCTTGCTCGGGGTTTACGGCCAAATCCTCTTTGAGCAGTGTCTTGTTGAAATCACCAAAACCACTCAGCATGAGGATGGCAAAACCGAGCCCTGAGGGACAAATCTGAGGCCCGTGGATGCTTTGAATCCTTATTAGGAATGGCAATATACAAAAACCTGTAGGAGAACACTTCAATCTCCCTGGCCACACAATAGCAGATGTAAAGGTAGCCATCCTGCCGCAAAAAAACCTTCAGGACCAGACTTCAAAGAGAAACTGCTGAGCTTCAGTTCATTTGCAAATTTGACACCATCAGCTCAGGATTAAACAAAGACTGTGAATGGCCAACCAACTACAAAAGCAGTTTCTCCTCCCTTGGTGTTCACACCTCAACTGCTAGAAGAGGGCCTCATCCTCCCTGATTGAACTAACCTCATCATCTCTAGACTGATTCTTGCCTGCATATTGATACCTGCCTCTGGAAATTTCCACTACATGCATCGGACCAAGTGGGTATTCACCCACGAAAGCTGTGCTCCAACACGTCTGTTAGTCTATATGGTGCCGTGGGACTCTTTGTCGCTTTTTACAGATCCAGACTAACACAGCTACCCCTCTGATACTTGAATCTCCAGGACATTGAAAGAAATTCCAAGAACAGAACATTTGACAGTTAATAGGACAAGGCCCTTAAGCAATGTAGGAGTTTGAAAACTTGGAGGACTGTAGGGTTGCTAAGGTTGCTATAAGCTTGGTGTAGTGCTGTACAACCAGGGCCCTATGGTGCCACCTGCTGGCTAAGCATGGTGCTGCAGGTACTCTCTGCCTCAATTTCCTCCTCCCAGGTGGGTCCCCCACAGTGGCTGGAGTTGGTGCTGTAGCGTAGCCCTCCAGCCAAGTCAATCATTAAAACTTAACCCCTTCCAGGATAACAAAAGTCCAAACAAACAACAAATTCTTTCACCCCACTTGTCTCCTCTTCAGCTCACCTTCCGGGCTCTCTTTACAATTCTCCATGCTGGGAGGAAACCCTGACTCCCAGGCAAATTCCTTGGTGTCCTTCCAGGAACAGCTACTTCAGGGCCTTCCGTAAGAGCCCACCCAGCATGCTCCCTGGGGTTCCTCCTCCCCTACACTGACTTCTCTGCCCTTTTATGAGGCCCAGGTGTTTATCAGGCTGTCACCTGACCCCAATTAGTTCAGCCCCCTTAGGCTGGAAGGCAGCTAATTAGGGCACAGGTGGGGCTGATTGAACCCAAGCCTCCTGGCCCTTAAAGGAGCAGGCCACCCCGTAACACCAGGATTTTAAATACCTTGTATTTAAAAATAAAATCCATGATGCCATCACTGGGAAATTCAAAGCATAAAAGCAGGGACCACTGTTTGCATAGTGTCTACAGGAAAGGAACATGTGCTGTCTCTGCGTACTCTGTTTGCCTAGGTTTCGATAAGGACGTCCATCACCATGGTATCCGTGCCTGTGCTGACCCCTTATCGAGGATGGCATTATATAAATCAATCAGCTCTGTTAGAAACAGAAAAAAACAAAATAAACGTTTGTCAGGTTAAAAAGACCAGATCTGCAGCATTTTATTTTCCAGCTTCCAGGAAAGGGTTTAAAAAACAATGGAAAGTAAGAAGAGGTATTTCCAAACATGGCTGACAGTTGTTTTAGGTGAAATGGTGCTGAAATGTGAGTTGCAACTGTACATCTGCTTTTTAGATTTGCCAGTCTGCCTGCAGAAGAGCTCTGTGGAGCTCGAAAGCTTGTCTTTTTTCCCAACAGAAATTGGTCCAATAAAAGATATATTGCCTTACCCACCTTGTCTCTCTACATTTATGCTGCAGTTTCACTTCTCATAGCCAATCAGAGCTCAGGTCTGTTGTTCGGTTACTGAACCATAACTTTATCCTATTTCTCAGTTATGCGGTTCTTTGCATTATGATTGGCTGAGGAGTTGGGCATTTCACAAAAATTGTACTCTTCTTTCACAATAACCATCCAACATGCAAATCCCAGTATGCTGGCTGGCTGAGGGCCATTATTACCCACTTGGAGAGCGGTGATTTGCATAAACCGGCATGCTTATTTGCATGGATTGCATAAGGCGCTGATTCTGTAAGGCACTTACGCATATGCTTCGCTTTAATTTGTGAGTAGTCCCGTTGACCTCAATAAGACTATTCTTGAGCAATTCAAAACATAAAAGCAGTGACCACCATTTGTGTAGGGCCTACAAAAACAAGCAAAAAACCAAAGCCATATGAGTGCCAGTGGCTGGGTTTGCATCAGCTGCAGCAATGAACTAAAAAACTGTCTACCTAGGATTCTATAAGGTCATCCATCTCCACTGGATAAGGGCCAAAATAAGCTCCTAAGTAACACAGCCAAGTGAGTTTTATAAGGGCTTGATCCGGTACCCAATAAAGGCATTGACAAACCTCCCACAGATAGATAGATTAGAGCTGCAGAATAGATCTTTCTCAATAACCACAAAGAGGTTATGCAAATTCCTTCTCCCCGATTGGCTACTACCCTCATAACTCCCCCCACCCCCGCCATCCCACCACATCCCCGCTATAATGTAGAATGTTATTGTTTAAAATGTATTTATTCATGGCGGGAGGAAAGGAAACTAACTCTCCTCAAAAGTCCAGGAGCAACGTGGCGGAGACACTGCGAAGCATGGGGATAGGTGGGAAGCGACAAGGGGGGAAGGAGTGGGAGGATGAGGGGCCTGTTTCTATGGGTCTGCTGCAGGCGTCTGCATCACCCCCAGTGTAGCCAGGTTCGCATGGGTAGTGGTTCAGGCTAGCTGCCCAGGTATATACCTAGGAGGCCTGGAAGGGGGTTGTATGCAGTGATTAGCCTGAGCCGCCTCCCATGCTAACCTGGCTACACTGCGATTTTTAGCTCATTAGCTTGAGCAGAGCTAGTGTGTACCCACACTGGAAAGCACACTCCCAGCTACAGTGTAGACATACCCACTGTGACAGAGGTGGCAATTTCCTCCAGTATATATGGAAGACCTTTTTGTATTAAGGCAGTGGTTTTCAATCAACCTTTTTCCATTGGCAGACCCCTACAAACTTTTGAATGGAGGTGCAGACCCCTTTGGAAATCTTAGACATAGTCTGTGGACCCCTGATTGAAAACCACTGATTTAGGGTGATGTATTATTGTGGGCAGGGATTGTATATTACCTTTCTAGGGGGAGAAATGTGACAGATTTAAGACCTCAGAGTTCAAAAGACTATACTGAAAATGTGCCAGACAAATATGGACTTTGGGGAGAAAAAGTGCTAATGGATTTCCTGGGGAATTCCTAGGGAGAAGTTAATGCAAATTCCCCAACTCCAGTTATGCAAAAAAACCAAACCCACAGCCCTTTGAAGCTATGCCCTGAGGAGAGGATCATTGCCCGCTGATTATCTCTTACACAAGGCTGAGATCAAAGGCCAGAAATGACTGATCTGCCCAGTCTTTGTTCTGATTCTGAATCTAACATGGATGAACTTATAACCATGAGGAAAACCCAATGGTGAGTTTTGAAGAATTAAAACCTACCAGAGCCTTAGGCTGGAGTTGCAGGGTGACTCTGGTAAGCTTTTTAGCATACATGTAGGTTCTTTTATTGTTTTAATATGTTTTCTCTGTAATGCTTTTACCTTAAGAATGAATGTGCTTGCTTAGAAGGAGGTGGATGGTAACTTATAACTGCGGGCGATCCACTGGTCACAGCCCTTGAAGAGAAATCAAAGTGTAGGCGCTGGCCTTTTAGGCAGTCTGGCTTGCTGGGAATATCACAGTGTAGGCAGGGTTCTGTGCAGCCTTCAAATCCACAGTCAGGAGCGCGTGAGACGTGGGTTTCCACCCAAGAGAAGTGATGGCTGAAGTGGGTGCCCTCGGTCGAACCATGGAGCGGGACTACAGCTGCAGTTGCTCTGAACTCTGACGCCCATCAGGAGTAAGAATAGTTTAGTGGTTAGGGTGCCCTGCTCTACCACATATTTGTTATGTGAGGTTGTGCAAGGCACCTGGTCACTCTGGGCCCCAGTTCCCTATCTGAACAATGGAGATAATAGCACTGCCCTGCCTCACAGGGAAATGTGAGGAGAAATCCACTGACGATTGAGAGGTGCTCGGGTAATCTAGTGAGGACGACTGTATGAGCACCTAGAATAGTGAAGGTGATTTGGGTATCTAAATCTCCTTAGGCTGCTTTGCAAATCCCATCCTACAAGCATCGCCACTGGCAGATCTCAAGTTACTTTTATTATTTGTACCATGGTAATTATTAAGATCTATGGGCCAGGTCCCCGTTGTGTTCGGTGCTGTACAAACCGATCATAAAGATGGTCCCTGCTCCAAAGAGCTTGTCACCTTCTCCCCATCCCTTTCCTTTTCCAAATTACAAGCACAACTAAAAATAGGTTCTAATGAAAACCCTGAGCTATCCTTCGCCAGGCACAGAAAAAACACAAAACCCAAACAAATGTATTGCCGGCACTCCAAAGAAATCCAGAAAAAAGGGCAGATGTAAACCAACTCCATTGAAATCAATGGAGCTACAGCGACCAGCTGAGGATCTGGCCCCAAATTCCTACTGATTTATGTGTTTAGTTCCTGGGGGAAAGGATTATTGTTTGCTCTTTGTATTGTGATAGCACCTAGGAGCCCCAGTCATGAACCGAGGCCCCATGGTGCTAGGTGCTGTACGAACCCAGAACATAAAGATGGTCCCTGCCAAGGATAGCGGTGATTTAATCATAAAACAGCATCCCAGGAGGCCTTTCTGAGAGAGCCACAGAATGACAAGTGAAAAATGAATTGGCCTCCACCACTATTATGGAGCAATCCTACCTGTGTGATTCTGACCCGTCCATATTAGGAACAAAGCAGCTGCCTCATGGATAAAAGGCGTAATTCCCTGCATGTTTCTGTTGGGGAACTCATATTTCTTCTGTCCTTCTCCTCCTCCTCCTTCTTCTTCTTTTCATAATTATCCTCATCCTCATTGTATTGCCTTCAAGCCCTAATCATGCACCTGGATTAAACAAACACAGACAGTCTGTGCCCCAGAGAGGTTGTGGTCTAGCAGCATAAAACATTATTGTGGCACACCTAACTGATGACTGTCCACACCCACTTCTATCGGAGAAGTCTCTGTAAGCACAGCCACAGGCCTTCTGAGTTTAAATGACAATGCATATGATGGAGGCCTGCAATAGCATAACTACTGCGGGGAGTTAACAGGCAGGACCAGTTCTTCACTCTCCAAATTACTTTCCCAGGGCAGCCCAACCGCAGGAAAAACCAGTTTCTGGAAATCCACACCTTAGCGTCATATGATTCTGGCGTCTAGTTGCATCAGCGCTCGCGACACACAAAGGGGAAAAGCCTTCATTTTCCTGCCCGCAGCCCAGACACCACCAGGTTTGCCACATGGCCACATTGTAAAGGGGGAAACACTTCTCTAGTAGAGACCAATTGCAGTGTGCCATTTTCCTAAGGAAACCTAATGGCAATTATGTGGTAGAACGAATTCCTTGATAGCAATCTTGCTTGTGCTTGGCATCGAAGCATGAGATATCATACGGATGTTCACAATAAATTATCATAATAAATGAAACTACAGTGCTGGGTGCCATTACATATCTGATAGATAGATAGATAGATAGATAGATCTTCACACTTCTCTAGCTCCTGTCATTCAAGGATTTCAAAGCACTTTACAAACATTAATGAATGAACTTCATAAGTCCCCACTGAGCATTGTACAGCATTATACAGTTGTGAAAACTGAGGGCAGAGAGGTGAAATATACCGAGGTCCCCATTGGGCGTGTAGCAGAGGCAGACATACAACCAGTTCTGATTGCTACCCCTGGGCTTTAACCACAAGATCATGCTCTTCTGTATAAGTGAGACAACCGCAAAAGGACTCCAGGTGAGTCCCAAATGATCCATATTCTTATCTAAACCTTAGCACAACCTTCAGATCTGGCTTGTCAGTCCCTAATTTGAACCCCTTTCTGTGCCTTTTCTGCCACCTTATACATGTTGCTGACATCTTTAGATTAAAATAAAAAAAGGTTTCAAGAGGCAGTTGGTGACCCTTAGTCCATGACTGGCGTCCTTATAGACTGTAGCCATCTGCCTAATTGTCTTGGGTTGCTATCGCTGGTCTATTGGGGGAACCAAAGAAAAGTAAAACCCTCGCACTTCCCCAACCAAATCTAATAATAATACTCAGAGGGATGCAGCATGATATGGTGGACAGAGTACGGAATTGGGACTCAGGAGACCCGGTAGGTATGTATTATTCTGCCCATTTTACAGAGAGGGAAACTAAGTCAGATTAATAGTCAAATTCTGCTTTACACTAGTGTAAATCAACAGCAACACATCTGAAGTCAACAGACTTACCCCAGGCTTGCACTAGTGAATCTGGTCCTAAGTGATTTGCTCAAGGTCATAGAGTGAATCAGTGGCAGAGCCAGAAATGGGAGTCGGGGATTCCTAGCCCATTAAACATGAGTTGTAGCCACTTCCATTAAGCTAATTGGGATTTTTTTTTACATCAAATCTTTTAGTTCAGTTCCTGAGTGAACATCCCCTGTGCCAGCTCCAAAGGAATGGGATTAAACTGGTGAATTATAGTTCTGTATTCTGCCTTCTGACCGCTAAACCTCCAGAACCGGGAAGAATAAAATGTAAAGAGAGAGTGTCTTTCCAGTATTTAGAGAAAAGCCTTGGGAGATGAGATAGTCTTGGTTTCTCATCCCTAATGTGACCCTGTTTGATCATAGATAGGGCCCTACCAAATTCACAGCCATGAAAAACGTGTCACAGACTTTGAAATCTGGTCTGCCCCCGTGAAATCTGGTCTTTTGTGTGCTTTTACCCTATACTATACTGATTTCATGGGGAGACCAGAGTTTCTCAAATTGGGGATCCTGACCCAAAAGAGAGTTGCAGGGGGGGGGTCACAAGGTTATTGTAGGGGGGATTGTGGTATTGCCACTCTTACTTCTGCACTGCCTTGAGAGCTGGGCGGCCGGAGAGTGGCAGCTGTTGGCCAGGTGCCCAGCTCTGAAGGCAGCACCCCGCCAGCAGCCGTGCAGAAGTAAGGGTGGCAATACCATACCATGCCATCCTGACTTCTGCGCTGCTGCTGGCGGTGGCTCTGCCTTCAGAGCTGGGCTCCCAGCCAGCAGCCACCACTTTCCAGCTACCCAGCTCTGAAGGCAGCGCTGCCTCCTGCAGCAGCGCAGAAATAAGGGTAGCAGTACCGCAATCCCCCCGACACACACACACACAATAACCTTGCCACCTCCCCACAACTCCTTTTTGGGTCAGGACCCCTACAATTACAACACCATGAAATTTCAGATTTAAATAGCTGTAATCATGAAATTTACTATTTTTTAAATCCTATGACCATGAACTTGACCAAAATGGACCATGAATTTGGTAGGGCCCTAATCATAGACAATGCACTTGGCATCTGGATACTGAGTCCGAGATAAGCTAGCTTGAGACATTTTTCTTGGAAATAGGACACAAAATCAATTTGATGAGCTATTATTTTTTCAGTCATCCATAAATGTGCTTCAGAGAAAACACTATCAGGATCTGACTTTTTAATTTATTTTTAATTTCTTATTTACATGGTGATACAATGCAATGTGTCCTGGGCACTAACTCTAGAGGCTTAATTTTGCTGTCAGGTTTCACCAGTGTAAATCTAGAGTAAATCCAGTGATTTAAGCACAGTTTGTCCAGTGAGGTAAAGGAGACTGCAAAATGGCCCTCTGTGTTATGCATTTACCATAAGTCTCTAGTCACACTGGGCCAGAACAAAGCCTTTAAGTAATTAAACAAGCCAAGACAGCTCTAGCAATAAAAAGGGCAGCTACTAATTATTTGGAGCATAAGGGTGGGATCAGAAGGGCCTCAGAGACATTCTTATGGGATAGGATTGCATTTTATTCCTGCCCAGCCACACTACAAAGGCACCCTCCAATCCACTACAGCGTCCTCTCTGCTCTTCACTTTTAATTGGCAACTCTGGGCACTGTACATAAAGGAAATGGTAAAGCCAACAAAGGGAGGATAACAATCACGGAAGTTATTATTTCTTCGCAAAGGCTCTGACCTTTTAAAATCAGGACACAGCACTGTTCCGCCGCTCAAATTTCTTCTTCTCCTCATTTTAAACTAACCCACTGGAAGAGCAAATACGTAGAAGATGCCCTTATCACATACATTGGAAAGCATTTGTTATGTTTCCAGCCATTTCATCTTCTCAGGTGTCCTAAAATAAGCAGGGAATATGGTTTTGATGGGAGGCCTCCCTGAAAATTCCATGTGCCTCAGGAAGAGAGAGATGATCACATGTCACTGCAAGACTTCATTACTCACTTGCCAGCACACACATATACAGGAAGACTCACAGGTAAACACGGCCATCTGCAGACAATGGGAGTCATCAAGATTCCAAACCATCATTAATGGCCCACACTTTACATAATTACAATAGGCCCTCAGAGTTATATTTTATATTTCTAGTTTTAGATACAAGATTGGTACATTTATACAAATCGGATGATCACACTCAGTAGATTATAAGCTTTGTAATGATACCTTACAAGAGACCTTTTGCATGAAGCATATCCCAGTTACGTTATATTCACTTTTTACCATATTTTTCTAAAACTATCCCAGTTACATTATATTCACTTATTATCATGTTTTTATAAAACCATATAGACTGCACAACATCACAGGTGTTAACACTAATGCCCTAATGTATTCCAGTTTGGGTAATTATATTTTCTCTAGCTGATTTCCATGCTGTGCCAGTCAGGGTCCAGACACCCCAAGGGAAAGACAGGGGGAGTCTAGACCCGAAAGAGGAAGTAAGTGAATCAACTGGTCGTATACAAAGTTATTGTGTATAAAATGTGTAGAGTGAGGTCTTTTATGAAAGCTTGTAATGTTCTGAACTTGATGGTCATTATGAGATATGTATAAAGACTGTGGTTATGAATATATTTATGTATATAAAATACCATGCTCATGACTGGTACTACAATTTCAAATACACCTCACAGCAGAGAGGAGCTTCTTCCAAAACTCGATACAAGTAACGATCCACGGTTCAGTGCAGGAAAAGACAATCATTACAGCTAATATTGACCAGGTGAATGGTCTTGTATTTAAGGCCCTGGACTGAGACTCAAGAGACCTGGGTTCAGCTCCTGGATCCACCAGAGCCTTCCTGTCTGACTCTGGGCAACTCATTTAATCTCTCTCTGCCTCAGTCCCCAATCTGTAGAATGGGGATATTATTTCCTTTAGATCTATCCCATACAGGGGTTGATCCTGCAAACTGCTGAGCATTCTGGCCCCAATCCAGCAAAGCACTTAAGCATGTGCTTAACTTTATGCACAGCAATAGTCTCGGGGAAAGAGATTGCAGGATTGAAAACTCTTCAGGTGAGGGACTCTCTCTCTCACTGTATGTCTGCAAGCTTGAAAACTTGTCTCTCTCACCAACAGAAGCTGGTCCAATAAAAGATATCACCTCACCCACCTTGTCTCTCTAATACCCTGGGACCAACACGGCTACAACAACACTGAACATAAGAACAGCCATACTGGGTCAGACCAAGGGTCCATCTAGCCCAGTATCCTGTCTTCCAACAGTGACCAATCCCAGGTGCTTCAGAGGGAATGAACAGAACAGAGGGCAACCCTCAAGTAATCAAACCCCTGTCGTCCACTCCCAGATTATGGCAGTCAAAGGTTAGGGACATCCAGAGCATGGGGTTGCGTCCCTGACCATTTTGGCTAATAGCCATTGATGGACCTATTCTCCATGAATGTATCTAATTCTTTTTTTAACCCAGTTATAGTTTTGTCCTTCACAACATCCCCTGGCAACAAGTTCCACAGGTTGACTGTGTGTTGTGTGAAATACTTCCTTTTGTTTGTTTTAAACCAGCTGCTTATTAATTTCATTGGGTGACCCCTGGTTCTTGTGTTATGTGAAGAAGTAAATAACACTTCCTTATTTACTTTCTCCACATCATTCATGATTTTACAGCCCTCTGTCATATCCCCCCTTAATCGTCTCTTTTCCAAGCTGAACAGTCCCCGTCTTTTTAATCTCTCCTCTAATAAGAAAGCTGTTCCACACCCTTAATCATTTTTGTGGCCCTTCTCAGCACCTTTGCCAATTCTAATATATCTTTTTGTGAGATGGGGCGACCAGAACTGCCCGCAATATTCAAGGTGTGAGTGTACCATGGATTTATATAGTGGCATTAGGATATTTTTCTGTTTCATTATCTACCCTTTTCCTAATGGTTCCTAACACGCCGTTGGCTTTTTTGACTGTTGCTGCACATTGAGCAGATGTTTTCAGAGAATTATCCACAATGCATATATGTATCTATAGCACCTATTAGCAGAACAGGGCTCTAATTTCAGTTTGGGTCCATTGACAGTACTGGAATACAAATAAATAATAATAAACGAATACCAAGACGTAACAAATAGGCAGTTTTCCCATTAGCCTTAATTCATGCAGGAGGATTTCAATGTAGCATTGTAGCAAGGGGAAGAACTGCTCCCCCCCCCAATATTAATTGCATTAACACCCCCCCCCCAGTCATCCTGTCCTAAAGATGGAGCTGTTCTCAAAGCTGGACTTTGCCTGCCTCCTTCTTTCACAGCTCTTTCGTTTTTCTTGTGCATACATGTGTTTCTGTTTTGTATTGTAGCATTTGTTCTGGCGGCTCATATTTACATTTTAAGTGCATCTGGTGGGTGGGCGCTAGGGGGAAAAAAACCCTTTTCTTTAACAGGAAACCAAACAAAATTAATTAAAGCCTTTGAATTCTTTCTTTCTTTTTGTTGCACTCTTCATCCAAACCAGGTAGAGTTTTCAAATTCGATTCTGATCTCTTTGGGAGGAGAAGAAAGTTGGTTTTTTAAAGGTAGTGGGGGGGGGGGGGGGGAAAAAAAAAAAACTAAGAGGAGGGGGGTTGGGGTTGAATGAATAAAAAAAGGGAAGGAAGGCGGATCCACGTGGTTTAATCGGAGACAGACAGAGATCCCATTGTTCAAAAAATTTTTTTTTAAAGGCAGAGCCAAAGAAAAAGGGACGCTGGAGGAAAATCTAGAAGAGGAGAGCTGGAAAAATTCCTAACCTGAATCCGAAATAAACCGGCAGAGCTACACGGGCAAAAAATCAAAAACTGCTGGACAGAGTTGGAGAACATTAAAGTTTTTTTTCTTCTTCTTGATTTGGACCAACAACAACAAATCCAACTCCCCGAACAGGTGTTTATGGATTTTATTGGGGGGGGGGGGCGTATCTTTTTGATTCTTTTCTTGAAAAGGCCTGGGGACGGATCCGGCTAATAGAAGATCAAGCTCTGAAACCTCTAGGATGGAGACATGAATTAGATTTTTGTGTCATTTCTGAGCTGGGGGAGGAAGGAGGGAGAGAGATAATTGAGTTTAATTTTTTTTTAAAACGAGGGGGAGGGGAGTTCAAAGACAAAAGCAGCAGCAGGTGAGGGGAAATCCCCCCCCCCACACACACACACTTTGCGGGTGCCTCGAGGGGAGAGACAAAGTGGGGGTAAATTGTACTTTTAATAGACTTTAAAGCGCTTTGTAAGTATCCTGGGGATTCCGGCTGAGGGTCGATAACTCTCACCTATAATTTTGGGAGCCGGCTTGGCTATCGGGGGGGTTTGTTTGCCAAGGTGTAAAACGATCGCTGGAACTCATCACCCCTTTGGGGGTAGATGTAATGCCCTGATCTTTTCTAGATTATAAAATTTTAATGGGGGGAGAGGGGGTATTTTTCTCCCCCATTATATCTTGTCTGTGGGCCAGTTTGAATGCTGTGCGGGGGGGGGGGGAGAGAGACACATTTACCCCCTAAACTTTGGCGGGGGTGTGCCATTTCCATGCACATTTTTGTTTTCAAGGTGGCAAATTTTAATTAATCGGGGGGGGGGGGGGTTTTTCTGTGCGATTTTGGTGCACGGGGGGGGCAGTTTCCCTGCACGAGGCGGCGGGGGGGGGGCGCTTGTTGGGGGTTTTGCTGTTGCTCGCTGGTGCATTTCAGGGCTGTATGTCCCCGGGGATGTGGGGTGGGGGCGGCCCCCCACTTTCCCCGGCAGGCTGTAGCTCCGCCGCCCCGGGGACCCTGCCGCTGTGGTGGGGCCCGGCGGGCCGGATCGGGGCCCATGAGCGCGGTGTGTGTTTGTCCCTCTCTGCCCAGCCGGCGACATGCCCCGGAGGAAGGCGGCGGCGGGGCCCGTGTGGGAGGCCGGCAACGGGACGGCCCGCGCGGCCGGCAGGAAGCGGCCGGGCCCCGGGCCGAGGAAGCGGGGCCGGCCCGAGCGCGGGGCCGGCGAGGGCAGCAGCAGCGGCGGCGGCGGCAGCAGCGATGAGGACGGGCCCCGGGAGCTGCTGCTGGCGGCGGCCGAGCTGGACGGGACCCCCGGCGGCAAGAGGGCGGCCAGGCCCGGGCCGGGCGGCGGCCGAGCGGGAGGCCAGGCCGTGATCATCAGCGAGCCCGAGCACAGCAAGGAGCGGATCGTGAGAGACGGGCCCCGGGGGGTGGGAGCCCCCGGCCCCATAGGGCAAAGCCTGGGAGCCCCGGGCCCCATAGGGCAAAGCCTGGGAGCCCCTGGCCCTATAGGTCAAGGCCTTGGACCCCCTCCTCGCCCCATAGGTCAAGGCCCCGGGGTGAGGCCTGGGAGCCCCCTCCTCGCCCCATAGGTCAAGGCCCCGGGGTGAGGGATG
>NW_020665065.1:16392208-16531284 GCF_002925995.2 Terrapene triunguis
GATGGGAGCCCCCACTGCCCCATAGGTCAAGCCCTAGAGGCCCACCCCATATAGGTCAAGGCCCAGGGGTGAGGGAGGGGAGCCCCCTGGCCCCATAGGTCAAGGCCCCAGGGTGAGGCCTTGGAGTCCCCTCCTCGCCCCATAGGTTAAGGCCTGGCAGCCCCCTCGCCCCATAGGTCAAGGCCCAGGGGTGAGGGATGGGAGCCCCAACTGCCCCATAGGTCAAGGCCTAGAGGTCTACCCCATATAGGTCAAAGCTCAGGGGTGAGGGATGGGAGCCACCCCCCCCCCCCCAATAACGAGGGGGAAAAGAGATGACAAATAGTCCTCATCTTTCTAACGGGGGGGTATAGTTGGGGCTAGGTGGACCCCTTACCTGTCCCCACCCTAGGGTAACCAGATAGAAAATGTGAAAAACCGGGACCGGGGCGGGGGGAGGTATAGGCACCCGTATAAGAAAAAGCCCCAAATATTGGGGCTCTCCCTATAAAATTGGGACATCTGGTTATTCTATCCCACCCTCAAAACCAAGTGTGGGCAGTATGCCCCCCTTTCCCTGTGAGCTGCTGCGGGATAAACCCCTCTTGTCATTCCCCTCTTAGTTTTTGTGAAGGGGAAATATATAAATAGCGGCTTTTCTTAAAATTTACCCAGCTAGGGTTGGGGGGAGGGGTGTGTGTGATTATTTAATGCTTTTTTAAAAACTAACGATCCATAGGTTAAATCCATTTAATCACATCAGCTGAAGATTTCCTCCAACCCAGTCCCTTTAACCCACAACAAAAGCCTTTTTAACTATCTCCTCTTTGCAGTTACTCTTGATATTTATCAAACATGTTCTCTCCCTCTTGGTTTGATTTTCTCCCCTCCTCCCCCCATGGGGAATTTTAGCCCCTGTGTTGTAAGCACCCATCTTCCCACCTCATGTGGGTCAGTCCAGGGGTTGGCACTCTTGCTGGGAATGTAGGGGTACTTGCATTTTGGATGGGGTAACTTGCAGGGAGAATTTGAATGATGTGGGGAAGCTGTGTATCTCTTGCAAGCACACAAGCAAACTCCTCTTTCCCAAAGGTGGAGGAGAGACCAAGCCAACCTGCCTTTGAACATGAGCCCCTCCCTTGTTATGGCTACTTTGGATTTGAGGACAGAAGTTCAAACCTGTCCTGAAAATGAATCCCCCATTAGTGACCTAGATTAGGCCCCTTCTTGACTCAAATGAGCTCACCTTCTTTGGAGGTGTGGGGGTCTTCTCTCTCCTAAAAGAAAAGTGGGGAGAGGGGAATTCATGCACTGCGAAAAAAGCTGGCTGGGATCTTTTGAGCACCCACGTTTTGCTTGGTTCCTTCTTTATTTGGGGAAAGGGAAGTCCTTTGAGGGTGGAAGGGAGGGAAGTCTGGATATTCCCTAGACCAACAGAAGAAAAATAAGCCTCTCAAATGTTCTATAGGAAGGATTTCAATGTCAAACTTACCTTGGTCACTAACAGAACTCTTTCCCCCTAAAAAAAACCCCCCAGCCCCTTAGTTTTACTGTCATGTGAGTGAATGTGCTTTGCTGGGAAGTGGGGTACGTGATCCATTTATTACATGTGCAGGCAGACATTGATGTTAGAGAGGAAGAGGCTCTGCTTTTATCACGAAAGAGAAATCGTGATCTTTATTTGAAAGACCGTCCCTCTCTGGCTGGGATGCCATTAGAGGAGCCCAGCTTCCTGAAAGAAATGTACTGGCATTGGAAGCGGGGAGCTTCCCCCGAATTCTTCAGCTAGAGAGAAAACATAATGCTACACTTATTTGCAGTGCTGTAGCCTTGTTGGACCCAGGGTGTGAGACAAGGTGGGGTGAGGTAATATCTGTTATTGGACCAACTTCAGTGGGTGAAAGAGCCAAGCTTTGGAGCTCCATAGACGGGTGGAGCTGGAAGGCTTGTCTCTTTTACCCACAGAAGCTGATCCAGTAACAGATGGGTAAGAGGGAAGATCTTGCCCATGCTCCCTGTCTGGTATTGGCCTTGCTCTCTGTCTGGGAAGTGTGTGGGGCAGGGGGCTGCATTAGGGGATGTTATTACAGGGCAAGGGGATTATTTGTTTGGAGAGACACACTGTTAAGCGTTTTGAGGTTCCCGCCTTGTCTCTGGCAGTGGCAAATTAATCTGGGGGGTGGGGGAAGGAGAGGAGGCAGGCAGTGCACATGCCCAGTTGCTCCCAACCCTTTTTTCTTTCCCTCCCATCTCCCCAGGACGTGGGGGAAGCCCTGCTACTGTAGCAGGGGTCGGGCAGGCACTGCGCATGTGTGTGTTCGTGGTGTTTCCCCTCCCCAGGATGCAAGGGAAGCCCTACTCCCTTGTAAAGGCAGAAGCAGGAGAGAGGTTGTTGCGCATGCCCAGTGTGTTCTCTCCCTTCCCCCTCCTGTCTCACCAGCAGGTGGGGAAGCCCTGCTTGTATAAGGGGCAGAGGCAGCAGAGAACTTGATTAGCATTGTTGCCAGCCACACTTCTCTTTTTGTCTTTTGTCTGGGGCAGACCTGTTTGCAAGGAGAGAGGCAGGGAGCTGGAAAGGGCACAGAGCTGTTGTGGATCCCTAATTAAAATGGTCTGACTAATTAGAAAGCTCCTGACTTTTGCAACCCCCCAAGCATCTGGAATAAGCTGAGCTGTTCTGCTGAAGCAAGCACTGATCTTAAGAAACATTTGTAATCTTCTCTCGCAAGAAACAGCATGTGAAAAACCACTGAAGTCATGACTCCTCCATGCTGCGTGGATTAGGCTGAGTGGCCTGCGTTATAGTGATCAGTTTTATAGAACAGCCAGAGTTTGCTTGGCGCAGAATAAATAAGATGCAGTCCCTGTCCCCAAGAGTTTACAATCTGAACCATGCGGGTGGACCCTTGTGCCCACGTGCAGCTCCATTGAAGGCTGTGAGCATAAGAATCCACCTGTGCTGACCCAGATGCATGACTGAGACTTAAGGTTAAAAAAAAAAAGAGCGAGAAAGACAAGGGGAAAGGGGATTGGCGCAACAAAATGGAGAGTAATTTGAATAATGTTAATGTGGTTACTTAGGCTTGTTATGAAAGGATCTTGGCAGTTTCTGTTTTAGTTACTGTACATTTTTGTTTGCAGTTATGAGCAGAATCTTCCTTACCCCTGGGATCTTGATAGAAACAGCATGTCTCCCATGAGGCTGTTCAGTAAGCAAAACCTTAAACACATGACTGACTTGTTAACATTGCTTCTGCAACTGCGTTTAGCCTCTTCATGATGTTGCATTTTCATTTTTATGGGGGGGCGGGGAAGGGTCCCATGTTCTGGACTGCCATCTGTGCAGGTGGCTGGTGCCAGCTACAATGTTAAAGACGTTGGTAATAGCAGAAGTGTCGGAGACGCCATGAACAGTCGGTCTGGGTTTTGTTTGCTTCCCTTCGACTGACCAGTTAAGCGTGGAAGTGTTTAAAGTATTTGTTGGTCTAGTAGATTTTCTCCTCGTAGAACAGAAGCACGTGCCAGACTGAAAGGTTAGTACAGTGCAGACTATTTTAAACCTCCGAAGACCATCCATGACAAAACTTCAGAAGAATATTCAAAACTGCCTCCAGTCTAAGCCTTTGGGTTGTCATGAGGCATCTATTTAAACTTCCAAACATGCAGGAAAACTGGGGCTTTGGATCTGCAGGTGCTTGGCTTCTCTGAAAATTTGGCCTAAAGTCTCCGCAGATGCCATGATGCAAAGGCCAAACTTGGCCAGTGGGTCTTTGATTTTCCCCGTGGTAATCATGCTCTAACTTGTTTGGATCTTGTGGATAAAGCCAGCTTTCAGTGTTCGACTTGTGGGGAAGGGAGTAAGCAACGGGGAATGGTTTTACTTAAAAACAAGCAATGGAAAATGTTTTGCTCATTCCTTTTGAAGTAAAAGTTGCTTCTGCATTGTCATGGCTTGGTGACTTCTTGTCTTGTATGTTAGGAGCCTTGGAAAGGGTGGGACCCATCCTACAAACACCTTCAGCCTGCTTTGCCAGTAAGGTCTAAGCTTTGCTGTTGCACGCACGTGTAAGTCTATGATCTTTGCCTGAGCTGACGGAATGTGTTGTAACAGTCCCTTTGCTCTGATCAAGCAAGTGATGTTGGTCATTTAGTGGGGATGCAAGCTCAATGCTGCAGTGAGATCACACAGCGCTGTAGTGTAACTTGTGCATTCAGGGGGTTCGTGAACTCTGGGATGAACCCACAACATAAGCCAGATTTATTTACTTGCCCTGTTTTGTTGCTGATTGCAATAATACACTCGCTAATGGACAAGCACCTTTAACACCCTTTCCTTGTCTAAAAGATGCAGCCTCTCAAGTGAGTCTGTTAAAAGGTTGAACATCAACCTTTCAAACATCTTTTTTTCCCTTAAGATACAATTCCAAAGTAATTTTACCCTGGAAATCCCATTTTGCTGATTGAAGAAGGCTCCGTATTTCTCCCCACCCCCCCTTCCATCACATCCTTCTTAGCACAAATTACGTGACTAGGATCTAAGTAGGCAGCAAAGATCCAAAGAGTGGGCTTAGGTTAGCGTACAGGGAAGACTTCTTTTATTGCTAAGTAAATCTTTGGTATGGTCTTTTAACCTGGACAATACTGAACGTTCTGGGCTTGGCAGCTTCCCTCCAGGGAAATTTGACTCCACTTCCAATGGGTTGAATAGCTGTAGCTTGTTTTTGCTGCATTGATGTATTCTTCCCATAGCCATTGTACGGCATCTTGTCATCGTGCCTGTCCTCGCAAAAGAAAAGAAAAAATCCAGACCAAATATTATTAATCCCAACTTTATTAATAAAGATGACAGTTAACTCTGAAAACGTGTCCAGTTTCCCAAGCCAATGCATCAGCTGTGAGAAGCATCTGTAATTACTGCAGTGTATTACATTTAAAATAACTCTTTTATTAGCATGATTCCAATTGCCCTATTTCTAAAGTAGCTGCAGTGTCTAGATTCTGATTGTGTGATGGAGCAGAATATCTTGGTATCTGAATAAATAAATGGAGATATACCTATCTCATAGAGCTGGAAGGGACCCTGAAAGGTCATCGAGTCCAGCCCCCTACCTTCACTAGCAGGACCAAGTACTGATTTTGCCCCAGATCCCTAAGTGGCCCCCTCAAGGATTGAACTCACAACCCTGGGTTTAGCAGGCCAATGCTCAAACCACTGAACTATCCCTCTCCTCTGAGTGATGTGCTAGCCACGTCATTCAGTACCATACCGTATCTCCATCGTTCTCAGATGTGGTAGCGCATCAAATACTCAATTGATTTGAGTAGACGTCCTATGGGAAACAGCTGCTAGAAAACAAGTTTTTCTCCTTTTCTCTATTTCCTGATCCGTTAGGCAGACCAGGAAGTTGTAGGAGTAAAGTCAGTTTAACCTACAGAGGGGTTTGCCTCAGGAAGCAGTTCCTTTTTCTTAAGACAGATGCTTTGATGTAACATGTATCCCGGAAGCTTAGGCTCTGGAGTCCCTGCTGCAGAACTAAAATTCGTGGCCTATCAGTTAAAAGAAAGAGGAGACAGAGAAAACTGGGCGTGATCTGAAATAGTCGGAGCATTTGAAAGGCTTGTGGTTCTAAGCGCTCTGATAAAGATCTTTACATAATTTAAATGGAGTTTAGGTGGCCTTCTTGTCAGATTCTTGTGCTGTTTCTCTTCCCTTTCACAGGTATCTGTGTAAACTGAACACTCCCTCCCCTACCAGCTGTTTGTAACAGAACTTATGCTGTAATGTTGGCTTTTAGCTGTGTACTTGGGAGCAAAACCAAATGGAAACACGATTTCCCCAGCCTTGTAAAAGTCAGAGGCCATCCTTTGAAGCGTTCTCTTGTGTGCCATGCTATTTTAGTTTGTAAGTTGCCAACCAAAGGTCAGAGTGGCGTCTTCTGCGGTTTTATATTATCAGTGATTACAAACATAATGGCTGGGATGTTCAAAGGAGCCTTAAGGAGTTAAGCCCCCAGCTCCTATTGTATTTCAAGGCTGGTTAGGTGTCTTAAATACCTTAGCTCCTTTGAAAATCCCAACCAATCACTTAAATTTAAGCTCTAGAATTCTTGTTCCCACTCTTATTTTTTTAAACCTTCTTAACGTGGGTAAGTTCAGCCCTGTGGAGTGGGGGATTCATTCGCCTTTGTGAGCAGCCCACGGACAGCATTGCAGGATGGATGATGCTGGCTTTTGTTTTCTGAGCTGTGTGCACGTTTGGTGCAGAAAGGGCTGGATTTTTCAGAGGTGCTGAGTACCCACCTCTTCCATAGGCTGCAGCTGGAGACATGTAGGCCCCGTGCTTGAGAAAATCAGGCCCACAACTTTGAATCTGGCTATGCTATGTCAGCTGTAAAGGGTCCGATTTTTAAGAGTCTGGGAACTGGAGAGTCTCTGTTCCTCAAGGAACGTGAGGCTCTGAAAACACTCAGTTGGTCCTTTAGTTGCCGATTGGTTCAGAATAAGTGATCTGGCTAGAAAGCCTGCTTTCTTGCCTTTGGGGGCTGCCAGGAAGTGCTGTGGGGCGCGAATGGTGTTCCTGAGAGCAGGAGTGCTGTGTGGTGATGCCTCGGAGTGGGGGTGAGATGGCGGTGGGCTCTGAAGGGCGTCCCATCTTGACTAGTAGGATGATGGTCACAGTGGTAGGCCTTGCTTTGGGAGAAGAAGGGCTAAAGTGTAGTGGGCTGCCAGAATAAAGGGGGGTGAAGGGAAAAGGTCCCCGACGTTAATGAAGGTTTGAATCCTGTGCAAGGTGTATTTGATTCAACTCTTTGAACAATTGAAATCTTCAGCCTTAAGGAGCTAATATGTACAGTACAGGGTGTTACATCTGCTGTATCCTAATGTCTCTAGCCATCACCTTTCTAATGGCCATTCAGTTTTAGGTTTTTTTTTTTTTTTTTTAAACTGTAGGCCACTTTTATTGGCGTTTATCCTCTCTCAGTACTATGAATGTAACTTGCAAATACCTCTACTGATCGGTAGTTGCTGCAATGCATTTGGTGCTAATCTTCACCAGATTTTGTAAAAGAAAAATCAGTCTAAGAATAAACACTAGGTATAATTGTGGTGCTACACGCCACCATGATAGTGCGTGCAATAAAACACTCCGCGGTTGCCAGGAGCATCTAAATGACCAGTAGCAATACTAACAAACTGTTCGGTTTCATGCCGCCTCCTCTCCCTGTGTGCCGAAGTAATTGCAGAACACTTGCAGTTCCTGTTTCCCTTTCCTGTGTGCTGAGCTGATTGTTTCTTTTTACACCTGGCAGAAACTCGAAGGGTCCAAGTGCAAGGGGCAGCTTCTGATATTTGGAGCAACCAACTGGGACCTGATTGGCCGTAAAGAAGTGCCAAAGCAGCAAGGTAGGAGAAGCTAAGCAATTGATGCGTCTGAGTGGCCCATTGTGGATAAAATGACAGTATTAATGATATGTCTGCACTGCAGTCAGGAGGTGTGATTGCGGCTGGTGTAAGCATAGCTGAGCTGGCTTTGATCTCATGATACGGTCTCGCATGATATTCTTATCGACAAACTAGGCAAATACAATTTAGATGGGGCTACTATAAGGTGGGTGCATAACTGGCTGGATAACCGTACTCAGAGAGTTGTTATTAATGGTTCCCAATCCTGCTGGAAAGGCATAACGAGTGGGGTTCCGCAGGGGTCTGTTTTGGGACCGGCTCTGTTCAATATCTTCATTAACGACGTAGATATTGGTATAGAAAGTACGATTATTAAGTTTGCGGATGATACCAAACTGGGAGGGATTGCAACTGCTTTGGAGGACAGGGTCATAATTCAAAATGATCTGGACAAATTGGAGAAATGGTCTGAGTTAAACAGGATGAAGTTTAACAAAGACAAATGCAAAGTGCTCCACTTAGGAAGAAAAAATCAGTTTCACACATACAGAATGGGAAGAGACTGTCTAGGAAGGAGTACGGCAGAAAGGGATCTAGGGGTTATAGTGGACCACAAGCTAAATATGAGTCAACAGTGTGATGCTGTTGCAAAAAAAGCAAACGTGATTCTGGGATGTATTAACAGGTGTGTTGTGAGCAAGACACGAGAAGTCATTCTTCCGCTCTACTCTGCTCTGGTTAGGCCTCAGCTGGAGTATTGTGTCCAGTTCTGGGCACCGCATTTCAAGAAAGATGTGGAGAAATTGGAAAGGGTCCAGAGAAGAGCAACAAGAATGATTAAAGGTCTTGAGAACATGACCTATGAAGCAAGGCTGAAAGAATTGGGTTTGTTTAGTTTGGAAAAGAGAAGACTGAGAGGGGACATGATAGCAGTTTTCAGGTATCTAAAAGGGTGTCATAAGGAGGAGGGAGAAAACTTGTTCACCTTAGCCTCTGAGGATAGAACAAGAAGCAATGGGCTTAAACTGCAGCAAGGGAGGTCTAGGTTGGACATTAGGAAAAAGTTCCTAACTGTCAGGGTGGTTAAACACTGGAATAAATTGCCTAGGGAGGTTGTGGAATCTCCATCTCTGGAGATATTTAAGAGTAGGTTAGATAAATGTCTATCAGGGATGGTCTAGACAGTATTTGGTCCTGCCATGCGGGCAGGGGACTGGACTCGATGACCTCTCGAGGTCCCTTCCAGTCCTAGAATCTATGAATCTATGAATCTATGAATCTGCAGCATCGCCTCCTGATGGCAGTGTAGACATACCCTTTAGGTGACCAGCCTGATGTCTGTTGCTTGTCTCTTTTTCTACCGTCCCCATACCAAAAACAGTCAGTCACACTCTGAACATCTTTTCCATAGTCAGGACTAACCCCTCTGAAAGGAGGAAGCTGCAGTCTTAAAACTGACATTCTTAGGATAGCCACATGACCTGCAAAGGAATTAAAATTCCAAACCAGTATCCGTGAGAATTGTGGTTTGCAGAAAGGCATTGTCCAAGCTAGAATCTGCCTATCGCCAAACTGTCGGCGTGCAATGAGATCGTTAATCACCAGCAGTAGACGTCATCACAGTGTTGTCTCATCTGAAAGGGGGCGCCATGAGCGGTATATTCCCCCATTGTACCATGCTGCGGGTAGTTGTTCAGTGCCAGCTCAGAGGGAAGCGTGCCGCTGACATCCCTTCCTTGGAGATCTCCTGGTCCGATTTTCGACAAGCTCAACCATGCGGACTCTTAACAAGCGTCTCTGCCGAAGACACAGTGACCACAGCTTAACATCTGTGGGATCTGTGAGGATGGCGGCCTATGGTGTTCCCTCTAATTTTTCCCATCCATGTGTGGAATGAATTTTGTTATGTGCACCAATGTGGAGGTAATTGTGACGTGGTGGGGGTGGGGCCGAGGGGTTCGGCGTGTGGGATGCGGCTCAGGGCTGGGGCAGAGGGTTGGGGTGCAGGGATGTTAGGGCTCCAGCTGGGGTTGCAGGCTCTGGGGTGGGGCCAGGAATGAGGGGTTCAGGGCTGGGGCAGGGGGTTGGGGTGAGGACTCCGGCTGGAGGTGCAGGCTCTGGGGTGGGGCCAGGGATGAGGGGTTTGGGGTGCAGGAGGGTGCTCCAGGGCTACAGCGGAGAGAGAGGACTCCCCCCCAGCTCTCTCTCCCTGTAGCAGCTCCGGGACTGGGGCTGCAGGATAGGTGCTCCTCCCCCGGCCCCGCAGGTCTAGGTCGTGCCTGGGGGAGGGCCAGGCTGGCCGTGCCTGGGGGAGGGGTGCCCCAGCTGTGGCAGGTTGGAGACTTGGCTAGCTTGGGGCTGGGGGAGGCGCGTCTCTCCCCTGGCCACGGCAGGTCCCCGAGCAGGTTCCCTGAGTGCCTGCATGGCACTAAATAGGCTGCTGCGCGGCCGCGCAGCTTACAGGGAACTTAGGCGACCTAGAATATTTCATGGATGCCAAACAGCTTTCACTTTGGCACTTGTTAGAAAGTTAGGACAAAGCTCCTGGAACACAGCTCTGCTTTAATGCACATTCCCACCTTTTGCTTTCCACCGTAGCATGTGGGGCAATGCTGAGTGGAAACTTTTCAAGTCCTAAAAGTTCAAGGGCCGGTCGAGGAGTGAGTGGGGCAGAGGGGGCCTATCTGAGTGGTGCGTCAGTGCCAACTATTCACAGAGAGGTTCGCTTCCCTTTTCTCCAGTCTGTACAATGTGCCTATTCTCAGCCAGCAGCAAGTGGGCCTGATCCTACTATTGCAGTGGTTCTTAACCTTTACTGCAGCCTGCACCTCTTTGGGTCTCAAAATATCTTCTCGCACCCTGTCAAGGCTCCTTCCCCACTCTGAACTTTAGGGTACAGATGTGGGGGCCTGCATGAAAACTTCTAAGCTTAACTACTAGCTTAGATCTGGTCCGCTGCCACCACTCCCAATGTGCTAATTCCCTTCCCTGGGTAGCCTTGAGAGACTCTTCACCAATTCCCTGGTGAATACAGCTCCAAACCCCTTGGATCTTAAAACAAGGAGAAATTAACCATTCCCCCCTCCTCTCTCCCACCAACTCCTGGTGAATCAAGATCCAACCCCCTTGGATCTAAAAAAACAGGGAAAATCAATCAGGTTCTTAAAAAGAAGGCTTTTAATTAAAGAAAAAAGTAAAAATCATCTCTGTAAAATCAGGATGGAAAATAACTTTACAGGGTAATCAAACTTAAAGAGCCCAGAGGACCCCCCTCTAGCCTTAGGTTCAAAGTTACAGCAAACAGAGGTAAACACCCTAGTAAAAGGTACATTTACAAGTTGAGAAAACAAAGATAAAACTAACACGCCTTGCCTGGCTGTTTACTTACAAATTTGAAATACGAGAGACTTGTTCAGAAAGATTTGGAGAGCATGAATTGATGTCTGGTCCCTCTCAGTCCCAAGAGCGAACTCCCCCCAAAAACAAAGAGCACAAACAAAAGCCTTCCCCCCACCAAGATTTGAAAGTATCTTGTCCCCTTATTGGTCCTTTGGGTCAGGTGTCAACCAGGTTACCTGAGCTTCTTAACCCTTTACAGGTAAAAGGATTTTGGAGTCTCTGGCCAGGAGGGATTTTATAGTATTGTACACAGGAAGGCTGTTGCCCTTCCCTTTATAGTTATGACACACCCCTTCTCAAAAATCGTTGAAGTAGGTCAGTTCTTTAAACCTAGATATAGCATAACTATAGAACGAGAGAGAATTTGTTTGTATATTACAGTAATCGTTAAAAAATGTATAAGGTTAATAAATACATAGGTTTGATGAAACAAAATAGTTGTACTTACGTGCCTGTGCTTAATTTGTTTTTTCGATGATTTACCTTCTAAAAAAATCTGGCATGTCTCGCACCCCCAGAAAGGGCATCTCGCACCCCCAGCGGGTGTGTGCACCCCAGGTTACGAACCACTGTACTATTGGATACTGGGATCACTGTATCTTGTAAAACTGTCAGGTGGACAGGCACTCCTACTGACTCCAAAAATTCATATCCATGATCAGTATCTAATCACAGAATCACAGAATATCAGGGTTGGAAGGGACCTCAGGAGGTCATCTAGTCCAACCCCCTGCTCAAAGCAGGATCAATCCCCATACAGATTTTTGTCCCAGATCCCTAAATGGCCCCCTCAAGGATTGAACTCACAACCCTGGGTTTAGCAGGCCAATGCTCAAACCACTGAGCTATCCCTCCCCCCATCTAGCCCGAGAGCTATTTGAAGCCAAATCTACGACATCAGTGCTTTGCTGGGCAGCTCTCTGTTATTGTGGTTAGATGACTTAGAGGGCTCCTGTGGGGCTTCTTGCTTCTTCATGTGAAGTTATTGAATTTTAGGTGTCTGTATTTGCAGCATAGCAGATCCGTGGCCACTTATTTGTGAAACACCGTTTGATTTTTAACAGCCTCTGAATGTTGTCAGTATATAGCTGTGTGTATCGCTTATTGGCATGCCTTAGGAAAGAAGAACAAGTGATGAACAAGAGCTTAAAATATTTCTGGTACTTAGAGTTGTTTTGGGCGTGAAATGATAGGAAGGCAACAAGAGCAAGGTGATTAGACGAAGAAACAGTGGCTGAGGACTTACCCTGGTTTGACCATCTGGGGGGAAACTTGTTTTCTAAAATGTTACAAAAAATAGCTGGCGGGGGGAGGGGGGGAGAAATGTGTGCTTTCCTTAATTATAAAATGTTTAGACTTAATTATGTAACCTTGTCGATATGTGGAAGAGGCCACGCTTTCTATGAAAGACAACGCCAGGGTCCATCTATGTACTGATGGCCTGATTTCCAAAGTTGTTTAGCACTTCTGAATATCAGACCAGGCATTCGTTGAAATAGTCTCTTTAAAGACTTGTGGAATTGGGTTCTCAGTATCACGTGAGACTGAAGGACAAAGACACCTTCTCCACTGACCTTGAGAACTCGTAGCCTGTCTGTTATCAGAGGCTGCCCCCTTGTCTCTACTCAGACAGCTGCTCTTTGTTTGGCCTCTCTCTTAAAGGCAAACTGCACCTATTGTGTTCAGCCCAGGAGTCTAAATGTTCAAAGGAAAAAGCATTTCTTGCTCTGGAAAATGAGGAACTGTGTGGATTTTTTTAAAATCTGTAATTCGTTAGCGTTTCTGAACCTTGTACTGAAGACAGCCACTAGCCTAGGACTTGAGAGACCGGGGTTTGAGTCCCTGCTGTGCCACAGACTACCTGTGACACCTTAGACAAGTCACTTAATCTCTCCGGGCCTCAGTTCTGTGTCTGTACAATGGGGATGAAAGCCCTGCCCTTCCTTATGTGGGGGGGGTGGGGTTGTGAGGATAAATGCATTAAACATTGGGATGCACTCAGATGCTGTGATAACAGGGGCCATA
Organism: Terrapene triunguis; assembly: GCF_002925995.2. Lineage (NCBI taxonomy): Eukaryota > Metazoa > Chordata > Testudines > Emydidae > Terrapene > Terrapene triunguis. The sequence continues at coordinate 16,405,016 of NW_020665065.1, forward strand.
AAGTGCCCCAGAATAGCTAGATCAGAGGTGGGCAAACTACGGCCCGTTGGCCACATTGGGCCTGCAGGACCGTCCTGCTGCTCTGAGCAGAATGGTAAGAGGGCGCGGGGGTTGGATAGGAGATTCTGGGGGGCGGTCGGGGGACAGGGAGGATGGGGCGGAGGTTCTGGGCGGGGGCAGTCAGGAGATGGGTAACAGAGTGTTGGATAGGCGTGGGAGTCCCGGGGGGCCTGTCGGGGCGGAGGTGCAGATAGGGGTCAGGGCAGTCAGGGGACAGGGAGCAGGGGGGAGTTGGATGGGGGTGGGGTCCTGGGGGGTCCCGGGAGGGGGCGGTCAGGGGACAAGGAGCCGGGGGGGAGGTTGGATGGGTTGGGGGTTCTGAGGGGGGCAGTCAGGGGGTAGGAAGTGGGAGGGGGCAGATAGGGGGTGGGGGCCAGGCTGTTTGGGGAGAGACAGGCTTCCCTACCCGGCCCTCCATACAGTTTTGGAACCCCGATGTGGCCCTCAGGCCAAAAAGTTTGCCCACCCCTGAGGTAGATCCTGCTGATGTTCAGTGATGCTGACGGCGTGGAGAGCTGTCTGTGGGTTAGACTTTCCAACAATGGCTTGCCAGACCATGAGAACTCTGCTATTCAAACAAATGACTGATTTTTCTGACTGCTAAACGAACATGAAAATGGGTTTATAGTCTTTGGAGTATGGGGATCTGCAAAGCAAAGGTCACATGACAGCACCTTTCAGCAAGGTGGCTGCCTCCAGTAGGCTCAAAAATGACAATTGTTGCTAATCATTTATAATATTAATAATACCTCGCTTTTATCTCATCCCTGTACCTCACAGTCCTTACAAAGGAGGTCAGGATCATTACCCCCATTTTACAGATGGGGAAACCGAGGCATGGAGAGGGGAACGTGACCTGCCCAATGCCACCCAGCAGGTCAATGGAAGAGTCAGGAATAAGATCTGGGTTCTCCTGAGTCCCAGTCCAGTGTGTCCACAGTGTAACTTCTCCCGCCATTGAGTCCTGGTAACAAGTGATTCTTACCTTTTGGAGTCAGACTGTTGGACTGAGGAAAATCAGCATCACTTTCTGTTGTTGTTTATTTCATGGTAGTGCCTAGTGGATCCAACCAAGATCACAGCCCCATTTTGCTAGGTGCTGTACAGACACCTAGTACGAGACGTCTCTGCCCTGAAGAGCTTACAGTCTAAATGGAGGAGACAGACAAAGGATGGAAAGGGAAATAGGGGCAGAGGGAGATGAAGCAACCCTTGCCCAAAGACACACAGCACATCAGCGGCAGAGCTAGCAATGGAACCCAGATCATCTTAGGTCCTAGCCTAACGCTTCTCCATCTAGACCATGCTGCCTTGGTTATAAATCTTTTGTTATCATTTTGACTACTGTACTGTCTCTAGAGCCTCCAAATTGAGTCCGGTTGAGATGTTCAAAGTCAGTTAGGGCAGGGTTTCTCAATCTGTGTGTCGGGACCCAAAATCGGGTCACCAAAATGCTTCACAGGGTCGCTTGGCAGCTCCTTTGGCTCCTGTCCCATGAGGGTGGCTGGGCTCGCCTCCTTGCTCCAGGCAGCACAGCCCCTGGGGTCCAAGCGCCACTCAGGTTTGGCCCAGCTGTCGTGATGATGGAATCCGGATAGGCCAAATTGGAGTGAGTGGCACTGCAACCCCACGAGCCAGGTCACAACCGGGGCCAAACCTGAGCGGCGCTGCAACTCCAGAGGTTGCAACACCCGGGGCAGAGAGCCAAGTCGAGCCAGCCCCACGGCACAGGAGCCACCACTATGGGGTGAGTGCCAGGCAGGACCCAACCCCCTGTGGGGGCAGGATCTGACAAAAACCACCCCAGGGCCTAGCCCCCCCCCCCCCCCCCGACTATTTACTCGGTTGTGATAGACCATAACCATTTACAAATGGGTCCTGAGCTCAAAAAAGTTGAGAACCCCTAAGTTAGGGGATTTAGGCACACAGCTCCCACCAAATTTAACTGGAGTTGCGTAGTTAAATGCACTAGTTGGCTCTGTGAATTTCGAGTGCAGCAATTAACAGACTTCCTCCATCCCAGCTAGTCAGGACAGTTAGTGCAATTCAGTAGACACTGACAGATGTAAGCCATACCAGAGGGAATTAAAAACCACAGTTACACTGCATTCCAGAGTTGTTAGCAGATACACCCTTTTTCAATGGGGTAAAATAGACCAGTCCTGCTTGATTTCTGTCATCCGAGATAAGCACGTACAAACCACTCCTGTTGTTTCTCCTCTCCACGTTTGTAACACACTGGCCGTTGCTGCATATGTCTAGTTTCACTACCCCAGTGGTAAACGGCATCTTGAAATAGAGACGATTCCTCAAATAATTAAAATGGGGAAAAGTGCTTACCTCCGTAATCTCAGTCATTCAACTTCTTCTTTGCGTTAATCCAGTCTGCTCTGAGTCCTCTTCCTCCAAAGTGCTCTGTTCAGTGGCATATCCTCTATCACGCCACGTGCTAGCCTGTTCCCTTACGGCATCCCACCCCTTTTCTTTGTCGGCCTCTGTCTTTTTTCCTTCAATCTTGATCTGTTGGACTCTAATAGCCACAGGTTATTAGGAATGCACTTTACCTGACCAAACCATCTGAGCTTGCAGTCCCTCATTTTTTCTTTGCTGAGTGTTACTTTTAGCATGTCTCTACCATGCACATTCCTCCCGTGGTCTTTCTTGCTTACACCACTTATCCATCTTAACTTCTTGTGGAACAGATTGTTTGCTCATGTTTCTTCTGTTGCGTAACACTTCGTGCCAGACATTTAAAACTGGATGAACCACCGTTTTTAAGGCTTTCCCTTTAATCTTCCTGTCACATACGACACCACTTATCTCTCTCCATTTGAGCTGTGGTTTATTATCTACCTCTAATTTTGTCCTCCGTTTTCCCATTTTCCCAGAAGCTGGAACCCAGATACTTGAAACTTTGCATTTTTGAGATTGTCTGCCCATCTGGTTTCAAGGATAATTCTTCAGTGTTCATATTATTGAAATCACATACCATATATTCTGTTTTTCCTCTGTTAATTTTGAGCCCCTGTCTCTCAAACATCTCTGTATTCATCAATATCCTCTTCTGTGCAGTGAAGAGAAAGATCGTTTAGAATATCATCCGCAAACAAGGTGAACCAAGGTGCCTCTTTCTGCGGGTATCCAGGACAAGTATAGACAGCAGCAGCAGCATTCAACGTTTGTAGCTAAAACAAACAGACATAATAATTGGTAGCTGCCATTATTGCAAACTGCCAGCCTCTAACTAACTCCTCTGTGGTATTCAGTCCCATTTCACACACAGACTGCAGAGTTTGTGACTAGGAAGCCCAACAACAAACTGCCAAGTTCTGCCGTGCTTTGCACACTTACAATGCTGTCAACTAATGAATTAAGCCTCATAATACCCCTGTGATGTGGTGGAAGTGTTTAAAAAAAAAATACAATGACAAAGCATTTAAAAGTGCATGGAATTGCTTGGAGCCCACTTATTGTAAATCTAAATAATACAGTGTCGTAACTACAGTGCTCTGTGGTGGTAGATCATTGGCAAAGAAGGCTAAAGGCATAAAGGAAGATGGATCGAACAAACAAGATCTAATATGCATAGAGTGGAGTGTGTCCATCAGAACTCCGTTTGTAGGTAGTGCACTTCATCAGTCGGAGGCTCTCATTCCTGATGCTGAATGCCTCAGCTATCATTGAAGTCGGTGGGTGCTGGATACGTCGCAGGATTTAACCCTTTGTTCCTTATGTGTAAAATTGGACAATCTGGAGGTATCCAGCAGGGTGCCGTGAAGCTAAACTCACTGATGTTTGCAAAGCACTTTGAGATCCCCGGATAGAGATGCTGTATTACAGCCCCGTTATACTTATGGGGAAAATTAAGTCATGAAGGATCAATTGACTCCTGAAGTCATTTAGGTCACTCAGTATTTTCAAGCCTCATTTTGTGGTATGGTCAAAGCCACCTAAGTAGGATGCAGGTAATTGGAACAGTGACTTTAATTGGTTCACTGAGGTCCCCCATTCTTTCTCTAGCTCTCTCGCTTTGTCACGGTGCCTGTAATTTCTGGGACTGCTTTGTTGGGTGGCTTTTGGTCTAATTAACCTCTCAATAGAAATCAGCAGTGTTAATATGACTCTGAAAGGTCACAAATCTCCTGCGGTCCTTTCCCTCTTCCTGTCTCATGTTGACCACCAAGAATATCCTGTAGCGTGACAGAACAGTGAGGTGAACGTAAGATGTCAGTGGGCAACTGAAAACTATTTTGGATTTCTGTAATAGCAGTTACATAAAATAGAACCACAAATCAGCTGAATGAGGTGAGTTGCAGGAACTGCGTAGGACAACCTTAATTTTGGATAAACTCTCGGACAAAACTGAATCCACAAACCTGTCCCTATTTAAATGGGTTTTCTGTGTGGACAGTGACTTGTTAGAGATGATTTTAGTGCACTTGCTGCTGACTTCATGTAAGACTTGTCTGTATTCCGCTTTCTCTACAGTGGCTTACCGTAACCTGGGCCAGAACTTGTGGGGGCCTCACAGGTATGGGTGTCTCTCAGGGATTCAGGTACGGACTGTGGTTTCGGGACCATGTGCAGCTCATAGTCTGCTCATCACCACAGAGGGGAAGCTCTGGAGCTGGGGTGAGTAGTAGGCATAAACAGTATGTATCAGTAGCCCTTAGATAATGAATCAAGTAAAGATATGGCTGGCATAAAGGAAGGCAGTGGTCTCTGCCCAGCTCTGAATTGCAGCAGACTCCTAAGATTATCAGCTGTCTGTATCAGAAGTGCTGAAAACTTGGTTCCCTGGCTTTTGCCCTAGTTGAAACAGTTCAGTGGGGGCGGATTAGATCTTTGACAGCTAGTGGGTGACTTGCCCCTTGCTGTATCTTTGTGAATCTCAAGGAGACTAGTTCAGATGCACTATGCACTAGAATGGTGGTTCTCCACCTTTTCCGTATCACGGCTCCCACGCTACAACTGGCAACGCTTGAAGGCAGCCATAAGGAAAGGGAGCATGGTCACGACCCGTTGAGACCTGTTGCTCTCCCCGGGTTAGGAACTTGTACACTAGGCAAGCTCTGCTTGGGAAGGATGGAGGAGTCGATCAAGTTCAAAGGGTGGTTTCTCCTAGTGTGAGGTCTTTCACAACTGAGAAGGAGCACAGTGCAATGAGCAGGAAAAGGGATCTGAGTCTCTGTAGTATGGTGGTCACTGGGTCATGCGTGTTTCTGTGCACGCTTCTCTCTAGGTCGTAACGAGAAAGGGCAGCTGGGGCATGGAGATACCAAGCGCGTGGAGGCTCCCAAACTCATTGAAGTTCTCAGCAACGAGGTGATCGCATCAGCAGCTTGTGGGCGGAACCACACGCTCGCTCTGACAGGTAGGGGAGGCTGCTGGGAAGGAGGAATTGGGCTTGGGCTATCGATCTCCCTACAGGACACTGCAGAATACTGGGGCATACAGGGAACTGGTGCATCAAATACTGATCCTCAGGAAACGCACAATGCACCTGGGAATGAGAGAGAGAACCTCGGGCTAGGTGGTGATGGAGGATGGAGTCTTTCGGTGCTATCCTGGCCCCATTGAAGGTAATGCATGTTTTTGTTTCAATGGGGCTGGGATTTCACCCTTACTCTTTTGCTCCCGAGGCTAACAGAAGCTGATAGGGTCTTGGAAGCAGCACATTCAGCCCCTGGTGGGTAGCGAATGCCTTGGCTTGTGAAGATATGCAAAGGGAGTCCTTGGCAGAGAGCTCTGTTGCAGGGTCTTGTAGTCGAAGGGACCCTAAGGAATATGAAGTTTATTGAAGATGGTCTCAGTCTTACTCCACTTCTGAAACTTCCATCACTGGGCACGAAGGGAAAAAGCGAATTTAGGTTTGTCTGCATGGCGCTGCACTCTGGACTATGGGCGTGTGAATTGTAGAGGGCTCTAAGGGCCCTTTGTAGAGCCTGCTGGCACAAACTAAAAGATAACTAGTGCGCATTAATGTTTCAAATGGGACTACGCTAGTGCCTTTTAGTTCATGCCAGCGGTGTCTCCATGGGGCAGTTAGAGTGAGCCATATGAGAGTGCTCTACGTTTCATACCACTGTATAATGTAAACAAGCCCTTTGTCTTGCTATTTAGGACGTAAGACATGGCCACCTATGCATAGTCCTCTCCAGGAGATGACTGTCTCGATAGCAGTGCTATAAAATGGTGATTATGCTGCCTTGTTGCTAATTTCTCTTACTGCAATACATTCCTTCTCCGGGCTGGTCTGTACTACAAAGTTCTGTCTGCTTAACTACATTGCTCAAGGCTGAGAGAAATTTCACGCCCTGTGTGATGTAATGAAGCCAACTTTAGCCCTGGTGTAGATGCGGCTAGGTCAACAGAGTTCTTCCGTCAGCCTCGCTACTGCCTCAGAGAGGTGGATTTGCTACAGTGACCGAAGAGCCCCTTCCGTCGCTGGCGTCAGTGTGTGTGCTGCTGTAGCCTTCCTAGTGGAGACATACCCTGAGATTCTGGATGGCTTAAAGCTTGTCTATGTGGGGGCCTGGCCTTCACTTAAAAGTTAGGCTGACATGGGTCAGGGCTGTGAAAAATCCATACCCATGTCCAGAATTTGGTGACCCGACCCCCACAGTAGATGCAGCTGTGTTGATGGAAGAATGTTTCTGTAGATGTGTTTGGGGAGGTTGTGTTCCTACACTGATGGGGGGGAAAACCTATTGTGGCAGCGTAGGCTGTGTCTACACTATAGGGTTAGGGCAGCACTATGCTACAGAAGCACCCGGGAAAGTTAATCCAAATTAACTAAAACTGTGAATTTAAAGTGGATTTGTTAAACTGCATTAAACTGCTGTGTGGAGGCTCTTATTCAAAATTAAAGTGGCCTTAGAAGGGAATTAAGATAAACCAAATTAAGGCCATGTTAATTCCAAATAAGAGTGTCCACCCGGGTTTAATACGATTTAGCTAATCCACATTAAAATTCACACCTTTAATGAATTTCAAATAACTTTCTTGAGTGTCCCTCTGTAGACAACTCTAATGTTTAAGTTATAGCACTTGGGGCAATATGCTTTAATTTAGCATGGTGCATTGCCATGATCATCTCAAGTCTGTATTAATGGTTTTCCAGCAACTCTGCATTAACATGGAGGTTTAAACTTCTCCCTTCACTGCCCCACCTCCTCCTTCCCCCTGCATTTGTTTCCCTCTTGTTCCAGAGAGTGGCTCTGTATTTGCATTTGGAGAGAATAAGATGGGACAGCTTGGTCTCGGCAATCAGACGGATGCAGTTCCGAGTCCCACTCAGGTACTTCTAATGCTCTTCTTTGGGTTTCCTCTGTCCGTCAACGGGTTCCTTAATTTCTCACGTCCTGGCTACTGCACTGGTGACCATTTTGGGGCCATATCAGTCCTTAAAACCAAATTGCTTGGACGTGGTTCCAATAAGAGGAGTGAAGGGTGGGGGGAGACATGGAATCTTCATCCAGAAAAAAAATTTCTGCTGTATATTTTCTTCTGTTTGTTATTTACTGACTTGGAAAATAAATAGCATCACATCGTGTATTTTGTCTAGTTGCTGGACAAGTGGAAAAGCCCTATCCAAACTGAAGATTATACAATATTACCTGAGTCAGTTTAAATCTGATGTCAGACGTATAGCTGGCCAATATGGATGGTCCAAACAGTTTTAAAGCCTCTCTACGTAGTCTAGAACATACATTTTAAAGCCAGAAGAGGCCGGTGTGATCATCTAGATCTGGGTGGGCAAACGTTTTGTCCCGAGGGCCACATCTGGGAATAGAAATTGTATGGTGGGCCATGAATGGTCACAAAATTGGGGTTGGGGTACGGGAGGGGGTGAGTGCTCTGGCTGGGGGTGTGGACTCCGGGGTGGAGCCAGAAATGAGGAGTTCAGGGTGTGGGAGGGGGCTCCGGGCTGGGGCAGAGGGTTAGGGTTGGGGTTGGGAAGGGGTGCAGGCTCCAGCTATGGGTGCAGGCTCTGGGGTGGGGCTGGGGATGAGGGGTTTGGGGTGCAGGAGGGTGCTCCAGGCTGGGATTGAGGGGTTTGGAGGCCGGGAGGGGGATCAGGGCTGGGGCAGGGGTTGGGGCGTGGGGAGAGGCTCAAGGTGCAGGCTCTGAGTGCTGCTTACCTCAAGCAGCTCCTGGAAGCAGGGGCATGTCCCTTCTCCAGCTCCTACGCGGAAGCGCGGCCAGGCGGCTCTGCACACTGCCCCGTCTGCAGGCAGCGCCCCTGGAGCTCCCAGTGGAGCGGGGCCATTGGAGTGCATAGGAGCCGAGCAGGGGCCGTAGTTTGCCCCACCCCTGATCTAGATCCTCCCGTAACTTTTAAGCGTGGTTTTAAAGTGTTGTTTTCCCCTCAATGGCCAGGCAATCCAGTGTTCAAACAGCTCCGCTATTAGATTGGTCCCTGGTGTGGCTGGGGGCTGAAAGCATCCCATGTGAGTTTTTGGACCACCATAAGTTGAATTTTTGGTAGACAGGCTCTCAATTTTTCATATCACAAAGTCAAAACAATGGTCAGACTGGTTGCCTGTGGAGGAGATTACCTGTTTCTTAGCCATCCCACTCTTGTCTTGGAAAACAAAATGGATCAGAGAGGAGAGTTTTCACACCTTGGACTGGAGATTAAACCGAGCCCGCCGCTGCCTTATAATCACTGGGATCCATTCTCTTATGGGTCTGGGCTGAAGACGCAAGAGCCAAAGGGTGGCAAAATATTGCCCCAGTGCATGAAGTAAGTGAAGAGAACGTCTAGCTGAGGGCAGAGTGGAAGTTTAGCCGAGGAGCTGTCCTAAGAAACGCTTACAGTCTGTCTACACAGGAGCTGGCGGTGCAGTTTCCAGCTCGAGTAGATATAACCTACTCTAACTGTGATGGAGCTGGTGTGCTAAAATACAAGTGTAGCCCCCGTGGTGCAACCTAGCCACCTGAGAACGTACCTAGCAGCTCAGATGGGATTGTACTCGAGGCAGCTAGCCTCTCCCACCAGCTGGCCGCACGTCTGGTTTTAGCATGCTGGCTTGATCAGCGCTAGCGTGGGATGTCTCCTCAAGCCAGAACTTACACCCCCCAGCTCCAATGTAGACACACCCTCAGTTCCTATTTTCTCCTTCTCCCTTCATATTTTTGTGGGTTACTTAGTGAATTGACCATTTCCCAAACCCCCTTTTCCCCAATATTGGGGCAGTTATTTAAACAACAGGCCAGGTTTCTTCGGTTAGGTTTGCACAATTTTGCATGTAAATTAGTACCCACTGAACATAGCCACTTGGTGGATGCAAACGTACTGCTTAACTGTACATGCAAATCCCTGATTTGCCTAGGTAATTTGGGCCTGGTATTTGCACACGTGTCGGAAAACAACTGTGCGCTCCTTGAAAGCCTAGCCATATATTTGCTCTGGGAGTCTGGCAGTGCTCACTGGCAGCCTAGAAGGGGCACTTGGGTCACTCTGTTTCATCTGTTGCCAAATGCTACTGTTGTCTCCTTCCTTTGTAGATAATGTACAATGGCCAACCTATTACCAAAATGGCCTGTGGGGCTGAATTCAGCATGATAATGGACTGCAAAGGAAACCTCTATTCCTTTGGGTGCCCTGAATATGGACAGCTGGGTATGATGGTTTATTTTTTAAAGGACTATCTAGTTTTAATGACAGCGGACTTCAAATCCAGCCTGAGACAGCCACCAAGCTTTTTGTAGACTGGCATATTGGTATAATCTAAACAATAATGGGGGGGCACATCTTATCTCAGTCCCCTTCCAGAGGGGATGGTGGCCTTGTGTTTAAAGCCTATGATCTGGCTTCTCTTCTCTCTGCTCTGTTTGTATGACATTGGTCAATATGCCTCTCCTTTCTATGCCTCAGTTTCCCCAGGTATACAGTGAGTGCTTCTAGACTGCCTCACATGTGGGTGGTGAGGCTTAATTTGCCAATATTCGTAAAGTGCTTTTGAGATCTTCTGATTGAAAGGGAGAGAGAAGTGTGAGGCGGCGGTGTTACAATCAAACAAAAGCTGTTGCCCCTGGAGTGTCCATAACACCCCCGCCCCCCATTTGGAATGCTAGACTGTGTAGCCTGTCAGTGCCGCAGAAATGACAATCTGCCACTGTGCATCCAGGCAGCGTGTTCAATTATGCATGAGCTGTACTTTATCTGGTTAATGTCTAGTAGCTGTGATCTACAGAGCAGGGAGTGCGCATGCTTTCCTGCGGGAGAAGCTTTGATGCAGCCCCGGGGTGCCTCTTCTCGGAGGGTGGTGAGGATTTCCTGAGCAGGTTGGAAGGGTCTCGGAGAGTATGTCTGCACTGCAAGAAAAGACCCCTGCCTGGCCCAGGTTAGCTGACTCCAGCTTCCGGGGTTATAAAATTGCAGTGTAGACACTCAGGCTGGAGGGTGGGGGAAAGTCTCAGAGACCGGGCTCCAGCCCGGGCCCAAATGTCTACACTACAATGTTTAGCCCCATGAGCCCAAGTCAGTTGACCTTGGCTCAGGGACTTGGTGCCGTGGGTTTTTTATCGCAGAATAGACATACCGTGACGTGCCGGAGGTGCCGTTTCCTGACAAAATGGGGAATGACATTAAATTGCCTGTAGGGGAAATCAGGTGGAAATTCTTTATAAATGGGAAAAGTTCCAGGAGTAGCTGCAAAGAATTCCTCCTCCTTTGCCCTTAATGAGAGGGGAAGCTCTTTGGGGAGGATCTGTCTCTTTGTTCTGTGTTTGTACTGTGCCTAGCCCAGTGGGGGCCCGGGCCACACTAGGACTCCTAGGTGCTACTGCAGTACTCATAATAATGGCTGTGTGTAGTTAGAAGTATTCCACGCCGCCCTCTTCAGCAGGAATATAAGGTTAGCACAGAAACCGTTACCCTGATGCGTGTAGTAATTTAGAGTGGTGCTCCTTATCCCATGGGTCATGGGATATCTGTTCAAGAGAGTTCCTGCTGAGTTACTGGGTGGCGTGGGCCAGGGTAGCCGGCCACGCAGAGTTCCTTTTCACATCTCCGTCTGCCCTACAACAGGACACAATTCCGATGGGAAGTTCATCGCCCGTGCTCAGAGGATAGAGTACGACTGTGAGCTGGTGCCCCGTCGCGTTGCCATCTTCATCGAAAAGACAAAAGATGGGCAGATCCTTCCTGTCCCTAACGTGGTCGTGCGAGATGTGGCCTGCGGTGCTAACCACACGGTAAGGCGGGGATTTCACCTGGCAGTCTGAAGCACTGCCCGCAGCAGTGCTCCGCAAAGAAACCAATTCCCTATCTAGCATTGCTCAGCGGCAGTCATTGGGATTCTGCTGGGGGCTGACAGAAATTGATTTGATGAGTCCCCCTCAATTTGCTGTACGTTCCACATGCAGTTAATTCACTCCTGGTGACTGGCAGTTACGTCGTCTCTTTACAAATGACTTTGATTCGTGCTGGATTCTCAGTAATAGTGACAGAGCTGCACTGAACAGATCTGTTCCAGTGCCAAGAATTTTCAGAGTTCCAGGAGTTTTGGATTCGGAATCTTGGTTTGTCCCATCTCTAGCCAGAAGTTATACTAGACCTAGTTGAAAACTTTCCCGCATGTTTATCCTCTAAGGCGTTAAAGCCTTCGGTGCTCTCTCTTCGCTTCTTTCCATCAGCTATAACTAAGGGTATACCGACGCTTGGGCCAGGGGTCTGATTCCCGGCTTGAGGAGACATACTCACGCTAGCTGTGATTGAGCTGGTGCATTAAAAATAGTGTCGCTGCAGCAGTGTGGGCGGCGGGGCAGCTGGCTGCCCTGAGTAATGTGCCTGTGGTCTCGGATCGGCACATACTCAGGGGTGCTAGCGCATTCTTCTGCTTGTCCTGCTGCAGCTACGCTCTGCTTTTGGCGTGCTAGCTAGGAGCTGGGGGGGGGAGAGTCCAAGTGCAGACGTACCCCGAAAGTATGTTGATTCCAGCCTTAAGGCTGTAATCCCGTGTCTGTGGACCATTTGCAAGATTTTAACCCATGGTGTAAAGGTTTGATCACAACTTTGTCTCGGTGCATGTTGAAACTTCTCTAGGGACAGTTGGAGTCAGACACCTTTTCTCAGAATAGGTAATTCACGCAGTGGAAGGTCGGGAAATGTGCTGTCCGCTGACACAAATCTGTAATACAGGCCGTCATTTGCACAAACCTTCTGTTTCTCCCTGCCCTGCTTAGGTTTTGAGTCCAGTCTTGGCGTAATCAGATTACGACTTTAGTTTGCGTGGGAGGTGTCCTAATCCAATTTGAGTAGTTTGATCCCTTAACATTTAGGGGTTTGAAATGTGTAATAATAGATTAAAAATAAACCCCCTCCAAACCTGAAAATCCACTCGGTAATAGCTTGCTGAGAGACAGACAGGCTTGTTAAGCAAATAATGGAGGGAAAGATGAATGTGTACCCACAGGATACCTGAAGTATAAATGGCTTTTCCAGTTAAGCAAATAATGGAGGGAAAGGTACATGTGTACCCACAGGATGCCTGAAGTATAAATGTCTTTTCCAGTTATTGTTACTGAGATGTTTTATCTGACTGAAGCTGCCATGTGACTTAACTCCTCTAGTACTGGAGGCCACATCATGGGTGGCAGCTAATTTCTAATTGTTGTGTAAATGCACCAGGCAAAGTCTTGGTATTTTATTGCCCATTGTTGAGTAGCTCTGTGTAGAGCAGCACAAAAGCTCTGAGCGGGAATCCTGGGGGAGGTGGCGGGGTCCTCATCTTGTTTGCTCTTTCTCCAGTTTAATCAATATCGGAGTATGAAATTGACAGAATTACCCAGCTGTCTAGACACCTAGCCCTTTTTGCTTCTGGCTTTATTACTGGAGGAGAGGAGTGGGAAGACATGTGACTTAACAACAATTAAGATAAGAGTGGAAAAATGGAATAGTTGGCAGAGACAATAGTGGAATGTCCTTGTATTACGTGCATCATCTCAATGGTTGCAGCCCCTGCAGCATAGAATTTGCCATAGATTATCTTTAAGCCTCTGACACAGCTGCATTTGGTCGTCTGCCAAGATCTGTAGAGCAGAACCAATAATCCATTCTGCAAATAGCTGCATGGTGGGGAGACGTCTTCCTGTGTCTAAACCCAAGTCCATGTCACCATCTGTCCCTTTGCAGCTTGTTTTAGACTCCCAGAAGCGTGTGTTCTCCTGGGGCTTTGGTGGGTACGGCCGGCTGGGCCATGCCGAGCAGAAGGACGAGATGGTGCCACGGCTGGTCAAGCTCTTTGACTTCCCGGGCCGTGGGGCGGCTCAGATCTATGCCGGCTACACCTGCTCCTTTGCTGTCAGCGAAACAGGTCAGTTGCCCCGTCTTTCTTTGCAGATGGGTCTTGGCACAAAGCCATCATTCTGCACAACGTCTGTTTTGTGAGAGCCACGCTCCAATAGACAGCCTTTGTCTCCATTCAGAGAGAGCTCACTTATGAATCCTCCCAGTATCTTTAAAATAAACCCTGGAGTGATCGACCAGCATGTGTTACATCGTCTCTGCAGATCCTTTTCATAGCGTCCGTGCATGTGCGTTTCAAACGGATTTCTGTATCCGAGAATATCTCAGAGCCTGATGTTGGTTTGTTTGCTCTGTTTTGCAGGTGGTCTGTTTTTCTGGGGAGCCACAAACACCTCCCGTGAGTCAACCATGTACCCCAAAGCAGTGCAGGACCTCTGTGGCTGGAAAATCCGCAGCTTGGCCTGTGGGTAAGTGACCGCTTTTGCTCCCAGAACTGGGGAGGTGGGAACCGTTGCCCACAGCTTGCCTAAATGATGTCGTAGAAGTAGTGCTGTTAGCTGGCAGATCCAAATACAGAAGGGACTGATAGTAGGAGCAGTGAATCTGGCCCCATGAAATGGCTCCTACTGACTAGTTATATTTACATACACCGAGATCTGATTCGATTATCCAGGCCTGGGGTCCAGCTCTGCTTGGTGGATCCAGGCAGTGGTGTTGAGTTGGTTTGCTTTTTGACCCTGTGGTAGGGGGAAAGCTTCTGGATACATAGGGTGGGTATTCTTAATAGCACTAGAGAAGGGAGGGAGGCCTGAGTCCTGGTTAAAGCAAGGGCGGAGGGAAATGGCCCATGATAAATGACTGTCTGGGTGCAAATCTCTCCTCCTAGAAAGGTTTGTTGCCTTGTCCTGTGCTGGGAGGGAGCAAACATCTTTGTTTAGATTCATGATGGAGAGTGGAGAATCCATCATGGGATGTCTGATCTTCCAGTTCCCGCTGTGGGGTTGGGATGATGGGTTTCGTGGTGAGGTTGCGTGATTTGCTGCAGTCAGCTGGGCGTGGGGGAGAAACTGTCGAATCTTTAAAAGAGACCAGGTGGGTGAGGTAGTGTCTTTTATTGGGCCATCTTCTGTTGGTGAGAGAGACCAGCTGTGGAGCTTACACAGAGCTTGTCTCTCTCACCAACAGAAGTTGGCTCTATAAAGATATGAGCTCCCCACCTGGTCTCTCTAATATCCTGGGACAGCTCCAACGCTGCATACAAATCTTTAAAACCTCTTTAATGATCACTTGATTTGATCAGAGTATTCTAAAATCTCAACCATTCTCCAGCACTGATTGTAGCACTCCACTGTGTGTGTGTGGTGGGGAGGGGGTGCTATTCAGTGTTTCTAGGTTGCTTAGAGGATGCTTCTGCTTGTATTAATGGGAGATTTGTGAACAGCTTGAGCCTTTGGCTAGAGGTCCATGAGAAATAGAATAATTTCATCTCCTCCTCACTTTTTTAAAACCTTCTTTCTCCAGGAATCCTTCCTCCTTGGTCTCCTATCCTCTTCACCCTCTCCCTTATCTGGCCTGTTGTCTCATGCCACACCTATCTTTGTCTTGTCTCTCTTTGACTGCAAGCTCTTCAGAGTGGGGAACTTCAGGATCTGTTTGAAAAGTCCCCCCGTAAATCAACTGTAACTAATTTTACTATGCTGCAATGAAGAAACCTAACACATGACCTCCAAGGGCTCTGCAAACTTGTAGAGTAAATCTTTACACTAGGACTTAAAGATTTCTTTCCTCACTCTCTCGACCCAGGCATTCCCCTGCATGTTCTGTCGCTAAAAAGCAAGCAACTTCTGATACGTGGGCATTCATTCAAATGAACATTGATCTCTGACTTGCCTGATTGCCGTTTGAGTAGGAGCATTGTATTAGTGGACATGGGAAGGGAATCCCTTTAAGACCTAATGTTTGTTCAACCTCTCCTTGATTTTCTGTTAAAGGTTTTTATCTTGAGTATGTTACAGGGCTTCTCTCGACAAATTTATTGGTGGCCTCAGAGTGCGGCCACCAACTCTTGCTGGTGGCGGCTCTGACAAACCTGGCTCTCTATCCCTGCCTCCCGTGCCCTTCAGTGAGAGCCCGGCCCAGGGAAGGCGGGTCAGGAACTCTCTCATGCCCTAGCCAGGTGGGAGCCGGGGAGCTGCCCTGGGGACTGAATGCCCTGGCAAGAGCCACCTCCAGCGCTGTGCACACCGGCCCCATACATCTCGAGAGGCGCTGCCCAGAGCCTCTGAGGAGGCTGCGTGGTGCAGGGTGCCGATCCCCGCTAGCAGTGCCAGCGCAAACGCCAAGGCAGCGCTTCTCGCTGCCCCTGGTTACAGCTATTCAGGAGCAATAGCTGGGCGCTGCAGGGGGGGGCGCTGCTTTGCCCCCGATCTCTGCCAATGCTTTGGAGCCACACAAAAATCCGCTGGTGGCCGCATTTGAGAAATGCTGCTTTAGGGAATGAATGATTATGGGGATCCATTTAGGGGCGGGCCTCTGACTTCAGTGAGGCTCCACAAGGATCCACCCACCCACCCAGGCAGCAGGATCATGCCTTGCAGCACTTTGGGAAGCAGCTGGACCAGGGTTTGCCCCTGAGCAAGAAAGCATCCAAAAATACTTGGGGAAATTCTCTTGTGGTACCAAGCAGCCAGTTGGCACGGGAAATGTAACTAGCTGGTGGGGCTGCTGGGGGCGGGCGTGAAGGCAGATCGTGTAGCAGTAACAGCCTGTGTACCTGTTTCAGGAAGAGCAGTATTATAGTGGCTGCAGATGAGAGCACAATCAGCTGGGGCCCATCTCCGACCTTCGGTGAACTGGTAAGAAGGCAGCTGGGGACTGGCACAGAAACCCTAGCCAGGCTGGTCCGGTACCAGAGAAGATAAGATTGCAAGCAAAGAGATGGGTGAAAAACAGCTTTGCAAGCGGACTGTTGTAACCCTGTGATCGCGAAATTAGTGGGGTGTTATATTTTTAAATGATCACTGTCCTGCTTCATTTAGTTACTGAAGGGAATTTTTTTTCCCGTTGCACGTGTTGAAAGGTTCGCTTGGAAGATGCAATGATAGGTAATTTACACAGAGATGAAGTGTTACACAGAAACGCACCTTTCTACTCACTCCTACACACACAACTACGCCGAGTTTTCTCCCAGAGAAAATGACCAAAATATTCCTAAGTGAATTTTTCTGGAAACAGGGAGCTTGTATCGGAGGGAAGGGGAGGAGAGGGTGGATGCATGGATGCACTTAACTCATAAACCGAAGTGAGTTCTGTATTTTGGTGAGAACTGGCTTCCCACATAGCTGGAAACATTCAGTGTTGCCTTGTGCCTAACAACCTCTACAAGGCAATTGGCTTCACCCTAATGCACCTTCTTGTGTCTAATTATCGAATGTTTTATCTCACCACAAGTGTAACAGCTCTTCCATCTCCTTCCTTAAGAGCTATTCGAGTGCTGGGGTAATGTGACATAACTATCTAATATGCCCCATTTTCCCAGGGAAATCATAGCTTTAGTTGAGGACATCCATACATTTTTATGATGATCTCAAACTATTTTGATATGACACACTGAATTATACAGTCCCAGTCTGTCTCCCCAGATTACTAAAGTATTTGACTACTTCTGCTATGCCGGGGTGGCCAAATTGAAGCTCGTGAGCCACCTGCGGCTCTTTTACCATTAAAGTGCGGCTCA
Source organism: Terrapene triunguis (assembly GCF_002925995.2). Lineage (NCBI taxonomy): Eukaryota > Metazoa > Chordata > Testudines > Emydidae > Terrapene > Terrapene triunguis. The sequence goes on from NW_020665065.1 coordinate 16,422,070, forward strand.
CGGAGCCCCCATGTTCTTCACCTGCTAGACTGGGAGCGGGGGAAGCTCAGGACCTCTGCCTTGTGGAAGGGGCTTCTGCCCAGTGGGGAGGGGGGGATCTTGGGCTTTCAGCCCTGCGGGGTGCACCTGCCAGAACTCGGGGCTTCAGCAAGAATCCCGGCTCCCGGCAGCTGTGCCGCCGCTCACAAACTTCTGACGAGTGTCGTATGTGGCTCGTGCTATACCTTTGTATGGTGACTTATATCTGCCTCCTTGGTTCTAATTCTCAGTGTCCCGAGTGATTGGGGTGGAGCTGGAGCTAGCGCTAGCCTGCTTGTGGCTCTGGATTTCTCTGTGCCTGCATTTCAGTGTTTTGAATTTTCAGTGGTTTTCAAGGTTCAGTCACCGTATTGGCTTTTTTGTTTCATACTGATTTAGATACTCTGATCTTTTTTTTTTCTTCTTTCCCTTGACCTATCAATTAGCTGCCTTACCAAAGTCCCATTGCTCGTCACATTTGACTGTTACTCTTAGAAGTTTGGAAAACGAAGTTTCTTTGGCCTGCCTACCCCTCTTCCAAATGAAGCTGAAGATAGCCTGTTGGTGAGGTGTCCTTTCCCTTCCTCATGCCCCAGCATCAGTGCCCCACACACATGCTGGCAGTCCCGCTTTGGGGATAACATTTTGTTTTCCTCTGCGGAACCATTTTTGTAGGACCAACAAAAAACCCAAGGATTTTATAAAATACAAACTAGAAGCCAGAGCCTTTTTCCTCTCGGTCTTCGGGAAATCTTTTTTGTAATTGCTAGTTCTTCCTGTGTCTCTGCTGCCCTTGCAGGCAGTTAAACCTTCCCAGGAAAGCCGCTGACCCTCTGTACCTTTGGTTATTCCATGGGGCTACTTCAGAAGCCACTGCAAGCCAAGGGAATAGGTTAAATAGCACAATCTTGGACAATGGTTAGATGGTGGTTTACCCTCTGATCTTACAAGTTCCCTTCTGCATTTCTCTTCACAGGGCTATGGAGACCATAAACCCAAGTCCTCTACTGCAGCCCAAGAGGTGAAAACACTAGATGGAATTTATCCAGAGCAGGTGAGAGCAGACCCAGCAAATAAAAATGCAAACCGTTAGCACAGCAGGCTGGATTGCACTCATTTCACATCTCATGCTTCCAAAAATCATCGCCCTATTCATAATCCCATTCCTCATAATAGTCTGTCTTGATGCTTTAAAGCGTGGCAGCCAGATCCCTGTTTATCCTCAGGATACTGGGTAATGGGATTGTCGTATGCAAAATACACCAGCAATTGGAGACTGAGAGAAGCGTGGGGGAGCCTGTTTTCCATAGGTAATGGAAAGGCATCTGCACCATTGCTGCTCTCAGAGAGGACTGCACAAGTAGAAACCTGGCTCAGACAGATTGTTTCTGGGGTGGGTATGTGCCATGCGTATGCACATCAAGTGGGGAGGAGGGTTGTGAAATGGAGTAAAATCCCCCTAGGTGTAGGGTAGATGCTAATCCTGTTAATGTTCATTAATCCGTTCATCTTTAATCAGCATAGAAATTGACCGGACTCCCTACCCTCTCCCTTATGGGGATGCCTGAGCAGGGAGATGGTGTCCATCAGACGTGTTGCCGTGGCGCCCAGGATAGATGCAATGAATGTGGTGTGTCTGCAAACCTCTCATGAGGAGTTAGAGGAGCGTAGGGATGGGGCGTAGTTTAAATCAAGACTGGATGTTGTTCTAAACGAGATGCTCTAGGAACTATTTTGGGGAAGGTGGTCAGACTAGATGATCACAATGGTCTCTTCAGGCTTTGGCATCTATGAATTGTGCGCTCTGCTAGTCCTTGCACTCTGTTCCTCCGAAGGTGAGTTGTAAGAAGCCATTGATCGTAAAAAGACTTGTGATTTCCCTAGCTCTTACATAGCGCTTTTCATCAGTAGAACTCCGTGTGCCTTACAGTCTGGTCAGTATCATCACCTCCGTTTTATACCTGGGGAAACTGAGGCACAGTCAGACGGCAGAGCCGGGAATAGAACCCAGGTCTCCTGAGTCGCAGGCCAGTGCTCTACCCACTAGACCTCCCGACGCAGCAGTTTGTTAGCAATGAAATCCAGTATAACCTTTAGGGTGGCAAATGCTTTGTTCTGTCTACTCAGGTGGCGATGGGCTATGCCCATTCTTTGGTGATAGCCAGGGACGAAAGCGAAGTGGAGAAAGAGAAGCTAAAGAAGCTGCCCGAATACAACCCGCGCACCCTCTGATAAGGCCAGGGCCCCCGCGCCCCTGCCATGGCAGCTGTCCTTTCCAATGTGCACTGGGACCGAAAGAGATTGCAGACCGGCATCGAGACCTGACCGAAGCTTGTTGTTAGACTTTCCGAGGTTCAATTTTATAAGCGATTCGCAGTTTTAACTACCTGTTACTGTATCATTTCCAAAGTGTTCGGTTCTTTTAAACATTTGACATTTGCTCCTGGCTCACGAGCTCCCATTCCGATGAAAATGGCAGGACCTTTTGGCATATAAACCCCACGTACTTTGTTTGGTGAGCAGCGGAACAGCCGCTGACGCGTAAGAATGGCCACATGGCGCTTGTTGCATTGAATTGAGGAGAATCCCAGCTGTCATTAAGAGCTTGGGGGAAGATTTGGAGAGGCACAAATGGCACGTGAGCACCCAATTCCCATTGCCTTTCAATGGAAGTTTAGACCCCTAATAACCCTGTGTGCCTCTGAAAATCTACCCTGAGAGTCTATGGGGCCATCTCTTTGGTGAAGTCAACTGCTGAGATCTCTCTCCAGAAGCAAATTTACATTCTCATCTCTCTAGTTTTAATGTGCTGGTCCCTGTTCTGGGTGAGGAGCGCCCCAAGGAGCGGGTATCCAGCTGTGTAACCTCTTGGTAGATTAAGCTGCAGGACTCTGGCTGCCACCTATTTCATGGCTGTTTCATAAGCATTGACCTTTTTGTGTGATTTTAAATTGTTTCCATTCAGATTAAAAACCTCCATCGAGACAAAATCTAGGTCAACGCGTTCAAATAGCCCCTGGTGCCTCGGTAGATGGGTACCCCAAAATCTGACACACTTTGGGGCTCATTTTTCAGCAGAACGAGCACTCACAGCTCCAGTTGAAAACAGGATCTGCAGGTGCTCACCCACTCTGAAAAATGAGGCCCTAGGTGTATGTCAAGTCGGGCATAAAAACTTGCGGTCACTTATGAAAAGGCTGGCACAAACGGTGCTCCTGAGCGTTCATTGTAAATGAGGTTGATTCTAAATGAGGTTGATTCCAAGGGTAGTTGTGTTTGTGTGAGGTTTTCATCGCAATTTGCCCAGCTGACGTTTTCTTTGAGAGTCTGAAATCTTCAGAGATGGGCCTAAATGAAAACCCAGGATCCAAACACCGCTGAATTTGTTGGGGATGGGAGGGTTCGATCAGAACGTTGTAGCCCAGGCCTCTCCCTTTGGTCGGTGAGATATGGACCTTGATCAAACTAGTCTTATTTGCCTGCTTAATACATACTATATATAAGAAGTCCCACTGCAGTCAGTGGGCTGCGCTGAGCGCATAGCTGAGCATGTGCGTAAGTCTTTGGAGGATCAGGGCCTCAGACAGTAGGAGGGTTGGAATTAGTCAGAAAACAACCCCTCAACACTGACATTTCAATAAATGTCTTTTCCCCTAAAAACTTGCGGTTTTTGACCAGATCCCTGCAGGCATTCGCTTGGGGATCCTTTGTCTTCCTGCCCTTGGAAATTACTGCCTCCTGCTGACCCGCAAACCCTGTCTATACAGTCACATCCGATTCCTCCAAACTGGGTGTTGGAGCAGGTGCTGGGCCAGACTCTGCTGGTGAAAATGGGCAGCAGTTCCACCAGCAGGGACTTGGCCCTCGACTTGACTCTTGCGCAGCTGTTGAACCAAATTGGTTTTACTGGCGGAGAGATGCAAAGAGCTCCCAGCCCTGGACGGTTCGGAGGTTTATTATTTTTCGATTGCGATCAGATACCCGCCAAACGTTTCTTCCGTTCCAGTACTCTGCTCTGTGCTGGAGAAACAAAGGTGCCTTTTAACAGAGTGCTCTGCTCTGTCTCCACACAAACATGAGCGTGGCTTTTCCTTTCTCGTTACCCTAGCAAGTTGCACTGTTCTCTAGAGGCAACGTTTGCTGGCATCCTGTTACACTGCAGTTCTGGAATTCTTGCAGTACTTGCTGCAAAAAAATTTTTTTTATTGTGTTAGAGTAAAAAATTCCTCGAACATGGAGAGCAGCTGGGTGGAGAAGTTCTGCAATTGAGTCTTTGCTGTGCTAGTTTAATAACGTCAGTCAGCCTTTCCTGTTTACAGTATTGAGTAAAGCCAGTGGCCTCAATCTTAACTATCTTCCCCCCTCCTCTGGCCAGGTATCTCGGGCCCATTTGAAAACCCATTGAATTTAATAGGAGTTTTTTCTATTGACTTCTGTGATTCCCTAGACTTTGGATCAGGTGGATTTCCAGAAAAGTGGGATTTCCCTTGTCAAACCACAGGTGTAGCCATCTGCAGCGTCTGCACCTGGTTAATTCTGCATGGAGCAGCATTGAGTGTTTAATGAAACTGAACTGAACTCCTGTTCAACCAGGTGCCTACGTGTGCCGTTGTTGTTATAAATCACCTTCAAGCAGTACGGCCGCAATTTTTCCAAAAGATCCGACTAATTTTGAGTGTCTGTTTATGGGAGGCTAATTTTAGCCACCTGGAATTTCTTTTGCTTTGTTTTTTTCTCCGCAGATGCACTAGGCACCCGGAGCTCCCATTTGAAATCAATTGTTGTCATGGGCACTCAGTGCCTCTGCCAATGGGCCCCCCAGTGTCTTAAATTGAACCCCTTAAATTAGTCAGCCTGAAAGTAAGAGAGAATTGTCCTGAGAATTGAAATCCAGGCCAGAGGTTCTGCTACAATCAAACTCACCTGAGCCTTTTCACCCAAAACCTTTTCACCGAGCTACAGCTGCGGCCTGTCTGTGTCTCTTCTCTCTGTAATGCTTGACTCCAGAACAAAAATCTCCCTTCAGGCTGTGTCCTTGGCTCGCACACTAGCCCATTAACAGATGCAGGACGTGGGCAGACAGAGGTTTGACTTGCCCGTGACCTGTTCCCAAGACATTGGGCTGCAGCACTGGAAATCTTCACTCTTACTGACCCTTTCTGGGGTTGGGGATTTGCATGCCAGAGGGCCGTGTGCTAACAGTTGCCGACTCTCCATCTGACCTAGGATTAAGCTGAGTTTCAGCTATAATTTTTCCTTAGATTTTTTTTTTTTTTTTTAAGTAATCCATTTATTCTCAAACTAGAAAAATTCTCCAGGAAGATGGTTTTGAGAAAACGGCAAAATCTATCATTCACCTTCACCCCAAAATTTTTCAAACCAAAAGGGGCTGAACCTCCCCAGGTAGGCAGAGTCCTGCCTGTGGTAGTTAGAAATTAAACATTATTCACGCTCCTCATTAACTTCTCCCCCAGCTGCCTTCTTCTTGCTCTTACCTTGGGAGAGTGAAGGAGAGTCTGAGAAAAAGGATCTTGGAGCAGTTTTTGATTTAGACGAGATGAAAGGTTCCTGGGTTAGTGCTGTATTTGTATTTTCATGTTTTTTTATATTTCTTGGAGTAAATGTTTAAATAAACAACGTCATTGTGTACACCCTTTGGTTTACAGGCCTCTGTTGATAGCCTGGAAGTGAGCACGCTCCCCTCAGTGAATTTACTTGTGAAAAAGGTGCCATGCTGACAGGAAACCCTTCAAAGTTAATCTTCCTTGCTTGCACCCCTCTCTTGACTTAGAGCAGTGGCTCTCAAACTTGTTTGATCACGGCCCCCCCCCTTCTTTGTGGCTGTGTTTGTGTAGGCCCCTCCCTCTCCTGCCACACAAGTACATACACCGTTCTATGTGCACAGCGTCATCTGAGGAGCTGGTTGTCTGTAGGAATCAGCTTTGCTAGTTATTCACTGCTGTGGGTAAAATGTGTGCAGTAAGGGGTCCCCCACCCCCCGCCAAGCTTCTCACACCCCCTTGGAATACATTCTGTACCCCCCACCCTGAGAGGGGCTCACCTGCTAGTTTGAGAACCTTTGACCTAGAGGAACCACTTCCAATCAGAGCTCGGTCTCCTTGGCCCAATCAATCCCTGGCCTCTGCTGAAACTAACAAGGGTGCCAACCGCCAAAATGTTTGCGTTATTCCTGCTCTCTAGAAACTCAGCTGTGACCACCAACTTGTTCCACCTAGGCCACCAAACTGCAGTTCGATCAGGCCTTTTCGTTCACTGCTGACCGTAGCCTGACTTTTGGCATGGCAACGTAGTAGCTTTTAATGGCTTGGGCCGTTTTGTGCCTTCTTCCTGCTGGATTAGCACAGTATTTCATTGGCACGGAATAGTTAAACATCGGACCAATGTCTTTGCGCTTTACTAGCACTTCTTGCACTGCTGCTCGTGCGCCAAACGGCGTCTGTAGAGGGCAGGGAAAGCAATGCCTGGGTTGTAGAAGTGCTTAGGGGCCCCCATCATGGACAGGGCCCCATGGTGCTAGGCGCTGTATAAACAGAACAAAAAGGCAAATCCCAAAGAGCTGACAGTCCTAAGCCTCTTGGGCTTCCCGTCATTGTGATGTAAAAAGGTTCTGCGTTACAGGGTGATCAATCCGGCAGGCTTATGGGAGTTTTCTGTTCTCCCTGCTCTCAACCCCTCTTCTTAGTTCAGCTGCAGCTTGATAGAGGTCTCTCTTAAAAAGATGGTTTGTCTAGTCGGAGCTGGGAGAGGGTTGTGATCCTACATCTGAGCAGGGAATTTCAAGAGCAATACTCAGACTTCACCTGCCCTGCTCGGTGCCTCCCTTCTTGAAGTGCAGTTGCTCTCTGAGAAGTGACCCCAGAAGTGGCAGGGCAAGGTTCCACAGTTGCATCCCCCACAGCAGCTGGCTCAGTTTACAAGTAAAAACCATGGGGGAGAAGGTTTTCCTAGTTGCCACTGCTGCAAACTCCTCCAGGGTTCTGAGGTGTAAGCTGGGTTCTTTCCTCCCCCTGAACAGTGACCTACAGTTCTGTTGATGGTAGCATAGAGTCTAGGTCCCTCTCCCAGGGCTGCCCTGGCTCTGCAGGGGTAACGATTAAAAAGCCGTGTCGCTGTGCTTTGGGCACGATAGTCATTGTACCTCTGCTGAGTCATGCTTGGAATAGCATCTGCTGAGTAAGAAGTGGCCATGGAGTATTGCCAGCTGTTCCCACCATCACAGCACTTGAAGATTTCTTCCCTGATGTCTTAAATTGATGCCTCAAGCACTGTATTACCACCCAAACTGCTCCTTTCATGATAGTTCTTTCCTTACTTTATTCCCTCACCCTTTCTCTTCAGCTCCCCAGAACGAATGACTTGTTCCAGTCGGCACATAGGGTGGACGGTGAGAGGAGACTGCCCTCTTACATAGAGAAACCAAGGGGTTAAAAAAAAAAACGGTGCACCTCTAAAACCAAAGGCCTCTAGGAACCCTTAGGAGCAATACCGAAAATCTGCTTGGTACAGAAGTCTCTTGGGGGCCGTTACCGCTTGCAGTCCGCTCAATAGAACGGGTTTATTAGATCAGAAAGTCTCTCGTCTCTAGGATCCTGTGTTCTTACTGCTTCACCCAATTAAACATGCTAAAGCACTTCAGTATTAAGACTCTAGGTTAGAAAACTGGTTAAATTGTCAAGACAATATGAGTTAACCCTTTCACCGCCTCTCCCCTGGTACTCTGTGGGATTATGAACCGTAGAGGGTTGTTAGCCATGTCTTGTAATTTCCTAATCTCAAAAAGAGGCTTAATATACAAAATATATCGGGAATATAAACTCCCATGCTCCAGCCCCTAACTACCAGGGGCAAGGAAGGAATTTCCCCCTTGCATAGGTTCTGTTTTAGTTGCCCACTGCAGGGTGTCATGCTCTTCCTGTGACCCATTTAATACTGACCAGTAGGGTTGCCAGCTTTCTAATCACAAAACCGAACACCCTTGTCCTGCCCCTGCCCTGCTCCCGAGGCCCAACCCCTTCTGAGGACCTACCCTCCACTCACTCCATCTGCGCCCCCCCCCCCGTTGCTCGCTCTCCCCCACCCTCACTTGCAGGGGGTTGGGGTGCGGGCTCTGTGGTGGAGCCAGAAATGAGGTTCTGGGAGTGGGCTCAGGGCAGGGGTGGGAGGTTGGGGTATGGGCTCTGGCTGGGGGTGCAAGCTCTGGGGTGGGGCTGGGGATGAGGGGTTGGGGTGCACGAGGGGGCTCAGGGCTGGGGCAGGGGGTTGGGGTTCAGGCTCTGTGGTGGAGTCAGAAATGAAGTTCTGGGAGTGGGCTCAGGGCTGGGGTGGGAGGTTGGGGTATGGGAGGGGGTATGGGCTCTGGCTGGGGGTGTAAGCTCTGGGGTGGGGATGAGGGGTTGGGGTGCGGGAGGGGGCTCGGCTGGGGCAGGGGGTTGGGGTGCAGGCTCTGGGTGGGAGTTAGGGTGTAGGAGGGGGTTCTGGCCAGGGTGTAGGTGGGGGTTCAGGCTCCAGTCAGGCGGCGCTTACCTCGGGCGCTTGGCGGCGCAGCAGGGCTAAGGCAGGCTCCCAGAGCCAGCCGGTACCTTTGCCTCCTAGGCCGGTACCTTTGCCTCCATGCTACCCATGTCCGCAGGCACCGCCCCTGCAGCTCCTATTGGCCACGGTTCCCGGCCAATGGGAGCTGTGTGGTGGGGGCAGCTTGGGGAGCCTCCCTATCGCACCTGCGCCTAGCGGCCACAGGGACATGCCAACTGCTTCTGGGAGCCACGCAGAGTCAGGGCAGGCAGGGAGCCGGCCTTAGCCCCGCTGCGGTGCTGACCGGAGCCGCCAGGGTCCCTTTTCAACCAGGCGTCCCGGTTGAAAACTGGTCGCCTGGCAACCCTACCGGCCAGTGTCCCAGACAGAACCGGGGACTATATGGATCCCGGGTCTGACCCATCTTGGCAGCTCCTATGATCGTGTTCCTACAGCACGGGAAGTGTGCTAGGCCTTCTGTGAACCAGTCCGGCACGGTTCCAGCCCAAAGAGCTGATTTTAGAGATGGGCAGTAGCAACAGCCAAGACTGAGAGAGGATGAAGGTTACCAGAACATTATGTGGCTACGTAAACTGGGTGTGCACATGTTGGAGCATGTCTCTGTGTGTATGTGGGGGGGAGGGGGCTTTGGGTTGTGGATCTAAGGCATGGGAGGAGAGGCTGGGTTGGGGGAGGTGAGGGATGGGCAATGTGAAGGTGGTGGTTTCCAGCAGCATGAATGTAGGTAGTGGGGTGAGCCAAGGCGGGGAGGTAAAATCAGCCGAGGAGCAGTGGAATGGATTAAAGCAAATGGCAGGTGGGTCCCTAGTGTTGGCCCCAGGCTGCAGTCAAGTGGCTGGATCCCTCAGTGAAGGGAAAAAGTGAGCGGCAATGCAAATGCTCCTCTGATCCCCGGCAGCAGCTGTATCAGGGGTGTGGGGCAGGGGGATGCCATCGCACACCCAGTAATGCATATCCAGCCACTTTGGTCCAGTGGCAGACAGGGATGGAGAGCAGCCAGTCGCGGAGTGGGGCAGGCGGCTGCTCCTGAAGGGCTGTTGTAGGAGGTGTCCGTGGAGGAGGGCGGGTGATGGGAGCAGGGGCGGCTCTATGTATTTTGCTGCCCCAAGCCCGGCAGTCAGGTGGCTTTCAGTGGCGTGCCTGCGGGAGGTCCGCTGGTAACGCGGATTCGGCGACATGCCTGCGGGAGGTCCGCCGGTCCCGCGGCTTCAGCGTACCCGCTACCGAAGCCGCGGGACCGGCGGACCTCCCACAGGCATGCCGCCGAACGCAGCCTGACTGCCACCCTCACAGCGACCGGCAGGCCACCCCCCGCGGCTTGCCGCCCCAGGCACGCGCTTGGTGCGCTGGTGCCTGGAGCCATCCCTGGATGGGAGCGGGAGCAGATTTCCAGATTGACGCAGAGAGGGGGGGCAGGCGTGCTAGTTCCTGGCTGCAGTGGGACGTCGCCAATATTCTGGGCATTCTGCCTTTCTAGGGCTGGACTGTTCTGCTGCCCCTAACGACCAGGAGGAATAAGGAATCCGGACATAATCCCCAATTTGCATCTTCTGCTTTAACCAAAGGACAAAAGTCCATGCTGGATCAGCCAGTAGAGGGCAGTAGCACCTCACCAAGAACATCCTAGCACAGTCTACTGGTGGATCGGTTCTCTTCCAAGCCATGTGAAGTTGGTAAGCCAGGAATGCAATAGGCCCAGTTCTCTTCTCCCACGGCTGTAAGTCAGGATGGACCCTACTGGAAATCAAAGGAGCTGAATCTGTGTGAAAACCGACAGAGAAGCAATGGGCCCAATGCACTTACTCTTTAGATCTGCACCGGGGTATAGAAGAAGACGCTTTTGGAAGAGTTTATCCAAAGTGGATCTTGCACTGCCGTTCGGACTGCGACGGCGTTGGATAGCTCTTAAATTAAATAGCTCGTTCGGACGCACGCTGGCTCACAAACAGCTGTGTGAGAAAAATGCTGCATGTTTAATTCTGCCCTTTCTTCTCCTCCACTGAGATCTTTTAAAAAACTGATTGTACCCTAGGTTCCCTCATAGTCTTTACCTCAACCTGCACCACAGGTGAAAGCTACCAACTGCTTTGTCTTCACTAGGATATTGTATCTTAATAACAGTCATGTTGTGTCCGACCAATGGCCCATGTAGCCCAGTATCCTGTCTCTGACCCAGACCTTCGGGGGCAGTGTATAGAACAAACGGGGCAATTTTGGAAAGATCCACCACTGTCCTCCTCTCCCATCTTCTGGCAGTCAGAAGCTAAGGGGCATCCTTGACCACTTGCCTAGTCCGCATTGCTGGACCTTTCCTAGTGGCGTCGTGATATTTTTCTTATTTTCTATCCCTTTCCTAATCGTGAATCCTAACATTCTGTTCGCGTTTTGATGGCTGCTGTGCATTGCGCTGAGGTTTTCAGAGAACTAGCCACAGTGACTAAGATTTCTTTCTTGAATGGTAACAGATAATTAAGTGATCACGTTAGCCACCGCAGGGTAAGAACACACATGTTGTTTTGCCCTCGCAAAGAGATTTTACAAGGAGCTTAAGGGTATGACTACAGAATACACTACGCCCAGACTCTGACTCAGTATCTATTGCCCTGCCATAAGAAGAGTTCACTTTGTATGTAAAACCTATATGCCCCGTGCATCTGTGAACTCTCAGACTTCACATAACACAGCATGCTGGTCAACTTCCAGTTGGTCAGAACTTTATTATCCAGTCAGGTGTTTTCTCCAAACTCAGGCCGTCTGGCCATTGATGTGCTCTGTGAGAAATATTACCGTGCCTGGTCTGAAAGTTGAATGGTTGGAGTGGAAGTGATGAAAAGTTACTTTTCACCCTCCAAACGGAAAAAGCTACAGCCCTGCAGGCTGCTTGCCTTCTTGTAAGACAATAAGGTGTGGTTGTGAGGAGGCCCCTGTGCTTAAGTACTCAAAGAACTTCTTTAAAGCAGTGGCTCTCAACTTTTCCAGACGACTGTACCCCTTTCCGGAGTCTGATTTGTCTTGTCTACCCCAAGTTTCACCTCACTTAACTAGTTGCTTACAAAATCAGGCCTAAAATGCAAGTGTCACAGCACACTACTACTGAAAAAATTGCTGACTTGCTCATTTTTACCCTATAATTCTAAAATAAATCAACTGGAATATAAATATTGTACTTACATTTCAGTGTATAGCATAAAGAGCAGTATGAACAAGTCATTGTATGACATTTTAGTTTGTACCGACTTCGCTAGTGCTTTTTATGTAGCCTGTTGTAAAATTAGGCAAATAGCTAGATGAGTTGATGTACCCCCGGAAGACTTTTGCGTATCCCCAGGGATCCACATACCCCTGGTTGAGAACCACTGCCTTAAATGACAAACCAACCAAAAAACAAACAAACCATCTTACATAGAAAATTGCAGCTCCCCCAGTGAATGCGTAGAGGAGCGAGCTCGAGAAGACCGGTTCAGATTTCGCTACTCTCCCTAACTTGTAGCTTTTGCTTTCTGTAGCAGAAGTGGGGCCCATACTTAAAGCTGGAGTTGGCTTTTTTCAACAAAATATGTAGTTTCATCAGCGCTGAACCGGGGAGGAGGGAGAGAAGACCCTGTAGCCCGGCGGTTAGGGAACGGGCTTGGAATGTGGGAGACCCCGGTTTACACCCTGAATCAGAGTGAGCTGAGATTAAACCAGTCTGCTTCGAATGAGGCCGAACAGAAACTTGTCTTCTGCATCCCAGCTCAATGCCCTCCCCACTGCCTGCCTGCCTGCCTTCAAAATCTTGAAAGTTGCCGTGCGAGGGAATTGTCATCCTCCAGTCAGCTGTAGTTAAGGCTCAGAACTGGGACACTAGACTATTCTGTTCCTGGCTCTGCTACAGTCTTCCTATGTGACCTTGGCCATGTCACTTAACCGCTCTGTGCCTCAGTTTCCCCATCTGTAAAATGGGGCTGATAATACTTCTCTACCGCACAGATGAGGATAAATACATGGTGATTGGGGGCCTTATAGGTACCTAGGTAGCTATAATAAATTAGGTGACACACACATTTTTAAGGTCCTATATTTGATGAGCGGCAAGAAACAGTGGTGGGGATTACAGTCCCAGCAAACTGTCCGACTCGTGCGGCAGAGGAGGGGATGGGGTAGCTAGCGATTTCACATGCAGGTTAGTAAGGGGTTTTTTTAGAAAGTATTGTTTTTATTGACGTTACAAATTCAGTGGTGGGTGAAGTGAACCCCAGGAAACTGTAGGTCACATTCAGCTTTAGTTCCCTCCTCTTGAAAAAAGCAGTGAGCTTTATTTCACCCCCTCTGCTCAGGGGATCATGTTCCACCACTTGAAGGAGAAGGGTTTCCTGCGGACGTTGGTGCCGCAATGGACCTCCCCTAATAGGGTGTGGTAGGTGAAAAAGTCATTGATGAAGGTGCAAGTCAGGCCCAGCGGCTCCAGCAGCGAGCGAACGTTCTCTTCCAGGCAGCACTGCCCGTTGACGAGCGGCCCAAACGGCTTCGGGATGCCCAGGTGTTTCCCCAAGACGATCATGTTCACCTGCAGCCAGGAGAGGAAGGACAGGATGGGAGCACTGAATATACTAACAACAGCCAGACGCATTCCTTTAAGGATTTCACTGCAGTGTCTTCTGCATAACTCCAGTGTGATGCCAAGAAAGAGATTGCATAGCCCAGTGTGGGGGATACAGTGAGGACTCAGCCTAGAAACTACAGAGTGCAGATGGACGCCCGGCACAAAACTCAGCTGCAGATCCAGATTCCAGACACCCCAAAGTTTGGCATAAACCCCTCTGCTACTGAGATTTTTTTTTAACAAGGCGTCGTAAATTGACTTCTTGTTATACTGACCCTGGCAGGCAGTGCACTGATGAGTCCCACCCAGAATTTGAGGGTTGCTGAATATTTCTGAGCTGAGGATGTCTACGTCGGGCCAAAGCTTAATGCTGAAATTCTCATAGGCACTAGCTCCCTCTCCTGTTTGTGACTGGGAGAACACTTCCCTTCCCATGCGTACTTGTGTACGGCAGGAGAGAGGGTCCATGCCACCGCCCAACATCCCCATGGCACCTAGAGCAATTGCCCTCCTGGACAAGGACAATAGGGAAATCAAGGCAGCTGAGCTGTTCCTAAATACAATCTAGCAGCTGGAAATGGGAAGGAGCCAGAAACATGGGATCAGTGTTCCATTCTATGCATCCGATGAAGTGGGCTGGAGCCCACGAAAGCTTATGCTCAAATAAATGTGTTAGTCTCTAAGGTGCCACAAGTCCTCCTGTTCTGAGTGTAATTTCTACAGTTCCTAACTGATGGATAAAAGAGTTTTGAGTCACATGGCCTTGCCTGAGCCAACTGGATTGTGTTTAGCCATCAAGTAGCAGAGATGGTCTCCATTCTTATAGAAAATATTGTACAGTTAATGGAAAGCGACTCCCACGGGTATCCCTGGCCTTGCTGCAACCAGGGTTAGCTAGTCTCTACTGAGGTCTCCTTGGCTATGCCTACGCTGCAATAAAAACCCGTAGCGCCGAGTCTCAGAGCCTGGGTCAGCTGACTCGGGCTGCAGGGCTAAAACTAGCCGTGTAGATGTTTGGGCTTGGGCAGGAGCCTGGGCTCTGAGACTCTCCCGCCTCGCAGGGGTTCAAGCCCAAATGTCTACACTGCTATTTTATAGCCCGGTAGCCTGAACCACGTATGCCCAAGTCCGCTGACCCAGGTCAGCCACGGCCCTGCCTCGGCTCTCATTGCAGCGTAAATGTACCTTCCGGGTGTGACTGTGCTAGAGCTGGAGGTGGAATTTCCAGCTTGCGGAGACGTACCCACTCTAGCGCTGATAGAGCTAGTGCACTAAAAATAGAAGCGTCGCTGAAATCCAAGGCACGTGTTCGGGGTGGCTGCCCCGTCCTGCTTCTATTTTTAGCAGGCTGGCTCGATCAGAACTAGCGTGGGTACCTCCTTCTAGCTCCAGCGTGGACATCCCCAGCGTGGCAGAAGAGAATGATTTTGCTGCTCTGCATAGACAGGAGGCAACGCTTCTCAGGCAAACTCTAATGCACCGTTTCAGGATCCACTTTTATTTTCAGCTGTTTTTCATTATGAATCACCGATTATCATGGCGGTGCCTGGGGGCTAAGAGCAGGACCCCACTGTGTCTGAACACAGCCCCTACTCTGATGCACTCCTGACAAAGGGCCCGACCTGAAGTCAATGGGAAGGTTCCCGGTGACTTTAAATGAGCTTTGGCGTGGGCCCAGAAGACGGCCGGGCACCTAAACGAGGCAGCGTTGTCTAGTGGAAAAAGCAACTATACTGGGACTCAGGAGACCTGGCTTCTATTCCCAGTTCCACCCCTCGCTTGCTTGGTGACCCTGAGCAAGTCTCTTCCCTACTCTGTGTCTTCCTTTTCCCCATCTGTAAAGTGGGTGTAATGATACTGGCCTCCTTTGTAAAGTGCTTTGCGATCTCCTGATGAAACGCGCTAGGTATTGTTAATTAAAGCACCATTGCCAACCCTAAGATGAGTCAGCACACGGACTCCCCTCCCCCCCAAAAAACCCCAAATCCCATCACACTGGCTTAAAAATCATGCAATTTTTTGAAATAAAAAATGTTGACTTTTTTTGGATTTGCCTCTGTCTTCCAAGCCATTAGGGGACTTCACATGTTCAGCTTTCCTTCACAACCATGAAGGTTACGAAGTGAAAAAGCAGAGATTCTCATGCGGTCACTTGACTCCAGTGGTTGGCGCTTTAAGGAAAAACAGCTGCCCCAGAAGAGACCGTGCTACTCGCGGTAAAATCGTGAGTCGGCAACAGTGATCCCAATAACATTGCAAGAGCTGACAACGCTGTGAAGGAGGCTGGACTCTGAATGGGCTGTCCGAGGAGGAGGCCTTGTAATGAAGGTTAGCCTTGTACTCAGCAAGGTTTGAACGTTTTCAGCGAAACCCAGTCCCCGGAGAAGAATCCAGTAGAACTGGATGACATTTTTCAGGTGAAACTGTTTTTTTGGTGAAAAATTTAGATTTGGTAACACTGAAATTTTTGTGAATTCTGGTTGGTTTGGCCAAATTGGAGAAACAAAACAAAAGTCTGCAGAAACTCTGTGTGTTTTGTTTTGACATTTTTTAAATGTTTTGATTTTTTCACTTCAAAGTGACTTTGTTGCAAGATTTCCTTTAGTTTTGCGTTTTTAAATCAGAACTATTTAAAAATAGTCTAAAATGAAACATTTCAGCTGAGCCAAAACCTATTTAAGCCCCAGAAATGCAAGAAAACGGAACAGGCCCTTATTCCCACGACTCTTACCATGTCTGGGAAGAAAGCACTGGCTTCCTTGTCGATTACCGTGAAGAGCTGGGGGAGGTCGATGATGTCTTTCTCGCTCAGGCCCAGCTCCCGTTTCAGGATGTCTCTGTTCCAGTCGATGCAGCTCTGGGGTGGAAGGACAAGATCTCAAAACTGTTCCTGCTACAGGCAGCCCTGAGAGGAGCAGACTGGAGAGGCAGCGTTTTTGCTGACAGTTCAGTAAGAGATGACGTGGGATGGAAGTAAATTGGGAATCGAAATGGAGAAAGAACCTCGCCTGGAGGGACGGTTGTGGCGGCATGTGAAACCCAAAACCCAGCCATGAACCCAACTCTCCTTGCTAGGGCCTCATATCAGATCTGAGATAAATCGAGGCAGTCTTCCCTGGCTACTTCACTGGTTCTCCGGCTCCACCGTGAATCTGGACACACTCGGCGCTTCCCATGCTCTCTCTCCCCTGTCCCGAGGGTTGCAGTGCAGTAGCCTTGACCTGCTCATTGTCAAACACAGCCATTTCTGCTACTTTGGCCACAAAGCCACCTCCTCTTCCCTTCAGAAATGACCCATTTTTTACTCAGTACTTCATCCCCTTGGAGCTAGATCATGCCCCGTTGTGAGTAAAAACGGGACAGTCTGAGTGCAAGAATCTCAAAGAAGTCAGATTTTCTTAGCAGTGGCAAAATCCCATTTTCACTGTGGCTGCGTGTATTTTGAGCAGCCCCCTTACAGCAGCCTCTCTAGGCCACATCTCCAGTCTGCCACGAACTGCTTCCAACCAGGCATTTTCAGTAAGGTTCTCACATGCAACAGTGATCGGTTCTTACACCGGCACCTAGCTGGACAGAAGGGTCAATCGGGTTACCGGAGTCCTGCATCCAATATTGCTGAGTTATTGCTCTGTCTCCTGTCCCTACCTGAACATAGTCGTTCTCCCTCCTCAGGTTTTCATTGGCCAGAATCTCATCTATTGTTGTTGTGGTGACTGTCTCTAACTCTGCAAGAAGAAAGAAATTTAACAGATGAATGAAAATTCATGCGCTAAGCAGGGATGTACATGTAACCCACGTGCATCTGTAGATAGATCTAAGAGCCTCGTATCAGCTGGTCAGAAAATGGTTTCTTTTTCTCAGGGGAAGTTGTGACAAAGTGTCATTTATGTCAAAATTTTTGACGTGGAAAATTTGAATACCAAAAAATTAAAACTCAAAAAATATATGCTGCTGTCCTGCCTCATGGTGGTTGTAATTCAGGTGCCTCAAACTCTCATTCTCCTCAACTGATTAGGTACCTTGGAAGGACTACATGTCCCATGATGCACTACGGTCTCCCCTCTTGGAGAGGGGAGGCAGTGCATCATGGGAACCCCTGGCCATGGTGTAGCCTGGGAGATGTAGTTTATTCCAGGAGCCTAGTCTAAGAGAAGATTTGGACATGAGGCACCACACAGCACAACCAAATAGAAATTTTACCTTTGTCTGGGGGCATGGGGGGGAATGAAAAAATCAAAGTTTTCCGTGGATAAACTTTTTCCTCAACAAAATTTCTTGTAATTGACGACTTTCTGTTAAAACAGTTTTGACAGGAAGTTTTTGAGCAGCTCTTTGCTGAGCTGTCCTGTGCCTGTAGAACAGCTTGTTGAGGCAGGTCTGTTCACCACAGGCGGAAACTTCCGGATGGTTTGTTCTAATGTGTGAAGTGGTGCGGGAGAGGAAATAAAGCCGAGCTATCCTACCTTCAAACAGCCTAGCTTCTCCATAGCCCTCTTCCTGCTTCTCTCTGAAGAGCTTGTAACAGGCACTGAGGCTGGCTAAGAGCAGCCGGAAACCCTGTCAAGAGACAAACCAGTTCAGTGACAGATCTTTGCCATTCACTCACATTGCACATACAGACCCTCTGCCCAGGGGGTTCAGTCTACAAGGAGCAGTTGCAATAGTCTGGATCAACAGGTGTGGCACCCACGCTCCTTACACTCTCCCTGGAGTGAGGTAAATTCATCTCGGAAAAGAGGGATCTTGCAGAGGAGAGTTCCACGTGTTTTTACCTCCCTAAAATGTACAGGTGTCTAGAAAGCACATGGCAGTGCTGGAGCAGACGTGTGCTCTGGGGCCTTGAGGATGGAACTGGAATTCAGGAACTTCAAACTGGACACTGACTTCTTCTTTGGCATGTGAGTAAGTTACAGTTTATGCCTCAGTTTTCTTACTGGTAAGAGTATTTGCCTGCGTAGTTCACAAGCTGTTGTGAGGCTTCAGCACATCGTCAGCCAGATCCTCAGCTAGTGTAAATCAACAGAGCTCCACTGAGTTCAGCCTGATCTTCTCCAAGGCTTTATAACCACCACCCCTAGCCCCCAAGCAGCCTCTCACACCCCTTCCCCCTGAGTGCTTGTTCAAGGGGAGGGTGAAGCAGAGGCTAAGTCCTTGTTTGCTGGGGCCCAGCTGGGCCCCTGTGTTCACACACGCACTGTGCACGTGGACACGTTCTGAATCATGAGGCCGTTGATAGCACCATGTCGATGTTGTTACCATCCCAGACACGGTTATGCCTGGTTTGGTGCTAGACACGTTCTAGGGAAACTCGGTCTCATGGAAAAGAAGAGCCAGCCGGTCTGAGACGTCTCGCCCAGCACGCGGCACCTGCCTGCCCGGGGCTAGCCCCAGACGTCTCGCCGAGCGCGCGGTGCCCGCCTGCCCGGGGCCGGCCCCAGACGTCTTCCCCCAGCGAGCGGTACCTGTCTGCCCGGAGCTGGGACAAAGCTGAGGAATTCATCGACGTGACCCACACACAACCAGTCGACGTAGAGCTCCACGGGGGGCTGCACTTTCTGGGCATAGAGGAAGTCCCTGACGGCCTTTGTCATCCTCCTGCCACCAACCCTAGAGGCCAAAGGGAAGCAAGAGAAGAGCCAGACACATTCTTCAGTTAAGAACAGAATCGGGACGCAAGGTGGACAGGGCCAAATTAAGGCATAAATGTCACAGGCTCGTGGCTAGGCCCCCCACCTCCCCGGGAAGTCAGATGAAAGTAAGTTTCTAAGCTCTCACGGCTGCAGAGGAAAGCTTGAAAACATGAGGCGAGTGTAACTCATGCAGGGACGTCTGCCTGAGTTTGCCGAGAACCTGAAACGACTGCTCTGAGAAGAACAGCCCCGTGCATCTCAGTGAGGAGCTAACTCCATGACCGGCTGATCTGGGGGCCCCGCCCAGCCAACGACCCTGAGTGTGGCAAGAGGAGAAGAGTGCAGCAGTTCTGGCCTAGTCACATACCCAACAGCTCCTGGGGTAAGTACTGGGGTGGGGCGGGGGAGGTAGTTAGGAGAGGGTTACTCTTTCCCTGCCTCTGCGGGAGGGCAGGGCAGGCCACCCTCACTCCAAGCAGGGAGCAACACCATGAAATGGAGATGGGATACGGGCCCCCTTGTCATGGGGTGCCTGTGACCCCAGATTCCCTTCATCTAGTACTAAAGGCCGATAAACTCTAGATCAGTGGTAGGTGTGTCATTGCTAACCTGACCGCCCCATGCAAACTGTAAACACTACTTCGTGGTTTACATAATACATTGCCAGGAAGCTGAGGCCAACAACTCGAATCATCCTGAAATCGTCTCAGCTGCACCTTGTCTAATGTGTGCCTAGAATCCGCCTCCATTAGGCCAGGGTTCCTGGTGATGCTGCTTTACTTCCCTGCTTCCGCCGAGGGCTTGCAGCCTGTCTTTTCATTAGCGATGTCTGTGCAGCGGCCAGCACGAGACTTAATCTCTAGGTGTGCCTAATCTTGCCTTAGCGCAGGGGGGTGGACTAGATGACCTCAGAGGTCCCTTTCAGCCCCGCATGTCTATGGTTCTACCATGGTTGTATGCAGTGTTGTTGTAGTCGTGTTGGTCTCCGGCTATTAGAGCGACAAGGCGGGTGAAGTAATGTCTTTGATCTCTTCCTCAAGCTCTGTGTATGGTCGATTGGGCCCTCCAGGTTCTCCCAGCACATCCTCCTCACCTCAGCAGAAAGTGCTGCCCCTGTGTATGGCCGAAAGCGTCTCTCTCTCACTGGGGAACCCACCAGGACCCTTGGTAAAGTGTTCTCATGGTTAATGACGCTCACTGTTAAAAACTTATCCCTCATTTCCAGTCTGAATGTCTGTGGCAGCCCCAGCACCTGCGTTGCAAGGACACACACAAAACCCCTAGGCCAAATATGGAGCAAATATGTTTTTTAAGTGATCCGCCATCTCAATGTGGCCGGATCATAGACTTGTGTCACGGTAGAAGCCTGGACATAATTATTGCTTGACCACACTCTGATTAGCTCATCAGATGCTTCTGGGTAGCTTTATTGGATACTAGTTGCCGGACATTAGGCATCAAATAAGGGATGTCCGTTAAAAGGTAGACCCAGTGGTTAAAATACTTGGACATCCCTGTGGTGCATGGCATGCCATGAGGTACTTCTGTCAGCTTTTTGGGGCAGAGACCAGCTTTTTGTTCGCTGTTTGTACAGCACCTAGCACATTGGGATCCTGGCCCAAGACTGGGGCTCCTGCATCCTACCACAATGCAAATAATAAATTATAATCCTGATTAGTAGGTGCTCCACCAGTGTAAGACAGTTCTGTGATGAATTAAGCCAAGGACTGCAGCAGTAGGCCTGGAGGAATTCGCTAGTTCCTGCCGCCGACTGTCTGCATATGAACGAGCAATTCAGTCGTTAAATATCCGTCTTGCGGTGGGATGGGAGTAGGTTGTACCCCTTTCTCTGTGTGTCTATATCCAGAGCTGCCACTTTCCCTACTGCCGTGTTTCCCTTCATCCTCTGCTCCCCTGGCACTGCTATTCCACTGGTGCACCTGGAAAGCTGTAGCACTTGTGGCAACAAGACAAAGTTACAACTACTCCTATTGAGCTCAGCTGGGAGAAGATGCTGGCCTGGTCCCCCTAGGCGCATGCGGTCCCGAACCACACTCATGCCTCTCACCTGGGGAAGCTGCTGCCAATGAGGATCCTCCCCAGGGGATACTCCTTCCTTCTGACAGTCACTGGAGGGCTGACTTCCAGGTTCCCAAAAGAGTCGAGGCCGGAGACCGTTTCATTATAAGGTTCTCGGGTCACGTAGCCAAAATCGGGGCCCTTCCAGGGAACAAGAGGACAATGAAATTGAGAGCAGTGAATTGCGTAACTCAGACAAGGTGAGGCCCAGGCCTTAAATGGGTATGCGGCACAAAATACATTGCACCCTGCTGCGACTGAAGCAGTTAAAGTCGCAGCCTCATGGGGCTGGTGTTGGTGCTAAAAGCTCTGTCTGGAGTGGCCAAATAAAGAGGCACCATGGTCCAGTGGACTGGGTACAGCATGGCAAGTCAAACTTACATTATTCTATTCCCAGCTCTGCCACCAACTCCCTGTAAGACCTTGGTTGAGCCACTTTGTCTCTGGGCCTCAGTTTCCCAATATGTAAAATGAAGGCATGCTCCCCTCACCCTTTGCAAACGACTTGAGGTCTGTGGATGGAAAACCCTACAGAGGCCTACGCTTAGTATTTTGAATACAAGTTAACAGGACTGCACATGTGGCTGTGAAGAACAGAATCTGAGTCCGTCCTACAGCCCTCCAAGGAGTCAGAATTCCATCGCAGGGGCACGGACCTGGACGGAAACGAGATTTTCTATTTCACCAAAAATAACACACTTCAACACTTTCTGCTAAACAAAATGACCCCAAAAAGTTTGTTTCGGGTCGATCAAAACATTTTGATAAAATCCCCAACATTTCATGTTGATTTTGACCTTTAACTTTAAACAAAAATTATACACCTCTACCCCGATAGAACACTGTCCTCGGGAGCCAAAAAATCTTACCGCATTATAGGTGAAACCGCATAATATCGAACTTGCTGTGATCCGCTGGAGTGCGCAGCCCCGCCCCCCGGAGCACTGCTTTACCGCGTTGTATCCGAATTAGTGTTATATAGGGGCAGAGGCGTATTTAAAAAAAAAAAAATGAATTTAGTCTTGGAAAGTTCTTTCAAAATGAAAAATCGAAATGTTCCATTCTGAAAAACACTCCATTCCATTTTTTAAATGAAATCTAGTCAAAATCGATGCATTTTTCAAAATGTCTCAGTAGCTCGAAAAATGCATTTCCTGTCCACAAAACCCAAAGCCTTTCAACACAAACTTTCCAACGAGTTGGTGTTAAATTGAGTGCTGGCACCGCTAGACAGCGTCACGTACCAAGATGCTCTTAAAAGGGAAGTCCTGCAGCTCTCGGTCCCTGGGCGAGTCGAAGACCACCGGAAACGTTTTATGGGGAGCCTGCACGTAGCCAAACTCCATCTCGTCCTGTTAGAGGGGACAAAGAGAATGGCAAATAAACAGCCAGCCAATACGGGGCTTGAACCAGAACCTGCAGAATTGATTGCTGTCGATTTGGATGGGCTTTGGATCAAGCCCACGTGGGATTGCTGTTGTTCCACTGCCGAACAGACCCTTTTGCGGCAGCTTAGAGACCAGGCATGTTCTTCGCTTCGTCCCAGTGTGTTCTTGGAGCTTCCTCTTTAGAGTGTTCACTCCACTCCTCCAGCTTTGAACCTCTCTGGTTTCATCCAGGGACGCTTGTGATGCAGCAGGATGTGTCCGCGCTTTATGACCTGCTTCCCCCACTGCTCTGCACTGAGTGACTGACAGCCGTGTCACAAGGGCACGAAACGCCACCCGGCAGCCGTCAATGACTCCGCCAGGCAGCAGAGACGCAGGGCCCGTGCATTTGGCTTTCCCGCTCCCGGCAGTCTGACCTGGATCCAGCGGTCGTTCCGGTTCTCCAC
The DNA here is from genome assembly GCF_002925995.2 of Terrapene triunguis. Taxonomy (NCBI): domain Eukaryota; kingdom Metazoa; phylum Chordata; order Testudines; family Emydidae; genus Terrapene; species Terrapene triunguis. The sequence goes on from NW_020665065.1 coordinate 16,444,766, forward strand.
CTCCGGGCAGATGGTCAGCTTGCAGCGGGCTTTCCTGGCGAGTTCGCTCACGGCTTCCACAAAGTCGGCGTTGTCGCTTACGCTGGGAATGAAACGGGGGAGGAGAGTGAGGCCTAAACTAGGGGACAGACACACACTCTCCCGCCACCCCAAAGAAAGCCCGTCACTGGGGAGATCCCAGAAGGCCCAGGTCAAACAACAGTGGGGAATGGATTGGGCGACCGTTATTTATCCAACAGGGGATTTAGTACGTTAACGAGGCGCTAATCGGCTTGGTGCCTGAGAGTAGCCGAGCCCCTTTTCTGGGTCTCAAGAGGGAATTTTTCACCCATCAGTCTCACGGCCACCACTTGGGGCTTTTGGCCCAGGTGTTCTTGCCCTCCCATGGCACAAGGGCGTGTTGACGGAAACGGTCCAAGCGATTCCAGGCATGACAGGACCAGGGACAGTTGTAAGGTCTCCACAGTCTGACTTCCCCACGCACCCAAAGAGACCCATCCTAATATGGGCTGGGTCCCGAGTAGAGGTCTTTGGGGGCAGCCTCTTCCAACCTGGCTTGCTCTTAAATCCCAGTTAGGCCCTGGGGGCTTGATCCAAAGCCCATCGAAGTCAACGGGGCTACGCACGTGTTTGATGTTACGCATGTGCTGAAGGGCTGCGCTGGACCGGGGGCAGAGGGCTCAGCACCTTGCAGGATCAAGCCCCTGGGTAGAAAACGACAGCTCGGCCCATTTCCCCATGGCAACTGACCCATCCGGGCCTTACCTGCAGACAAAGACCTCCAGAGGCCGCTGAGTGTTGGGGGTCATTATCCAGGGAGCCATGTGGAAAACCACCGTGTCTGTGAAAATCGGGTTCTCGGGAAGATTCTACGGGGGGAAAAAAACCAAGGGGTGATTGACGGATCTTAGTCCAACTTCGAAGTCCTCTTTGGAGGGCAAAGTGACGCCTTTTATCCGTCCCTTTGCTGTGCCCATGCATTTTGGCCCTTTTCCCACTGTCATTCAAGCCTCTCACGTGGACATTCAGCGCCTCTGCCCAGAGGAAGGGGAGGCTCAGGCCTGGCTCAAATGGCAGGAGACCTCGATTTAGTTGCTATCCAAAAGCAGTTTCCTCCTGTTAAGTGTTTAGCATCAAAACCCTGGGCTCAGCTGGGGTAGCCCCTCATCCAGCCAGGACATTTTTGCCTTCCCCTACCAGTGTTATGGCCCCCAGCATGGGTCAAACCAACGACCTTTGCTGCTAAAGCCTGCTATCACTTCAGCTAAAGAAGCAACTCCGTTAGTTGGCGGCAGTTGTAGGTAGTTATCCCCTAGTGAACTGGGTACTAGTTGTGGCCATGGCACACACTCTTTGCCAGCGTGTTTCGTTAGTACCGAGGAGGTTGGCACAGAGATCTCCATAGCAACAGTTACGGACCAAGCTGCCCACTGGGAGAGCATACCACTCATTTACCCCGTTGGGCTTTGGAGACGGCGGCCGGCCCTGCTGGTTTTAGGGGCGGTGGGATGGGCTATTCCGATGCTGTTCAGTTTCGATTCCCTCTCCCCAAGCCCTCCAACAAGCCTGTCTAGAAGCAGCTTTTCCTTTGGACGACCCACCAGAGACATCAATTCTGCAAAGGCTAATCCTGCAGGCTAGCAGCCAGCGGCCTGGCACCAGCTGCAGGACTCCAAAGCTGAACCGTTCCATGATTGAAACACCCAGCTCAGGAGCCCTTCAGTCCCCATGCCTGGATCTCCTACACCCACGCTGTGCGGTGCTCTGGCCTCCTCCAGTGATGGTCATGCCACGTGCAGTGGCTGACAGGCCTACCTCAGCCATGGCTGAACCTTCGTAGAGATTCAGGCTTTAAGATCCAGCGGGCCGAGGCTCAGCCCTTGCTGCTGCTGCGCCCCCGAGGGGTGTGGTGGACAGGCAGCACTCCCGCTAGAGAAGCCGCTCTGCGGCGCTTTTGTTCTCTCCAGCCCAGATAGGCGCAGGCCAAGTGAGCCCAGCGGCTTATTGTACCTCAACCGGGGCATCCAGCAGCGTGACGTGGAAGGCAATCAGCCCTGAGAAGTCAGCGTCCGGGAAGGCCAAACCCTCCACATAGAAGGTGTCCTCTTCTTGTCCGCTGGGACGGTCCACTACGTAGGAGAGCTCATCTGACCCCAGCACGTGCTCGTACTGGTGGAGAACGTCATCGCCTACGAATGTAGAGGAGTTTACTGACATGTCGGGGGAACCACACTGAGCACAATGGAGCGAGCAGAGGTAGCACGGCTGTTTCCAGCTCCTGGGGATCAAGCTTCCAGACGTGACAGGAAGTGCATTGTTGGACGGTTGGACTAGACCTTGTGTAGGGCCTTGTCTACATGGAGAATTAGCCCCAGCAGTGTAGCTGCACCGGTGGAAACCCCTCATGGAGACAGGCGAAGCCATGATTTGCACCAGTGGACCGAATTCCTCGCGCAGGCGTTAAATCCACCAGTGTAAATTGCAGCCTACACTGGTGCAAATACACCAATGCTAGCAACTGGGGCCAGTTTTCATGATAGAAAAGGCCAGAGGGATTAGACTTAAAGTCTGATGACTTCAATCACATGAGAGGTGCTTTACCGGCCTGGAAGCGGTCTTGCTGGCTCCGCATCAGCCTCTAGTTGGGACTGGAATTTACAAGAGGAAAGGCCGGTGGTTAGAGGTGATGTTACCCAAAGGCCTGAAAACAGCTTCGTAATCTTTTAGAGCTAGACAGAGAGCACCCAGTCAATGGTAGCCTTGGGATTTCAGGGGTGAACCAGCCCCATCAGCTGCCCAATGTATTGGGTTGGATGAGTAGTTTTCCGGTGATGGGTTTGAGAACTGAACATAGAGTGCTGGGTCACGTTATTGAATCTGCTCCTGGACTGGATAACTGAAACAGGAGCCTAGCTCATGACAAACAGTGGGCCGTGCATTTCAGCTCTGAATTCATGACACTTTCAGGATGGGTGAAGCATTTCAAAGCCCCCCAGGAGTCACTGAATGTTCACAATGAATAGTCTGACCCTACAAACAGCAGCAGGACAGATTGGAGGGGTTTATTCACCATTGATTTCCCAACCTGCTGTCTCCCCCCCCCCCCCCTAATTCAGCAAGACCCCAGGGGCAGCCCCAGTTTTGATCATTTTATCCATTTACACAGCCCGGGGTGCTGACGATATTTAAGAGGCATCACCCAAACTGAGCTGGGCCATCTCCTTTTAACTCCCCAGCTCAGTTTGGGGCTGACCAGGAAGGAGACAGAGCTCTACCTCCCCCCTCTCCCCCCATGGTGAGGGAAGCCTGGTTAGAGCCAGGAGCCTGGGACAGCTTGTGGACAGGACGACTGGACCCAGGGAGTCCGGTTTGAACACAGGCCCTAAACAGAAAGGTCGGGTGCCAAAGCCTCATCGGCCAACCCTATGTTGACTTCTTGCTTTTCTCTTACTTTGGGGACTTGTATAAGTAGGGGCATTGGCAGCAGATCGAGGGACGTGATCATTCCCCTCTATTGGACATTGGTGAGGCCTCATCTGGGGTACTGTGTCCAGTTTGGGGCCCCACACTCCAAGGAGGATGTGGAAAAATTGGGAAGAGTCCAGCGGAGGGTAACAAAAATGATTAGGGGGCTGGAGCACATGACTTATGAGGAGAGGCTGAGGGAACTGGGATTGTTCAGTCTGCAGAAGAGAAGAATGAGGGGGGATTTGATAGCTGCTTTCAACTACCTGAAAGGGGGTTCCAAAGAGGATGGATCTAGACTGTTCTCAGTGGTACCTGATGACAGAACAAGGAGTAATGGTCTCAAGTTGCAGTGGGGGAGGTTTAGGTTGGATATTAGGAAAAACTTTTTCCCTAGGAGGGTGGTGAAGCACTGGAATGGGTTACCTAGGGAGGTGGTGGAATCTCCATCCTTAGAGGTTTTTAAGGCCCGGCTTGACAAAGCCCTGGCTGGGATGATTTAGTTGGGATTAGGTCCTGCTTTGAGCAGGGGGTTGGACTAGATGACCTCCTGAGGTCCCTTCCAACCCTGAGATTCTATGACTTCAGTACCTAGGTCCTGACACCACCCCTACTAGTGTGCCAGATGCCCCACAACTGAGGCAAGTGCCGCAGGTGATTCAGCTGCCAAGTCTCTATGTGTACCTAGAAGGGGCGGGACTCAAGCCTTCCTTAGCCAGCGGGCTAAAGCACCACTGCATCAGACCCTACAAGAGGGGGTGACCGACACTTGGCGATCCCACGGCAGGGCCACAAAGGGGCTTTGCGCAGACAAGTCCTGGCAAAGGATCCTACCAGTCAGTTCTGGTTTGGAATTCATTTGACCTCCACTCGGCTCCGTAATCCAGCTTGGAAAGGTTCGATTTTTATGGGTAAGTGTCGATTTCAGCGTACACATGCAAACCAACCACTAAATATTTTCACCGACAATAATTGAAATTTACAGATTGGCAAAGTGAGAAAAATGCTGCGTAAGACCCTATTAGCGTCAAACTCCAGTGATTTAGGGTTTTGAATTAGGCTTGTTACAAATGCACTAGCGAACAGATACTAAAAACAGGTCCGAGGTGTTGATTCAAGGGTATTTGCCGTACTTTCTATATTGTGACTTGTGATGTTGAATGGTTTATGAAGCTTTAGCTCCAAGTCTCAGCATCTGCTGTCACTAAGTCATTGTTTGATAACCCCCCCACCACCACCACAATTCCCAGCAACTGTGAAAATATTATTGGTCGAAATTATAAAAATCAGATTCTGCCAAGCCTAGGCGTAAGGCACTGAGCTCCACACCCAGCAGCCTCAAGCACCGAACACAATCTCCTTCTCTCAAACCCTCCCCATCCTTGCGGAGTTTTTAAGTCTGAGGCAGGTCAGTTACCTCAAACTCTCCCACAAGCCGTGTCGTTCTTTGCCTGGAGCCCAGTGCCGCTTAGAAAGGGGTGAAATTCTCTCTCTCTCTGCCTTTGAAAACCATCAAAGGAATTGCTTCCACTCTGATCCTGCCAGCCAGCCGCCCCGCTCATCCATGTACCTGAAGATCACTAAGACTGAATTCCCCCTGTGCATCTGATGTTTCCTCCTCACCGACCCCCAGGAGCCCCACGGGACTCTCTGGATTTTCACTTCCCAGACTGGAAGAGAAGCAGGAGCAGTCGGTCTCCAGGTGCATTGCCCCTTCCCTAGAACACAGCACCTCCGTCCTTCCCCAGCAACTAGGTTTTAACATCCTTTAGGAGAGCCAAGCAGACACTCTGCATTTACCTGCTGCCCCACTTCTGGAACTGGTCTCAGTAACTTACTAGGGCAATACTCTCCTTTTCTCACTGCATCAGTAGCTGATATCACATCTTCACTTCCACTCCCCTAACCCCAGTGCACTAAACACTTATCATTCAGATCTTCCCCAAGTTAAGATACTGTTCCGTAAAACAATCACCCCCTGTGATGAATCACCTGAGCAGTAGCAGGTCGGCAGAGGGCATGTGGTGGATCTACTGGGAGCAGGTCAGCAGCGGGCAGTGTGCTGGGTTTAGTGGGAGCAGGTCACCAGGGGGAATGTAGTGGATCGTGGGAACATGTCAACAGGGGCAGGTGTTGGATCTGGTGGAAGTGGGTCTCTTCTTCCAGCTGGGGAAGACCCTGGCAGGAGGGCACTTCGATGTTGGGAAGGGTGGGGCGCCGAGTGGCCCTGGAAGGAGGGTGGTGTTGGGGGCAGTTGGCAGAGCACACATGGGAGGCCCCCAGGTATGAAGGCACATAGAGACTTGGTAGCTGAATCACCTGCGGCACTTGCCTCAGCTGTGGGGCATCTGGCACACTAGCATGGGTGGTGTCAGGACAAAGGCTGGCCCGGCAGCACTGCAGACACCCATAACGGGCAGCAGTGACACTTGCTTACACTAGGATGTTGCACTAAAAGGATGTTAAGGTGGCACGGAGGAGTACTCAATAAAAAAAGCAGAGAAGTGCAACAGTTAAGGTCGACCAGATACCCTTAACTCTGTCCCCTTCTGTATCATCATTGTGATACAGTATAATTATGGCACTGCACTCTGGCCATGAGCCTCCAGTGCTGCTCAGGAGCGTCCTGGAGTGCAAAGAGGGGCTGTGAGTTCCCCCACTCCAGGGCTAGACCACTGTGTCTCAAACAATACAATAGAAAACCCCAACTGTGCAAACATCCAGGCACAAGTTAAAGCACCTGAATGGTCCCACTTGAGCCAATGGAAGTATTCACTCGCTTAGAGCTGAGCCTGAGAGTAATAGGGTGGTCTGCCTCTTTAAGGGCCGGGGCCCTGGGACCTCCCACCCCCAGCCCTGTTTGGGGATGGAGTCTTTTTCCAAACAGGGAGGGGGATGAGCAGACCCAGCTGGGAAGCGGGCAGGAGATTCCTTGTCCTGTCCAGGCCTGAGCACTGCTGGAGGGATGCCGACAGGCCCTGGAGTAGGAGGGAAGACACGGCGGAAAGCCACTGAAGCCTGCTTTGGCTGGGGGAATAGCTTTGTTTTGATATGCTGCGGGGTTTGTGCCTGAAGAATAAAACCATGCCCTGCAGGACGGCCCGGACCAGCTTTGGGGCCTGTCGTTGGTCTTCCCTGAGCTAGGGAGCCAGGCCAGCAGTGTGCCGTATGTGGAAGTGTTTGCGAGACCGGGGAGAAAGTGTGGAGGTAAATGGACATGGATGCAGAGAGCGGCCTTCCTGAGGGGAACAGCTAGAGAACAGCTAACCGAAGGGCAGATTTAGAACTCCCCTTTAAGTCAGTAGCAAAACTCCCACGTGCTTCACAGGGAGCAGGAGCAGGTCCTTGGATGGATTCAATATTCCAGCCAATTTTTACTACCTCCCTCTTCCGCTTGCTGTGTAGCAGGCTGATGAAGTGTTACCGCTCTCCAGAGTAGGTTATTGGGTCATGCAAGACTGCAGTGTAACGCAGCGGCACACAGGCAGAGAGAATTCTAGACCGGGGTCGGCAACCTTTCAGAAGTGGTGTGCCGAGTCTTCATTTATTCACTCTAATTTAAGGGTTTGTGTGCCAGTCATACATTTTAACGTTTTTAGAAGGTCTCGTTCTATAAGTGGTTTGAGCATTGGCCTGCTAAACCCAGGGTTGTGAGTTCAATCCTTGAGGGGGCCACTTAGGGATCTGGGGCAAAATCAGTACTTGGTCCTGCTAGTGAAGGCAGAGGGCTGGACTCTATGACCTTTCAGGGTCCCTTCCAGTTCTAGGAGATAGGTATATCTCCATATATTATTATTATTAAAAATTAAATTAAAATGCAGAGACCCCCGGACCGGTGGCCAGGACCTGGGCAGTGGGAGTGCCATAGGTTGCCTACCCCTGTTCTAGACACTCAGCATGTCTCGGCCCGGAGCTGTAATTCCAAGCCCGCAGCAGCCAGAAGGCCAGATACTCACCCCGAGCGTGGAAAACTCCCACTTTCTCTGCGTCTGATACGGAAATGTGAAGAACCAACTTGTGGTCATCAAAGATTGCATCGGGGCCTTGAGTTCTCAAGATCATACATGACATATCCCGAAGGTCTGAGGGTAAGAGGAGACCAAAAGAGAAAAGAGTGGGGCTTATTAAAGTCATCACGTCTCTGGAACCTAACGTTCAGCCACTGCCTATCAGCCTAGCCCCACCGATGTCACTGGATCTAAGCCAACGTACACCCACTGAGTATCTGGTCCATAGTGTATATGATCCCCCTTTAGAAACTCTACCTCTCAGGTGATGCTATGTCTGATAGGACCCTTGTATATATACACCGAGTGTATCAAAGAGGGATGGGGAAATCACTTCTTCTGGGCTGGTGCTAAAGGAGGAAATTGCAGCTCATTCTGAAGCTATGAGGTTAGAGCATTGGAACACAGGACCCCTGTGCTTTGCCCACCCCATCGGTTTTCGTTCCTTTTTTCAGGTGTGGGTTAGGGAAGGCTGTAAGCTCTATTGTCAAGCCAGGTGTCTCTTCTTTAGCGTTGGAGAGAGAGAGGTGACCCCCCAAAAATCAAAACTAGAAGTGGTTGGGTACCCAAGAGAGAGAAGAAGAGATATGCCCCCTTGGCTATTCCGTTCAACAGGGTTATTTTTAAGAGACTTGCGCCTTAAAGTCAGTAGCATCACAATGTAAAATAACCCCCCCTGGTTATCTTGAACATGCTCTTCTATAAGAGGCACCCAACATCTAGGCTTCCCTAGAAAGTAGACCAGCTATGGGTTGAAAATTGGCCTAAGCTCGAGCTGTCTCACTACACGACCAGTCACATGGCTCAGTTAGAGGGTTACACTTCTTACACAGCCACTTCACAAACATTTTTGCAGTTCTTATGATCTCAGCGAGATACCTTGGATGTGCCTGGAGCCGTGTTCGGAATAAGCAAGACCTCCTGATAAGCGGCGGTTACAGTGGACTACCTGGGCATTTTCCAGGGTACATGTTTAATAGCTCTACTGGTAGCAATTCACGGATGTGGGCCATGAAATTCCAGGCCTAGCTCTGATGAGTGGAGCCCATGACCACTCCTTGGGCTAGTGTCCAGTGTTCATACCCTCACTACTCCCTTTTATAGAGGTGTAGTTGCTTCTTAGGACTCAGCTAACATCTTGCATTCTGGCCTGGCCTGACCTGGCTGGAATTTCAAACATTCTGCATCATCTGATTAATGCCCATTCCAAAAGCAGTGCTCCATTCCCAGCCAGTACCTGCGTACGATCGCACACAGAAATCCATGTTGTCCATATCCGAGGACTTTGGGTCGTCCCTATCACAGTTCACTAGCAGGATAGCTCCTTGCCCATCTGGGCCCCACGTCCACTCTCTCTGCAGAGGCAGGACAAAGACAGGCTTGGTACGGAAACAATGAACAAGGCCAGAGAGCTGGAACCCAATTCTTTTCACTACCAGAGTAATAAAAGCCGAGAGGACAGGCATGTGACATAGGGGCTAGCACAACAGGAAGCAGCTATGGAAACTGTTTCCCTCCCAGCTGTTCTCCATGTTATCCAGTCCCAACTCAGAAATATATGAACTTCACACACATACACTGTTGTAAGGCAAGCGCTGAGGTTTGAGCATAGGACTGGGAGCCAGGGTCCTCCTGATACAGCTGGGTGGAGGACTGTCTTCCCATCCCAGGAAAATTTCTGAGAGATCAACAATGTTTGTGTCAATTGAAACACTTCAATCATTTAGAAACATTTTGGTTATTCCTTTTACTAGAATTAGCTTAAATTTCTACATGAAACCCAGAAAACGAATATTTTTCCATCTTGGAAATGTCAAAACCAAATGTTAACAAATCTCCAAACTTTTCAGACTTTTTTCCAAGGCAAAAAAATTGTCAAAACTGACCCTTTCCTGTGAAAAGTTTGTTTTGATGAACTGACATTTTCCAACAACACCAACAAAAAAGCACTTGGGGCTTGTCTACACAGGGACACTCAGGAAAATTTAATCCAAATTAACTAAAGGTGTGAATTTTAAAATCGATTAGTTAAATGCATTAAACCCCTTTGTAGAACCTCTTATCCCTAATTAATTCAGTTTTGTTTAATTAACTTCCAAAGTGAATTAATAAATTGAATTAAGGCCACTTTAATTCTGAATGAGCGTGTTCACACAGGGGTTTAATGTCATTTAACTAATCCACTTAAACTTCACACCTTTAATTAATTCAGATTAATTTTCCTGAGCCTCCCCATGTAGACAAACCCCTAAATAACACTGTTGTGGCTTCTTTAATGCTCCCTGCAGGTCACCAGCTGGTGCTCTAGGCTGCAGCCCACAGTACTAGATAAACCATGATCCATAGCATGTCTCCTTTACACTTGATACTTTGCTGGGGAGCTCTGGGATGTTCAGCTCAGAATTTACTCAGCCTACTGGTCTCCCTTATTGGGTACAAAGATGCATCATACTTACCTTATCTGTTGTTTTCCTCTTCACCGCCCCACTGCGAGTTGTATCAGCATCCAGGGAGATGTCTGCAATGGCACAGGAGAAGGAGACAACCCATCAGGCTGGAAGGCACTGAGAACCAATGAACTGGACTTGACCATGTTCTAGCCAGGCTTGGGATCTTCAGTACCAAAAGCAGAGACGGAGGGGGATCCTTCGGTGGGTATGTGTCATTATAGGCTTCTTTAAAAGTGGACAACCCCCATAGCCACAGGGCAAAACAAGGCCTGGACTGAACACAGCTCAATGGGGAGAGGTGTGAGTGACAAGGGAACCGGTCTATGTTAAAGCATGGGGCTCAGATTAGCTAGCCTGTCCCTATAAGCAGGGCTGCTTAAAAATTTCCATCAAAACTGTCTTTGACTAAATAAAAGTATTCACGAAAAGCATTTGCTTTCCACCGAACATTTTGATTTTTTCGTTGAAAAACAGAACACCCAAAAACTGAAACATTTCCAATCTGTGGGAATGCTGCCATGGTGCCTTATGGGAGTTGTAGTCCAAGTGCCTCTTATCCCCATTATCCCTTGTGGTCCAGGCTCCTGGCTGGACTACATCTCCCAGGATGCACCATTGCCAGCGACAGCCATAATGCACCAGCCCCCTCCCCAAGGGGGACACAGTGGTGCTTCCTGGGAGATGTAGTTTAACCAGAGATCCTAGCCTACAGAAGAGAATGAGAGCATGAGGCACCCAAACTATAACTCCCATGAGTCACTGTTGCAGCATTTCCAAATGGAAATATTTTGGCTTTTGAATTTCCACGGAAAAATTGAAATTTCTGTGCCCCACTTCCACCCTCCCCTACTCATATTTTTGCCAGTGTACCCAGAAACCAGCATAGAAAACGTGTCCTCCCACCCTCCTACCCAGTGAAGGGAGTGGTACTTTGGGGCTGAGTTCATTGAACAGATGGATTCTTAGGTTCTACTTACCAACACAGGTAAGGTAGAGCATGGCTCTGTGTACAGGAGTCCCCCCATCTTGCCCATAGTATGAAATCCTAACCTGCAAAGACACCACAATCAGCACTACCACTTTCAGGACACCATCGCCTGTAGCGAAGCTAAGAGTAAAACAGATACAGCCTGGGGACAGAACGCTGCCACGGATGAGACCAGAGTGTGAGTCTTGCACATGGTCTTCCACTTTCTACGCTGGGAGCAACTGGGAGTGCTTTGCAGATGACTCCTTCATTAAAATTCACTATTTTAAGACAGAGAGGATGGTCAGGTGGCTTGGGACCTGGACCGGGACTCAGGAGGTCTGGGCTCAATTCGTGGCTCCGTGCCATCAGGCAGTCCCTTATTCTCTCTGTCCCTGTTCCCCATCTGTGAAATGAGGATTATACTTCCTTTAGCCCACTGCCTGTCTTCTCCATTTAGACCAGTGGTTTTCAACCTGTGGTCCGCAGACCCCTAGGGGTCGGCAGATGATGTCTAAGATTTCCAAAGGGGTCTGCACCTCCATTCAAAATTTTTGAGGGGTCTGCAAATGGAAAAAAAATCTTGAAAACCACTAATTGAGGCAGCTCTGGTGGGCAGGGACAGTCTCTCACTGTGTTCGTACAGCACCTCGCACAAGGCAGCCTGTCGGTGCTACTGTAATACAAATACTAATGCAGATTAGAGTCGTGTTGCTCCCTTGTGGAAATGCACAACAGGATAATGAGGCTAAATAATAAACAACCCATCAGCATGTAAGACCAAAGCAACAGGTCCAGGCTGCTGAAATGAAGCGGTTTTACAACTGGGCTGTTCTCTCGGTCAGTGAAGTGACGAAAGACCCGTACGGAAACGCATCGCCCAGGGATTCATGGGATACCCCGCTCAATCTAACGCCCAGGACATGGGCACCCTTAGCGAGCAGACATCTCACCAGCCAAGGCACAGTGTCTGCTGACCAACTTCAAACACCCTTTTGCCTTGTCCAAGTCCCAAGTAACAGCTCTTTGCTCCTGTGCTAGTGGAAGTTTGACATTGTGTTTTCCAAGGATGCATTTCCCCCTCCATGACAAACTCACCTTGTTATCATTGACAGCATTGCTTGGTGCCTTCATAGTCACCACCACCTCCACCCCGGCATCCAGGGGCCATCTGGGCACACACGTCGGTACCTTGGCAACCTGAGGGTTGTGGACAATATAGACGTCAACACCAGGGGTGCCACGGACATCGAACGACGTGGCGTCCTTCGGGGCTGATCTGAGGCAGAGGATGACATTCGGTTACCGTCGCAGCTGGAAATCCCGTCCGCTCCTGACTTCAGCTCCGTGAAGACGCTACGGAGCCAGACAACTACACTGTGGTCATGTGACCGCTCCTGTTCTAAGGCGAGGGAATTCCGCGGTAAAGGCAAAGACTGGGGGTGCAGTAGGTGGCACCCACGGAAGCTTCTGCTGTAAACTGCAGGAGTCCGTACTCCATGATGCAGGAGACATGCTGTAGGTAGGCAGTTTTTATTCAGTATTTTGGTGTGGGCAAGTACAGCTGAGATCTGGTGTCAAAAGCTGCACAAAGGAACCTGATTACAGCAGCAGTTCTCAACCAGGGGTACACGTACCCTTGGGGGTACGCAGAGATCTTCCAGGGGTGCAACTCATCTAGATATTTGCCTAGTTTTACAACAGGCTACATAAAAAGCACCAGCGAAGTCAATGCAAACTAAAATTTCATATAGTGACTTGTTTATACTGCTCGATATACCATACACAGAAATGTCAGTGCAATATTTATATTCCAATTGATTTATTTTATAATTATATGGTTAAAAATGAGACAATAAGCAACTCTTCAGTAACAGTGTGCTGTGAGACTTTTGTCTTTTGATGTCTGATTTTGTCAGCAAGTCGTTTTTAAGTGAAGTGAAACATGGGGGTGCACAAGACAAATCGGACTCCTGAAAGGGGTACAGTCGTCTGGAAAGGTTGAGAGCCACTGCTTTACAGTGCACAAGTAGTCTTACTGGTCCTACAAAACCCAGGGACTACGCTACATATCCATGAGCGCCATTAACTATGTACACATATTCACTCATGTAATATTTCCCCAATTTAGATCAAGTTTTTGACCCACAATTGGGGCGTGGGGGGAGTGGGTGGTAGGGACAACCAGTTCATTTACACCCGAAGAAAAATACTTAGAGACTTTACCAATCATCTCTGTGACAGACATGGCAATTTCCTGCAATAGTCTTGGGAAACCTTACTGAATTAAGTTTGTGTGTTTGGGGCCCATTGTATTAAATGTATTTTTCCATGTGGTTTATGTATTATTGTGGGTTGGGATTGTATGGAGCCTCTCCCTGGGAAGCAGAGGGGGCTTGAACCCCGGGAAGTGTTATGAACTTCAAAGGACTGTAATGAACAACGTGCCAGACAAGAATGGGCTTTGGGGACAAATAATGTCAAGTGGAATCTCTACGGGGAGTTGAATGCAAATTCCCACCTCTGGTTATGCAAAGACCCCGCCTTTGGAAGTTGTGTCCTGAGAAGGAGATCGCTGTCTGGTGATTGCCTGTCCTTGGAATCTCAAGGTCAAAGGCCCATGCGGTATAAAGGAAAGATTAACGCTATGTCTGCACGGCTTCATTTACAGCAGCGCCAGCTGCACCGATGTCATGCTTCTGGTGAAGACACTCTAAGCCGACGGGAGAGAGCTCTTCCATTGGCTTACTAACGCCTGCCTTCACGAGAGGCGGTAGCTACGTCTGCGGGAGAAGCTCTCCAACTGCCATGGCACTGTCTACACGGACGCTTAGTCAGTGTAACTTGCGTCGCTCAGGAGCATCGATTATTCACACCCCTGAGCAATGTAAGTTGCACCAAAGTGATTTGTAGTGTGGACGTAGCCTGAGCTATTCATGGTGGTGTTAATTCTGAGCTAAGGCTGTTATGTAACCACACCATGGGGTGGAGTTTGAAGGACTGCCTCCTACCAGAGCCCCTGCCGGAGTTGGGGGGTGATCTCTGGTAGGCTTATTAGCACACGTGCAGGATCTTTATTATTTTAATATGTTTTCTCTGTAATGCTTTTACCTTAAGAATGAAGATGCTTGCTTAGGAAGGACTGTGTGGTAACTTGAGACTGCTGGTAGTTACATTGTTCCTAGCCTTCTAAGAGAAAGCAAAGTGCAGACGCTGGCCCGTTTAAGCAATCTGGCTTGCTGGGGATATCACAGTATAGGCAGGGAATTCTGCAGCCTGGAAAAACCCCAATCAGGAGGAAGAGAGACACTGGTCTCTGCCCAAGAAAGATGATGGCTGAGGAGCCAGGAGTGGGTGCCCTCGAGGGACCTCAGGGGGGGAACAGAGGTGCAGTTGCCTTAACTTGTGACAACTTTGTTCCCCATTTCTCTGGGTACAGTTGTGGCAGCTTGTAGGAATAGACGTTGGTAATACCACATTGGAGAGTGGTAATAAATCTGCCTATAAAGGAAGGCATCGGGTTTGTGGTTGGAATTAGCAATGCTTTCTTATGCTCTGTAAATGCCTTATTCCATGTGGTGGTTTCCTGAACAAGGTTAGAGGACTGGAGGTGTGCAGGGGTGCATATAGGAATACGTGGGTCTTTATCAATCTAAGGGATTTCTATGGCTGACATTGCTGTAGTATCTGAGCATCTCAGACGTTAATGTACAGCTGTGGAACTGAGGCACAGAGAGATGAAGGGTCTCAGAGACACTGAGGCTTAAGTGATTTAGGAGCCTAAGTCTCATTAAAAATCACCAGGACCTAGGAGTAAAGCTGGGAGAGATATCTCTGACAAATAGTTATTTGAGGAAAAATTAAGATTTGGTCAACTGGAAAGTGTTGACAAATTTGACATGACTAGCTTGAGCCATTCACAAAGTGGCCAGACGAGGAGGAGGCGGTAGCGGTGGTAGAAGGCCGCTCAGTGGTCTTAGCTCAGTGGTGAGGGCCCTCACCTAGGATGTGGGAGACCCACGTTCCAAATCCCTGCTCTGGAACAAGCCTGCAATGAACTTTTTCAATTCAAGGAAAAATCTGAAACCTTTCAGATGCAGTTCGACTCAAACCATTTTTTTTCAGAACTGCCAACGCACCGAAAATCAGTTATTTGCCCAGCTCTGCATCAGAGTCTAAGTGACATGAGCACTTTTAAAATGATCCCCTAAGTGACTTGCCTATGATTACACAGGAAGTCTGTGGCAGAGAAAGGAATTGAACCTGGGATCAGAAAAAGCTTGCTGCATCTTTCACAGGTCTAGATCATAGAATTGGAAGGAACCTCGAGAGGTCATCTAGTCCAGTCCCCTGCACTCATGGTAGGACTAAGTATTATCTAGACCATCCCTGACAGGTGTTTGTCCAACCTGCTCTTAAAAATCTCCAATGATGGTGATTCCACAACATCCCTAGGCAATTTATTCCAGTGGTTAACTACCCTGGCAGGAAGTTTTTCCTAATGTCCAACCTAAACCTCCCTTGCTGCAATTTAAGCCCATTGCTTCTTGTCCTGTCCTCAGAGGTTAACAAGAACAATTTTTCTCCCTCCTCCTTGTAACAACCTTCTATGTACTTGAAAACTATTATCATGTCCCCTCTCAGTCTTCTCTTCTCCAGACTAAACAAACCCAGTTTTTTCAATCTTCCCTCACAGGTCATGTTTTCTAGACCTTTAATCATTTTTGTTGCTCTTCTCTGGACTTTCTCCAATTTGTCCACATCTTTCCTGAAATGTGGCATCCAGAACTGGACACAATACTCCAGTTGAGGCTTAATCAGGGCAGAGTAGAGCGGAAGAATTACTTCTCGTGTCTTGCTTACAACACTCCTGCTAATACATCCCAGAATGATGTTTGCTTTTTTTGCAACAGTGTTACACTGTTGACTCATATTTAGCTTGTGAGCCACTATGACCCCAGATCCCTTTCCGCAGGACTCCTTCCTAGGCAGTCATTTCCCATTGTGTATGTTTGCAACTGATTGGTCCTTCCTAAGTGGAGTACTTTGCATTTGTCCTTAGTGAATTTCATCCTATTTACTTCAGACCATTTCTCCAGTTTGTCCAGATCATTTTGAATTTTAATCCTGTCCTCCAAAGCACTTGCAACCCCTCCCACCTTCGTATCATCCACAAACTTTATAAGTGTATTCTCTATGCCACTCTCTAAATCATTGATGAAAATATTGAACAGAACTGGACCCAGAACCGATCCCTGCGGGACCCCCCTCATTACGCCCTTCCAGCATGACTGTGAACTACTGATAACTACTCTCTGGGAACGGTTTCCCAACCAGTTATGCACCCACCTTATAGTAGCGCCATCTAAGTTGTATTTTCCTAAGTTTATGAGAAGGTCACGTGAGACAGTATCAAAAGCTTTACTAAAGTCAAGATATACCATATCTACTACTTCCCCTCATCCACAAGGTTTGTTATCCTGTCAAAGAAAGCTATTAGGTTGGGTGTGACACCATTTCTTCTTGACAAATCCATGCTGACTATTATTTATCACCTTATTATCTTCTCGGTGTTTGCAAATTGATTGCTTAATTATTTGCTCCATTATCTTTCCGGGTACTGAAGTTAAGCTGACTGGTCTGTAATTCCCCGGGTTGTCCTTATTCCCTTTTTTATAGATGGGCACTAGATTTGCCCTTTTCCAGTCCTCTGGAGTCCCTCCTGTCTTCCATGGCTTTTCAAAGATCATCACTAATGGCTCAGCTATCTCCTCAGTCGGCTCCTTGAGTATTCTAGGATGTATTTCATCAGGCCCTGGTGACTTGAAGACGTGCCATAAAGCAGAGCCCTTCTGGTTGACCGGAGACAATCCGGTCCATGTGGAAAGGGACAGCTATGCATTCAATTCAATCATTCAGATACATGTTTTCAACCCCCTTCCTAACCAGTGACAGCGGAATGGCCCCTTGGAGCCATCAGTGGCAGAGGACACCTGTCACAGTTGGGAGCCCTAGCTTGTCATTCAGAATCTACCTTTCCTGTTAACTCCCATGAGTCACGGTCTTAGCACGGTCTCCATGCTTAGGGTGAAGAGCCTTCCTGTGGCAGCCATGCAAACCTCTTTGAGAGAAAACATTAGTCACACCTGGCCAGAAGCTGACCCAGGAAACAAACTGTTTCCAAACAGGTGGAGTTAAGATTTCCTGCTAATCAATAAAGCAGAGAGAACAAGCTTCTCCCAGCCCTCCTCCACGGATGGAAGAACCTGCCTGCTTGCTGGCAGGCCCCAGCTTGTGCTGGCATTTGGCAGTGTAGGGTCAGGAAGGAGACAGGCGTTCCAAAGGCACAGTTCTCCCAGCCCGTCCTCCTCACCTCAGCAGAAAGTGCTGCCCCTGCCCCGGTCATGGGCGACCATCTGCATGAGGTGACAATGGCCAGTAGCCCTACCTGGTTCCCAGCAAACCAGGGGTTAAACACAGCTCAGTTTTCCCCTTGTCTGGCGCAGAGGCCGGGGGATGCCTTGGAAGGTCGGAATCCGTTCCCAAAGCTCGCAGGCCTGAGCCGAGTCCCGGCCTCGGAGGCTGTTTCCTTCACTTTTTATTACACCTCTATCCCGATATAACACTACCCGATAGAACAGGAGGGGGGGGGGAGGGGGGGAAGGGGGGCGGGGGGGGGGGGGGGGGGGGCTGCGCACTCTGGCAGATCAAAGCAAGTTTGGTATAACGCGGTTTCACCTATAACGCCGTAAGATTTTTTGGCTCCCGAGGACAGCGTTATAGCGAGGTAGAGGTGTATTTATTACTTGTGTTACCACAGCCCCTAGGAGCCCCAGGCATGGACTGGGCACCTGGTGCTGGACAAATCCAGAACAAAAAGACTGCCTCTGCCCCAAGGGGCTTACAAACCAGCAGACGGATACAGACAGGGGCGTACAAGGAAACGCCGAGACAGTACAGGTCAGCACGTTGGCAGTGATCCCAGCACAGCAGCGGCCTAACCCTTGTCCAGGTTTTTGTGGGCATCGCAGCAAAGGCGAGTCTGGCGGAGGGGCTGTCTCCTTGTTATAAGGATCATCCCTAGAGGAAAAGCCTGGCTGAGTGCAACTGCTTTTTCCTGCCAATTCACGCTGCTCGGTTAGCGAGGACGGCCGGTTCTGTGGTTGAGGCTCATGACAGACTCATGTCAGCCCACTGCTTTTCCAGCTGACCGGGAGACAGGTTCCATTGCACCGAGGGAGCAGCCAAGCGTTAGTCACCAAGCACCGAGCAAATGAGATCACATCGCAAAAATCTGTGACTAGTATGTCGCTGCCTACGTAGATACGGATTAGCAAAGCTTTCCCCACCTTGCAGCACCAGCCCCAGCGACTGGGTATTAACTGTTACTCAGAGACTCACAAAGAGCTGGGGCACAAAGATGATTAAAGACAGGAGAGCCAAGATGTGAGGCGGGTCTGGCAGGGATGGAGTCAAGTCTGGCAGGCAAAGAATGCAGCTACCACCCTCAGCCCCTACCTCTGGGTATTTTCCAGGAAGTTCCCTGCTCTTTTTTGGGACATGATGCTTCTAGCAAAGGCACCATAGTTGGCAACGTTGCCAACCCCAAGTGCTTAAAAACTCATGAGCCAGCCCCCAAAAAACTCATAAAAATCACAAGAGAGAAAAAAAAATACACTGGGGATTCTTAATCTTGGATATCTGGTTTCCGAGCCGTTTTCCGAATGAACCGTTTTGCCATTTTGTTTTGAAATAAACCAGGTTCTTTTGAATTGTTTTGCAATTCATTTTGTTTTGGATTTGTTTTTAGAGAAGCCGGGTCCTTTCGCATTGCCATTTTCTAACGGCATTGCGAAATGTTTCCTTCTACCCGAACAAAGTATTTTTTCGGTTGTTTTGTTTCAGCAAGAAAAAACAAACCAAGACAAGCGTTCGGTTTCAGTTTGAAACGCAAACCAATTGCAGTTGGGATGTTTCAGTTGGGTCACGGAACAGAAAAGCCAGTGATTCACTCAGCTCCAATTGGGTGCATTCCTCATCAGCTGGTGCTTGATTTCTTCAGTTTGGCAATCCTGCCACATGCCAGTCATGCCCAGAACCGCCCCCTGTGTCCCCCTCCTCCAGGCCTGGTGGTGGCTGGCCCACCAAGCAGCCGGATGCAGTTACACAACAGCGACGCTTCCCTCCCTTCCTCTGATTCCAAGGACAGCCTGAGCTCTAAATTTACGATATGAATCACTGACACTCCAGGCCATTCTCTGAGCCAACTGTAAAACTATTAGTCCATCTACTTCCCTGCTGTACAACTGTGAGGTAGCACAGGGAAAAGGAAACCCAAGGGCAACTCAAACCCTTTGGCCTCTCTTCCCCTAACACAGACAGGGCTCCCCTTCTGCATTTAACTCCAAATAGCTGCCTGAAGGGAATTAGCATCTGCAGCATGTATAGGGTGACCAGACAGCAAGTGTGAAAAATCGGGACGGGGGTGGGGAGGTAATAGGAATCTATATAAGAAAAAGACCCAAAAATCGAGACAGTCCCTATAAAATTGGGACATTTGATCACCCGAACCATGTAGCATAGAGAGCTTTGAGGAAGCCAGGGTCCTGAGCAACTGGACTGTCTGTGGAGGAGCTGTTGTATTATTTAGATGGAATATATGGGCCAAAAGGTGTTAACATCCTCCAGTCACTGGCCAACGTTAAGCAGTGTTAGACAAGGTTCGGAGTTTGGTATACAGAGACCTCGGTCTGCTTAGTACCACGGCAAACACACTATTAGAAATCCTTTTAACCCTTTATTAAGGATACAGGAAAAGGACAGTTAAAGCATCCGAAATATACTGTATTAAATAAACCTCTCTTTTTAACAACATCCCTTCTTCCCTTTCCTTGAGCTGGAGGGAGTTTTTAGAAAGAAAAAAACCCTTGTTGGACAGTCTCTCAGCTAATATCAGAGATGATCATTACTGTCCTTTGGGGCAAAAGAGAAGTTAGCTGAGATAGGTTGGAGGTGCTGCTGTTGTTAAAGTCTGATCTTGTTTCATCCCAGCAGGGGCGGCTCCAGGCACCAGCACAGCAAGCACGTGCCTGGGGCGGCAAGCCGCGGGGGGCGGCCTCCTGGTCGCCGTGAGGGCAGCAGTCAGGCTGCCTTCGGCGGCACGTCTGTGGGAGGTCCGCTGGTCCCGCGGATTCGACGGCAATTCGGCGGCGGGTATGCGGAAGGCGCGGGACCGGCAGATCACCCGCAGAAACGCCACCGAATCCGCGTCACCAGCAGCCGCCTGACTGCCGTGCTTGGGGCGGCAAAAAACAGAGCCGCCCCTGCATCCCAGGGGGTGTTTGGAATTCAGCTGGAGCTGGTGGAGGGAGCCATGTCATCTGGGTCCCTCTTGCTGGTCCAGTCCAGTCAGGCCATCTCTCAAGATCAGGATGACAAAGGCGCGGGGGTCCCAGGAGATGGTGGGGGAGGCAGCCATGATGGTGCAGCTTGCTCCAGTAGCCAATCTCTCTCCCAAAGTCTCTTTTCTGAAGGTCCCACAAAGGGAGTGGTGGGCGGAGTGGCCCATCTCATCATTATCTGGTCCACCATTTAGGCCTCATTTCCGACACACCACATTTGGTTCACTGATTTTTGGTTCCACCCTCTTCTTGTTTACCAGACATGATCCTAACACAGTCCTAGAGTTATAGCAATCGGCCTTTTTGTTTGGACCAATCCAGTCTGTCTCCCTTTCCCCATCCCCATCTGTTGTTGGAGGTGATTGTGACATCTTATGACCTGACACTGACTTTTGGCAGTTGAGCTCACAGTGAGGGTAAATTGGTAGGCCCGGTGACCACAAGAGAACCGGGGAGCTGCTGCTGTCAGAAGAGGGATGGAAATAGAGACGGGCCAAGTAGCTCTAGTGTTCAAGATTATGGCACTATGTTCATGATTATGCTTTAATTTGGGGTCCTGAGAGACAGGTGAGCCTACAGAGGTTGTGGGGAGAAGACCTGGGAGAGGCGGAGTAGGAAAAAGCCCAGGGAAGCAGCAGCAGCGTGTGGGACTGAGCAGATCGGGGCTACTGGTTATAGGATCCCCAGGCTGGAACCTGGTGTAGTGGGAGGGCCTGCATTTCCCTACCAGCCACTGGGAGGGTGACACAGGCTGAACAAGGGGACACAGGATGACTGGAACCCCTGAGCGTAGGGCGTGCAAGGACCACGGGGCCCAGAATTGGGGCCGGAGACCTGATATAACAACCTTGAACTTCTGTTGGTGGGACTTTGTTACTCCAGAAGGAGTGGACGAAATTCTGACATGGCTGGAAGGCCCAATCGTCGGAAGAGGCAGACCACCAGAGAGGCTGTCAGCATGGGAAACTAGATGAGGAGAGCCACTATGCCACGCCTGGCCCCGCAGAGCCCCTCTAGCGGTGAGTGCACTCCCTTCATAGGGGCCCCAGTCTCAACTGGGCCCACTAGGGGCTACTGTAATATACATGATGAAGGTCAGGGACTGGACTGTGGCCCAGCAGGATGAGAATGGGGAAGGAAAGCAGGAACTGATTCGTTCCCAGAGCGGATGCATCACAGGCAGCAACGGGGTGAACTGCCCGTACACGGCCCTGCCAACATGCATCAGCACTGTCCTGGGGAGACCCTACGGGCAAGAGGAGATGGAGTTCAGTGACCATGGCCCATTCAGGCCCTGGCCTGTCCACTGAGAAAGCTAACAAGGGTGCCCGTGTTGGCAGACCCCTGTCTCCTATGAACTGTGCTCAATTCAAATAGGCCACCAAACAGCCATCAGATGTGTAATGGTCCCCTCCCGCCCCCAAAGGGTGTCTGTAGAGACTGAACCCCACAGCTTTAGATCCAAGACATTGGTCTCTGCCACGTGAGCTAAAGGAGTAACTCCACTGTGTGGTAGCAGTAGAAGGCTTTTATCTCTATGGATCAGGCACTGGAGGAAGACAACACACTTAGCCAGCATGTTACCCATACTAACAACTGCTAATCTTCTTTGACTGGATTTGAAACAGTGACAGTCAAGCTGTCTGGAGTGGCTCCACGCAGCACAAGGGCCAACTCAGGGCAGATTGTTGAGCAGGGCACACAGCACAAATTGGCTATGAGTTCTATACTTAGATTTCACCAATCAAGTGTGAGCTCCTCAGGCATTACAACAGCCTTAACTTAGGGTACGTCTACACTACGAGATTAATTCGAATTTAGATAATTCGAATTTGGGAAACAGATTGTATAAATTCGATTGTGCGCGGCCACACTAAGCACATTAATTCGGTTTTTAACCACATTAATTCAGTGGTGTGCGGCCACACTACCCCTAATTCGAATTAACAAAATCGATTTTGGTGCTACTCCGCTCGTCGGGGTGGAGTACAGAAATCGATTTTAAGTGCCCTTTAATTCGAAGTAACTGGCTCCGTTGTGTGGACGGGTTAAGGATTAATTCGGATTAACGCAGCTAAATCCGAATTAAAGTCGTAGTGTAGACCAGGCCTTAGAGTCACAGACTGTCCCCTTGGGGACTTTTATCTATCTTGCTACCCAGGTAAACCTACCTTTGTAATACATGATCCCTTACACCAAAAATCACAACAATATTCAGGTTACTCCCAGTCCCAAAGGACCGATCATTTACTCCAGTTCAGTTGCACCTTAGATCCTACTCCAAAGTCAACACTTGTAGCCAATCCTATAATAAACTATGTGAAGATCGATTAACTAAGAAAAAGAAATGAGTTCTTTAACCTTGTAAATACGATAAACATACACATACCAATGAGTTCCAGCCTTAGGGTTCAAAAGGGGATGGAAGCTGCTGTAATATGCAAGCTCTATAAGTCCTCTAAGGCTAACCCAGGCCAAGCACTGGGGAATCCCTTGCTTATGCTTAGAAATCTTTGCCCCTCAGAGTCCAAGCATCATAAAGACCCAGTTTCTTCCTGCCAGGGGTTTTTATTCCCTTCCCCCAGAGTTCAAGCTGATGGGACAATTACTCATGCACTTTCATGGGTGTGGAGCGAGCAATCCACAGTCTTTTGTCCTCCGATGTCTCACAATGGTTTGTGTGGTGTCGATGGGCCTTCTTTTGTTGGGCAGGACATAACGCCTCGTGGGGCAAACTGGTATATCACACTTGGTAATGCTCCTCTCCTGACTGGGGGGGGGGAGGGGGTTTCCAGTTTCAGAGCAAACACTTAACTATTACCTTATAACTAAGCTACGTTTTAGTCACAGGTATTTTTAGTAAAAGTCACGGACAGGTCATGGGCAATAAACAAAAATTCACGGCCCCGACCTGTCTGTGACTTTTACTAAAAACGCCAGTGAATAAAACTTGGGGGAGGGTGTCCCGGCTGCTCGGGGGAGGGTGAAGGGGGGGGGGCGCAGGGAGCGGTGAGGAGGGGCGGGGGGTGTGGCATGGGACGGGGTGGGGGGGGCTCCCTGGAAGCAGCGACAGCCCCCTCGCTCAGCTGCTGGGCGGAGGGGCGGCCAGGCAGCTCTGCGTGCAGGCATGGCCCCCACAGCTCCCATTGGCTGCAGTTCCCAGCCAATGGGAGCTGTGAAGCCAGCGCTCTGGGTGGAGACAGCCCGCAGAGCTCCCTGGCCACGCCTCCACCTAGCAGCTGAGCGAGGGGATGTCGCCACTCTCGGGGAGCCCCCCAGCTAAGCACCATCCAGAGCCCGCCTCACCCCGTCTGGTGCCCCCACGCCCTGCCCCCTCCCACAGCCAAACTCTGGTGCTGGGGAGGGGCGGGGGGGCCCCGAGACTGCCCCAGCAGCTGCCGGTGCTCCTGGCGCAGGGGCTGCCTGAGCTGCCCCTGAGTCAGGTGCACCGGCCGCTGCGGAAGTCACGGAGATCACGGAAAGTCACGGAGTCCGTGACCTCGGGGACAAACTCGCAGCCTTACTTATCCCATGGGATACGGACATTATAAGTGAGATTAATGCAGGCAGCAACTTACAAGCACTTCATAGAGTCTAAACACTAAACACGTTTATCACTCTAATGCCTAGTTTAACAACGCTAACACAGGTGAGCCAGACTGGTTACCAGCTATGCATTTGTCAGTGTTCAGGTGAGGCCTAAGGGCCTTGACCTGAGCTGGCACCTGGTCTGCCAGCATCGCAGTGACCGAGAGATACCAGGCTCTGTATCCCATCCCGGGAGCCACCCAGAAGCAAAGAGCTGCCCTTGGAGCTCTGCATGAGGCTGGGGAGCTGGGTAGACCCTCTATGTGACTGCAAGTGGCAGCAAGACGTTGCATCAGACAGAATGTCTGGCTTCCTGCCAGGCAGCTGGTGTTGAATAATCGCTGCCAGAGCTCTGGGTGAGGTCTGGGATAACTCAGGTCACCTGCTCCCTGATAATGACTAGTCACAGCTGAAGAGAAGTGTGATACAACAGAGATCTTTTCTGTTCCCCGCTGGGAGAGAAACACAACTGCAAATGGGCCTTGCACAGGGAAGCCTGGAGTTGAGCTGCAGTTGCAACATGCAACTACAAATGTTCAGACTTCTAGGGAGAAGAGGGAGGGACATTACAGGAGAACAGATAAAGACAGGTGGATCTGTCGATAGGGAGGCGAACCTGGAGCTCTGCACGCTGATCTCACCCCAACTTCAATCCCAATGTATTCTTTGCAACTTCAGCCCTGGGTATCAAACAGGAATAATTCCCCCTTCCTTCCCGACCCCAGGGGCTACCATAATACAAATAATAACAAAATGGCGCTGCTAGAGATGCTGTGGATTCAGGTCATTTATTAAGTATTTGTATTACAGTAGCATGCAGAGGCCCTAGTCTGGGTTCGGTGCCCCACTGTGCTAGGGGCTGTACATACACATAAGAAGAGAGAGCTCCTACCCTAAAGATCTTACACGTACAATCCAAGGTGATGGTAAAGAGTTCCCTGGAAGAAGCGGCTTCCCTGCCTGAGCTGCAGAGTTGCCATTCTAACGCCTGACTTTGCCACTAGCCTGCTCCACAGCTCTGAGCAAGTCACTTAACCAGTCTGCCTCTGAACTTTCCCCTCTTCCCTTAGTGTCAGTAAATTAACTCTGTGAACTTCTTCCCTCCAGACAAAGTAGGGTGCTGGGGTGAGGAAGCCGCATGATATCCCAGAAAGCTGGAGCAAAATCTCCCCTCCCTCGATCGCGGCCTCGGCGCCACTGCCGCCGCCGGTATGAAAAGCCACGCGCTGCCAGCGGAGAGCTGGGCATCGAAAAGAATGTCCGCGTTCTGCAGCCAAGCAGTTCATCCCTAACGATAACGCATGCACAAACACTGTGCGTGCAGAGCATACCAAACAGAGCCCCAGCTGGGATAGATCAGCATGGCTCTACTGCCTTCAGGGGAGCCGGGCCACTTTGCACCAGTGAGGATCTGGCCCTTCATTTTAGACACGTAGCCCAGTAGAAACTGCCGCTTCCCTTATCTGTTCAGTAGTTCCCAGGCTGATATGTGGCTGCTGGCACCCAGAGTATAATTTTCAATTGACAACAACATATTTCTAGCTGAGTTCATTCCGAGTTACTTTTAGCATCGCTGTGCCCCCTACCTTCCCCAGCCCAGGGAACAGTAGCCGTTTAAAGCGGACACCAGTAAAGATCCACGTGATCAGAGAACCGCCAGCTATTAAAGCTCCCATTTCTTACCCATGTATGTCAATGGAGATTTCTGTGCCCAGCACACAGACAGTGCTAGTGTGCTGCTGCAAGGAGAGCCGGATGGTTCTTTGCTGGGACATGTTTGTACCCTTCTCTCAGCTGCTCTGTTTACAGTGGCTGAGCCAGCATGATCAGATTAAAAGGCATGGGCCAAGTGTCCCACCCCTCCTCTCTCTCCACGATGGGCTGTGATTAGCTGGAGATAGATGTAATCCCACCTCCAGGATCTCTGCCTGGTGATTGGAGGGGCAGGTTGTGAAAGCAGAACTCTGCTTGCTGTGATCAGCTGTTTAGAGGTCATCAGCACCAGCAGGAGGTGAAAGAATGGGAGGAAAGCGAGACAGGTTATCTTGGGGAAACACAAATGATCTAAGGTGCTGCTGATCTCCAGGGCGGGGAGCAGATCAGCATCCTCCCCTGGTGCCTGCGTGTCCCTGTACTGTAGGGTTCTTTTACATACCTGCACACCAAGGAAACAGAAACTGCAGATGTAAGAAGAGCCAGCGTCTTAAAATATTTAGCATGACTCTGGAACAAACTTGATCACTCACCACCGTGGAGGGGGCATCTGTATATGTTTGCACATGTCTACGATCTTGCCTATAAAGCTGTAACAACAATAACTCTCAGCAGTCATGTAGTGCTTTACATCTTCTACTAAGCCTCAATACTTCTGGGAGGTAGTTGAGGGAGCGCTGTTATCTCTATTTTACAGATGGAGAAACTGAGGCACAGAGCGGCTTAGGCCTACGTTTTCACTAATTTTGGGTGCCCAGTCTGAGCCACTTGATTTCGAGAGTTCGTGGGCCCATGCTCAAATCCATTAGGGTGCCCACTGTTCCTCATTTCTCGTGCACCTGAGCTTTCAGATTAAGGCCAGCGTGGCTTGGTTTTTCTTGCCTTGTCTTAATTAAATTGCAAATTCTTCAGGATAGGGAACATATCTCACCTGCATTTGTAAAGCACCAAGTACATTCAGTGTGTGTGTGTGTGTGTGTGTGAGTGCGCGCACGCGCACGCTACAATAATGTCTTACCTATGGTGCACTGGTGTTTTGGGGAGCAAAGCATAGGGCTGAATTTGTACCGAACTAAAAGAGAGCCTCAGGTTCCAAGTTCTTTGGTTTATACTTTTTATTGTTGGGAAATGACCTTGTCCAAAGCCACTGCCTCACAATGGGGGTTGATCCCTGGCAAAATAACCCCAGCTGCAATTAATTATGGCTAGCTCACGGGCTGGCCTTAACGATGCTTTCAAGTTTAAAGCAGTAACAGCATGAGAGTTTAGCACACTGCCCAAAACAGGAGACCCTGGCATAGCATTCTATAGCGACGGCATTTAGGATGAAGTTTTCAAAGGCACCAAAGTGTTTTAGGCTCCTGAGTGCCCAAGACAATTTTGAAAATAGGGCCTAAGTCTCATTGTGGGTTAATGGGACCTGGGCTAGTGCAGGGGCGGGCAAACTTTTTGGCCTGAGGGCCGCATCGGGTTTTGGAAATTGTATGGAGGGCCAGTTAGGAGAGGGGGGCGTGCCCCCCCCCCGCTTCTCCCCCCCCGACAGCCCACCCCGGGACTCCTGTCCCATCCAATCCCCCCCATTCCCTGACAGCCCCCTGGGACCCCTGCCCCATCCACACACCCCCCGCTCCCTGTCCCCTGACTGCCCCCGGAACCCCCGCCCCTGACTGCCCCCCACCGCCCCATCCACCCCCCCCTTCCTGACTGCCCCCCTGGAATCCTGCCCCCATTCAACCCCCATTCCCTGCCCTCTGACCGCCCCGACCCCTATCCACACCCCCGTCCCCTGACCATCACCCCAAACTCCCCTGCTCCCTGCCCCCTTACCGCGCTGCCTGGAGCACCAGTGGCTGGAGCTCGCAGCCCCGCCGCCCAGAGCATTGCGCCGGCGGCAAAGCTAGCTTAGGCTGCGGGGGAGGGGGAACAGCAGCGGGGGGGCCGGGGGCTAGCCTCCTGGGCCAGGAGCTCAGGGGCCGGGCAGGAGGGTCCCGCAGGCCGTAGTTTGCCCACCTCTGAGCTAGTGCCTAAATATCTCGGAGGATCTGGGCCCACATGCATAAGTCAGGACTTAAGTGCTTTGAAAACTGCCTATAGTGAGATCTCAGGCTCGGCTCTGGTCCACCACGCTCAAGCTCAGCCAGTTTGTCCAGAGTCCTTCAGTCTTGGCTCAATTCTCTAAGCCCCCCTCACACTGCACCAGGGACCAGGGACATGGAATTGCGCCATGGGCGGCAGGTATCGCAGGCCAGGGGCTAGCTGAGCCTCACCAAACAGCCAGGCATAGCCCTGCCCACGCTCTGCCCCGAGGCCCCCTGTTGCTGCTTGCTCTTCCCCCATAGCCCCAGCCTGGGCTGCTCCTCGTCCCCAAAGGGGGCTGGGGCTGGGGGCAGGGCTATGGCAGGCCGCGGCCCGGGTCTCAGGGTGCTGGGGCCACCTGGCACTGGGGCCCACCCAGCGCTCCGGGGCTGGAGGGGCTGGAGCCACCCACCCAGCATTGAGGGTGCTGGGGCTGCCTGCCAGGTGCACCAGGGCTGGGGGCACTGCTAATCTAAAGTAACTCCACTGGATAGCTAAAGTGGAAAGACTAATTAGGGTGTGGCTCCCGAAAGAGCGTCCTGGAAATGGTAGGCATTTTTCCATTGGAAAACTGGATACCGAAATTCCAGGGGTTCTGAAAGGCCCAGCACAAATCGTCCTGAACGACATCTTCATTGTGAGGATTGTATCCAGGTCAGTTAAATCAGCAGCACCTCGTTCTCCTGGGGAAATGGCATGAAAGCAATTGACTTGGACAACGATCAGGGTTGCAATTCCGCCCCCTGCATGATGTTGCTAAGGGCTAGGGTGACCAGATGTCCCAATTTTATAGGAACAGTCCCAATTTTGGGGTCTTTTTCTTATATAGGCTCCTATTACCCCCCACCCCCTGTCCTGATTTTTCACACTTGCTGTCTGGTCACCCTACTAAGGGCGGACCAGTCTCTGTCGGGGAGCAAGAGTTCTCTCTCCTGAGGCTGCCTGGGAATGGAGATGATTTAATAAAGGCAGAGAAATGGCTTGAAGCACACGGTGCATCCAGTGATTAAGGGCCCATTGAGTGGGAAGGAGACTATAACACCCTGCTGGATCTTGCTGTTAAATGAGCGTTGTCCCCCAGCAGCCAGTCCTGGTAGGTCCATTTTCACTTCCTCCCTTGAGCACCACGTGAACCGGAGTGCAGCTCTCCTGCAGAGAGCCGTGTGTCACGCTGGCTGGGCGCGTCCTGCTCCTCTCTAGTGGCGCAGCAACCTAGAGGATAACTGACCCAGGGAGCCCCACTGGCAGAGGGCCCAGCACCCCATAACTCTCATCGGGCCTGCCACATTCATTGCCCAGTTCGCCGTTGTCATCATCCGAATCTAAAAGGTGTCGTATGATGTGTCGTAGGCGGCCTGGTAACGCGCTGGCCATTCATACTATTGTGTGATGTGTGTCTGGGCGCCACATAGCGAATTAGAGAGGCGGGCTGGAAATCCATTCCGCAGATATGTTTGACAGATGGGGCCTAAGCCCAGCGTGCCCTAGCCCAAGGAATGCTGTTTCACAGGTTCTGTGTCTCCAATGTAAACTAAGCCAAGGGGAACCTGGGACAATGAAAAGCACGTTTGCATGCAAGGTAAACAAAGCCATCAGGGGAGCAAGTGGGGGAAGGTGACCATGGAGCACCCCCCAACGGGGGATGGAGGTGGCACCCCCAGGAACAACTGAGGTTTGTGGTGGAGGAAAACTAGCAACCATCCAACGTTCCCTCTATTTTTTCCATCCATGTGCGGAATGAATTTTGCTATGTGCACCAATATGGAGGTGATGCGTGGTAGGAGTGTGGCTGTGGGAGGGGGCTCAGGGCTGGGGCAGAGTGTTGAGGTGCCCCCTCGGGCTCTGGCTGGGGGTTCAGGCTCTGGGGTGGGCCCAGGAATGAAGGGTTCAGGATGCGGGAAGGGGCTCAGGCCTGGGGCAGAGGATTGGGGGGGGGGGGGGGGCCCCCAGCTGGGGGGGGGGGGTCTGAGGGGGGGCGGGGGGTGAGGGGTTTGGGGTGCAGGCTGCCCCGGGGCTACGGCAGAGAGAGAGGACTCCCCCCAGCCCTCTCTCCCTGTAGTAGCACCTGGGCTGGGGGAGAGCGTCTCTCCCCGCCGCAGCCCCAGAGCTGTGAGGAAGAGGCGTGTCTCTTTGCCACGCCACAGCCCCGGGGCTGGGGGAGTTAAATGTGCGGCCCTTGGTGGCCTCCTGCACAGTCGCGCGCCTTAGAGGGAACTTAGGTGGTGACTATTAAAACGCAAAGCAACAACTAAACTTTGGGAAGATATAAGCGGAGGCAAAAGCCATTTTGTCACCATGACTGAGGGGACGCGACGGGTGCGACACCCTTCGAGCCGGTTAGAGTTGGTACCCCTAGTCTGGAGGACCAGGGATGCTGAGAACTTGAGGTAGGTGAGGAAACTGCGTAGGCCAAGACTGTAACTTGCTACGTTTTACTTGCCGGGAAGTGTGTTTCGTTTGTAACCTTCCCTATCTCTTTCACTCGCGCTCATCATCGCTTACGCCTGTGTTCTTTGTTAATAAACTTACTTCTGTTTTATTACAAAACCAGCTCAGAGCTGTGTCTTAGTGTGAGTCCTCAGCCAAACTAACAGGCTGGGGTGGGCTCTGTCTCTTTGAAGACAGCGAACTTGAGAACTGTTGTGCGGGTCCAGGCAGAGGACTGGACTCTGTAGGGGAGATGGTTTTGGGGAGACTCGGGACTGGAAGGTTTGTTGGAGTCACTCTGCTAGGAGGACCCAGGCTGGGAGAAGCCCTGGTGAGGTTGCAGTGTGGCTGGGGTCAGGGCTTTGACCCAAAGTAGCACAGCAAAGAGGCACCCAGGGTTTCAGAGAGGCTGGTGACACAACCCCTTACTGGTGTGGGTGAACACCCAAAGTGTCACACTACTGCTATCAGCTGATGGAGCTCATACTGTGGTTCAAGTGGGCGAGACTTCTGCTTTGCAATTGAAGGTCTTGAGTTTGAATCCTGCTGATCATCCACACTGTGCCTCAATAAGGTGCAAATACACTCAAGGCAAGTTAGTAATTAATAAATTAGCTCTTACCAACAATTTACAACATCCAAAATTCAACATGGAAGAATACATGGGAAACGGGAGACATTTGGAGAAAGCCCTGGCAGCTAGTTGAAATGCCCTCATCCTGACTGCGCAGTCATGTACTGTGTTGCCCTAAGCAGTCCTTCTGCAACACCAGTGTAAACTCTTAATGAGATTTTATGACAGCTAAAAATCACTGCCCTGCCAGGGAAGTTAGGGGGAAAGATGTTTTCTCCTTGGCTCTCAGGATATATAGTTTCAAAATAATACTTTGCATGACCATTGAGCTTCTCAGCCCTGGATCTCAAAGCACCGTATGAAGGCGGGGAAGTATTTTACAGCCGGACACACAGAGAGGAAATGACTTGGCCGTGATCAAACAGCAGGCCACGTGTAGCGCTGGGAATGAGACCTGGCTCCCTAGTTCGGGCTCCCTAATCAGGGACCATAATACTGGAACGACGTCAGTAGGTTTTGAAACGGATACAGAGGTAGGCACTGTGTGGGGGAGGGGAGACCAGGCTTATGGTTAAAACACCAAGCTCTGAAGCAGGATCCACTGGAGGTGCTGAGTTTGTGATGGATATTAAAATGCAAAGTAATAATTGGGCCGTGCAGCTGTGCATTATGTACCACTTTGTATGTGTAGCTGTGATTAACATGCACCTCTAAATAGCACCTGAGCGGTAACTGCAGTGGGAGGAACAGGTGTGTGAGAGTAATGAAGGCATGGCATGCTAGAAAGAGCTTCTAGCTTAGGGTCTAGGTCTTCCTTGGATGGTGTTCTCTTTATTTACAAAACTTCTTAGATTGCCAGATTCCAGGAGTCCTTGTCCAGAGTTTGTTAGCATCAACTTGGTCCCACGTTCCCTTGTTTGGCAAAAGTGCTGAGCAGGGGGTTGGGGTTTCACCCCCTCTGCTCAGGGGATCATGTTCCACCACTTGAAGGAGAAGGGTTTCCTGATGACGTTGGTGCCGCAATGGATCTCCCCGGATAGGGTGTGGTAGGAGAAAAAGTCATTGATGAAGATGCAGACCAGGCCCAGCGGCTCCAGCAGGGAGCGAACGTTCTCTTCCAGGCAGCACTGCCCGTCAACGATCGGCCCAAACGGCTTCGGGATGCCCAGGTGTTTCCCCAAGACGATCATGTTCACCTGCAGCCAGGAGAAAAGGGACAGATGGACAACAGCCAGACATGGTCCCACGAGAGCATCTCCAGTGTTTTTACATGTAACCACCGCTTGTGTCCTATCCTCTTAGCTAGAGCTGGGCTCAATTATTCAATCAAAACTTTTTTTTTTTAACTAAAAAATGCAGATTCAGTGACACTGAAATGTTTATGAATTTGTGTTGATTTCATAGAATTGTTCATTAAAAAAAAAAATCTTTAATCCCCCCAAAATCAAAACTTTTCATTTTGCTATTTTCCTCATGGAAATGTTTCCATTTTTCATTCTGAAACAACTCTTTGCTTTGAAATTTCCTGTCATTTTATTTTAAAGTTGTTTTTCAAAAATTAAAAAATGATCCGAATCAAAATGAAACGTTTCGAGTGGAACAAAACGTTTCCTTCAACCCCTCAACCATTGTATTTTACTCGGTGCTGAAAACGTCAATCGTTTTCTTTTTGGTCCGACCCCAAATGGTTTCCCCCCTGACTTTTCTAAATCACCACAGAACTGAAAAATCTGTCATTTGCTCAGCTCTCCTTTCAACCTTCCTGCATTTAGTGGGGAGGTCTCGCTTAGGGTGACCAGATGTCCCGATTTTATAGGGACAGTCCCGATTTTGGGGTCTTTTTCTTATATAGGCTCCTATTACCCCCCACCCCCGTACCGATTTTTCACACTTGCTGTCTGGTCACCCTAGTTTTGCTTTCTGTCTGAGACCCATTCTCTGAGGGCATGGGAGCTGAAGGAGTTCAGGAGGTCACCAGACAGAAGGAGAAAGAGCGGGAAATTATGGAAGATAAGGACCGAGTGCTTGGCAGGGGGGAGCAACGTGGGGAAGAGGAGTCTGATGGGCAGTGCAGAGGATGGAACAGAAATGAGAAGCAACTGCACGAGCAGGACGGTCCCCTCACCATGTCTGGGAAGAAAGCGTCCGCTCGAGAACTGTTCAACACGAACAGCTGAGGGATATCAATGATGTCTTGCTCAGTCAGTCCCAACTCCTCCTTAAGGGTATGTCGATTCCAGTCAATGCAGCTCTGGGGAAAGAAAGGATTGGAGAGGAGGGAGGCGACTATGGGCCAGTTGGGAAGCGTGGAGCGAAAGCGCTGTATTTCTGCTGCTCGTGATTTGCAGCGACAGACGTGCAGGTAACCCCGGAGTCTGTATGTGGAGTTTTATTGGGATACGTTAATGTCCCAGGGCAAATATTCTACCCCTTCTAGATGTTGTCAGGAGTCACTGTACTGTCCATCCCTGTTATCAGCTTGAAGCAAGAGGCCACAACAGCAACGCCATGAGGCACCTGATTGAAAGCCCATTGTGTTCAATGGAAAGTTTCCCGTTCAGATCAATGAGCTTTGACCCCTGAAGCCTCTCATTCTCCCCTGTCCGCACCGGGCCCCCCCCCCACCTGAATGTTGTTGCACATGGCCCCCTGACACCAGATACCATGTTCTCCGCTGCTTTTGTACCATTAGACGCTTTAAACCACTGCTCCATTGCAGCTGGTCTTTCCTGTGCTTTTCTGCTCTCCTTTCTACGCAGCACCTGGTCTGGAGCCGCTGTCACAGCACTGAAGGTTGTAACTTGCTATCCACTAGAAATCCCCCCTTGCTTTGCTATAAAAGATGCCCTCCCTCAGACATGTCGCATATGTAGTCTTTAGGTAGAGGATGTGATGCTGTATGGCCATTTATAATATTATTGATACCAATATTACAAAATTGCCACGATCTTACAAGGTACGCCATGTAAGGTATCAGAGGAAAAGTTATGGTTTTCTAAGTATGATCATCTTGTTTATCGGTATGTATCATCTTTGTATCGTGAGTTATAAATACGTGTGATATAGCTGTATCTCAAACTTGTGCTGTGCTTCGGGGTGACACCCCCCAGACAGATTGGCATCAGCACTATCTACCCTGTTGGATGGCCCATCAAGGACCATCAGCTTTACAAGGAGCCCATTGAGAGAAGCCAGGGGCTACACCTATGAGTCAGCAGGACATGCAGGGACGAGGACACGCCTGTGGACAGGGACACCGAGACCTTTTCCATGCCCATGTGCTGTGAGTTTGTGTTTGGGACAAAGGATTTTCAAGCCACATGGCAAAGGATATAAAAAGGCAGCTGCATCTTCTCCATTTTATCTTCACTCCTGCTTCTCACCTCTGGAGTAACTTCTCTACAATCTGAAGCGTTGAACAAAGGACTGATAGACCCATCCAAGCTTTGGGTGTGTTCCAGAGGGACTTTACAAGCCAGCTAACTCACCAATGCTGCTATGAACCTGATATACAGACTCTGAAGTCATATTATGTATCTGATAGCTTTGACCATTTAACAACTCTCTTCTCTTTTCCTTTCTTTTATAATAAACGTTTAGTTTTAGATACAAAAGGATTGGCTGGCACCATGGTATCTTGGATAAGATCCAAACTAGAATTGATCTGGTAATGTGGCTGGCCCTTTGGGGATCAGAAGAACATTTTGTATACTGAGTAGAGTTTTAAATAACTTCTCACTTTACTGGATCTATTTGCTGATTGGGAACCTGAGACTGGAATGCAAGAAAAGGGGCTGTGTGATTTCTTTTTGGTTGGCTTCTTGATAAGCAGTGTGGGGGATCAGGAGCACAGTTTGTGACTGGTTGGTGAGTCTAACTACAGTGTTAACCACCAGTTTTGGGAGCAGCCTGCCCTGACTTTGGCATTTTCACTGTGGGCTACCCTAGGCACAGAGGAGGTGGGGAATTTTGAGGTTAATTTGAGAAGATGGACCTAATCTGACCATCCAACTACAACATCTTCAGGATTTAGCTAGAGATCGACCAGGATGGTCTTGATCTGCAAGGAGACTACCTCCTTTTGGGGTGTGCCGTGATGATGATGAAGAGCATTACTCAGTATGGGTAGCTGACCCTCTGCACCTGGTGGAATTCATGAACTTCACCCCCCCGGTCAGACCTCAGCCTCTTCATGGATCACATCCAAGGTGACTCTGGGACAAAGCCCATGAGCTGATCTGCTCAAGCTGCAGGAGGATGCATGCTCCTTCAATAGGGGGGAGCCATAGGACTTCTAGGGTGCTGCATTTGGTATTGCTGGGGTCTTTTCAGGCCTTCCCTCTTCCCCACTCCTACCTGCACGTATTCACTGTCACTCCTCAGGGCCTCATCAGCCAGCATCTTGTCTATTGTTATGGTCTGCACGTTCTCCAGCCCTGGGAGGAAAGGAATACAGCAAGTGAGACCCACCGGCCGGCCTCTGTGAGTGCCAAAGGCGTCCTGACTGAGCCACTCACCGGCAAACTGGGCCGCGTTGCCGTGCCCCTCTCTTTGTTTCTCCTTGAACAGCTTGTAGCAGGCATCGGGGCTGGCCAAGAGCAGCCGGAAACCCTTAACGGAGAGAGTCAGTCAGTGTCTGGCCTTGTCTCCATTAGACTTCTCCCTCCGAGATCTCCCATCTCCCTGGTTCAGCCTCACTGGTGACACAATGGTGGGAGAGCTCATGCAGCCGAGGCACTGGTGTTCACTGGCACTTGATGCGTTCCTTCACGCAGACCTGCTCTGAGCATGCTCTCAGCCACCAGTGGCTGCCGGAATCCTGTCTACACTAGAGTGCCCCCTGTTGCTATCTCTGGGGGAGCGGAACCAACGGAAGCAGCAGTGGGGAAATTGGGGCCAAAAAAGACCCTCACAGGCGGCTGTTTGGTCTAGTACAGCCAGGCAATGGACCAGGCAGGGGCCTAGGAATCAGCAGACGTGGGTTCTAGCCCCAGCTCTGCCTGTTCCACCCCACCTGCCTTATCTAAATTGCAAATGATTTGGGGCCGGGCTATCTATCACTTTGTGCTGGTACAGCTGGCCCTCAATTACAGCACTACTAGAATCATAGAATATCAGGGTTGGATGTGACCTCAGGAGGTCATCTAGTCCAACCCCCTGCTCAAAGCAGGACTAATCCCCAGACAGATTTTTGCCCCAGATACCTAAATGGCCCCTTTAAGGATTGAACTCACAACCCACGGCTTCACAGGCCAATGCTCAAACCACTGAGCTGAAATATACATTACAATTAAAACCATGTGCATCTGACCCAAACTTCCTAGAACATTCCTCTTCATTTCATATGATTTCTCCCCCTCAAAATGATGAGTGATGGTGGAATTTCAGGGAATTGGAAGCTTTTTCCCCCATGGAAGCATGAGAAAAATGAAAGGCAATTGCGGCTGAAAATCTGCATTTGGAACCAGAAGTGTAACGAGCCTGGTTCTGCTGAGTGGGGTGATCGCAGAATCAGGATGCAGGCATGTGCTTGGAGCTGTACAAGGTCCCAAAGAGAATCGGGTAACAGAGGCAAAGAGACTTTCTGTTAAAAATAGATGTTATTATTATTACATGATGCTGGCCCTTGAGGTAAGTCAGTGTGTCATCTCAGCCAAGTCACTTCCTCTGCCTCGGTTTCCCTAACCTGTAAAATGGCAACGCTATTTCCCAATCCTAACAGATGGGTTGCGGAGCTTATTTGATGTTTGCAGAGAGTCTCAGGTGAAAGTCACTAGAGGAATTCAAAGTATGGAACACAGCCAAATGTACATCCATGTGGCTTACAGACTAAGTTGCTGGAAGAGTGTAACTATTATAGACACATATTCTGCGACTTCTCCCCCTCTAAAAGGAGGCAGTACAGTCTAGTAGGTAGGGCACCAAGCTGGGAAGTAGGAGATGCATTTTCTATTCCCAGCTCTGCCACAGACTCACCGTTTGACCTCGGGCAAGTCACTTTCCCCTCCCCTCTGCCTCGATTTCCCCATCAATCAAATGGGAGGAATGCTCCCCAACCTCTGTAAATTGGTTCCAGAGACGCAGATGAAGAATGCTTTCCAAGCGCCAAGCCTGACTGGAAGGGAGGGAAGGGCTGGTTAGAAACATCACCTGGTGAGTGGTACCTTCCTATCGGGGGCTGGAACAAAGCTCAGGAATTCATCGACGTGACCCACACTCAGCCAGTCAGAGTAGAGCTCCACGGGGGGCTGCACCTTCTGGGCATAGAGAAAGTCCCGGACGGCCTTTGTCATCCTCCTGCCGCTCGACCTGGGAACTCAGATGGAGGGGAGAACATAGGAGTTGGTAGAAGTCCCAGAAGTCCCGACTCCCAATCCTCCCTTGTATCTAGCTTTGTCTTGATAAAAATAGCCAATACCCTGCTATGCTGAAACAAAGCCTTTGTTTGACCTTTCCAAATGCCTGAGTTTGTTCTTTTAATGCGATTCCATTGAATGTCCCACGTAAACGCCACGCCAGATTCATGGGGGCGGGAGGGGAGAGTGTTTATCTCAGTGAACAGCCTTCTTTGTAAAGCAGGGTTCTTTATTACACAAAGCACATCTCAGTCCTCTTGTTTTAGCTGAACCACCTCGTACGGGCTGCCCGGAACAGCTGCCGAGTTCCAGTCACCAGCCTTTCGGAGCAGAGCAAACCAGCCTCCACTCACTCCAGGCGTTTAACCTTTTCTGAGCCTGCCTCTCCCTTGCCCTGCTGTCTGTGGGGTCAGTCCCACCAGTGCAAAATGGCTGTAGACATCAGAATGGTAGCAGCTTGTACACATGCGCTGGGGGGAAATGCTACTGCATGGGGTGCAAGCCAATGGGGACTCAAGCCCGTAAACGCTATATTTTAATTTTGATCTCTAACAGGTTGACATGCACAGTGGAGTTCGAATGACTTTATTATATGGGGAATTTAGGTCCCACTCTTAACCCACTGAGTAGCACTAATCCATGCTAGCGGTCCCACTCGGAGCAGTGCGACTCAGAGCAAGGAAGGGTCGCAGAGCAATCAGATTTCCATTGCTCGAACTGGGAAATGGGCCCAAGCTGCAGAACTCGGATCCAAATGTCTCCATCGGTTGGTGGTGTCCCAATCCGGGGGGTTGGGTTAAGCCATTCTAAAGTCACAGAGGTCAACTCCAACTCCAAGTGTGGGGATATTAACAACCAGACTTCCACTCTGGTCCTTCCTCTAGCCGAACATCATGGCTGGTGAATTCTTCCGCAGCAAGAAGCAGGATTGTTCTTCCAGACCCTGGTACTGACACTGTCACCAGGATCTAGTGGTACTGCAGAGCTCCAGCTTGGTGAGAATCTCCCAGCAGATTTGAAGCAGAATGCTTTCTTGGTAGGATAACAGGTGTCTCCTAGGTCGGCGGACAGGGATCCCACTCTCTGTCCATATAACGAAAGTAAGTGGAATCACTTCTTCCTCCGCTTACGCTTCACTATCCACCAGCCCGCACTGTAAGTATATTACCTTGCTACACAGGCTGGTAACAGTGGAGGTGGTGAGATGAGCCGTGACCTGCTTCCTTGGACAGAACACCTGTAGGTGGTGCTTGGAGATACACGTCTCTGAGCAAACGTGACCCCAGGAGCTTGTTAAATAAGAACGCTCCAGGAGACTTCCTATTCCTGTAACTCAGGGCGGTTGGATTAGATAAGGCTCTTCCCCTGCTGCTACCATGTTCTATCAAACTGCACTCCAGTGTCATCAAGTCTATTCGCTCTGGGGATGGCTGGCGCCTAAGGTTGTGTGTTCAAACTGCAAGCCACTGAAGTGTGCTCCACTGAAACGAGGGGCAATCCTGGCCAACGGGGCAGGATGGCCTGGTGGTTCAGATGCCAGCCTGGGCTGACCAGCCTTTAGCTTCCTGCTCTGCCACAATCATCCCCTGTGACCCTGGGCAAGTCACCTTGGCTCTCCCTGCCTCAGTTCTCCTTCTGTAAAATGGGGCCATAGCATGGCCCCATCTCCCAGCGGCGTTGTGAGGAGAAATACATCAAAGACTGTGAGATGCTCAGATACTGTGGTGACGGGAGCCATATAAGCGTGGTATCTAGCTAGAAACAGCAGGGTGTGATCTTGTTGCCCATCCCCTCCCATTGCATGATAAAGACTTTGCCTTTTAGAGGCAGTTGGGGTGTGTGTAAGTTCCTCTGATTTCATTAACGTCTCTGTGCAGAAGGGGGCTCAGACGCTGCATCTCCACGTGGTTAAAAAAACCCGCTTCCATGTTAAGGAGATGACAGACCTGAAGTGACAGATAGCAGAGGGAACGTGAACATTCTCTCTGCTGTTTTCGAGGCTCCAGCAGCAATTCAGCAGAAAGCTGACAGTGTTGGTTGTAGGGGACGGTCGCACCACTGCAGACATTAGTAGTGAGCTAGTAACCTACCTGCACCTGCAAATTTCCCCTCCATCTCCCCACGTGGGAGCTTTCCCCCCGGGGCCTTTATTCCACTAGCTGCACCTTTAATCCTCTCTCACACCAAGACCTCATGCGCCTCCCTCACCTGGGCAAGCTGCTTCCAATGAGGATCCTTCCCAGCGGGTACGTCTTCCCTTGGACCGTCACCGGAGGGCTGACGTCCAGATTGCCAAAGGAGTCGAGGCTGGAGACGTGTCCGTGAGGAGGTACTCGGGTCACGTAGCCAAAATCAGGGCCCTTTCGGGGACGAGAACAACACAACGCACCGTCCAGTTAGGCGCGCTGTTCATTGCGGTGAGGAGCTGCGGTCAGAGCATGTGCTAAAGGCCTGACCTGCCCGTCTAAAATAATCCTTACCCAGGCTGGGTATGGGGAAGAGCAGAGGAGCCAACCTTCCAGGCAAGGAAATCCCCTCCTCTCCTGACCCTGCCAGGAGGGGGCGCTGTTCCTTTCAACCAATAGTTCCTCACCCCAATAAAACCTATCAGTGGAGAGTAAGCATTCAACCTCCTTCGCGAAACCAACTAATACTAGCTCTAGATCACACTTGGGCACCTCCCTGAAGTGGCAGAACATGCACCACCCATTCCCAGGTGTTCTTGGCTTTTGTTCCCAGCTGGGAAGAGGTGTAAGGCAACAAGAAGCAATCAGAGAGAGAGCTGGGCTGGGCGAGTTTAAGCCCCACTGGTCCAGCATGGCTCTCTGACTCCCTCTGGTGACTAGCCCGAGAAGGGGTTATGAGTACAGCTACGCAGACGATGGATTTTTCAGTTCGCTGGCGATTCCAAAGAAAATTGAAAAAGGGGCTGTTTCGGGTTGAACTGAAAATGAAGATTTTTCGGTGAATCGAAAAGTCAAAACATTGTGAGCGGGGTCGAGTGATGCGTTTCCTTTGACCTGACTCCAATTTTCATTCCATTTGGGGCATTTTAACAAGAAGCCAAGATTCACAAAATACAGAGGAGCAGCTTGTCTCCTTATAACTCTCAGCCCAGGACCTGAGAAACCTAGGTTTAGTGCCCTGCTGAAGAGAGAGGATTTGAACTCAGATCTCTCATATTGCTAAAGGGCAGCCTAGCTACTGAGCCACAGGGACAGTTTTCATTCTTGCTCATTCCCCCCCTACTTTTCCACTCTGTAGAACTAATTAAATGTGTCATCAGAACAGGGCTCTAAACTTGCATCTCCCTCACCCTCCGGAGGTGCCCCACACACCAGGCTGTAGAGTTGCTCTCACGCTTTCATTGCCCCATGACTGACAGCAAATAATTGATACACACACACACACACACAAAATTCATCACACACTTCTCCCCTGCTCCAATCTGAACTAACACTTGCACTAGCTTGATGTACCTAGCTGTTGGAGATCAGTTTTATAGTCCCTTGACTCCACCCCCTTTTTAGTTTCATCCAATCATCCCTCTCCAATGGAACTTCCCCCACTCCGGGACCCCCTCCCCCACCTTTTTTTTAAGAAGTGTTTTTGTTTTAGCCATCAAAGCAAGCGGCCCCCTTAGCGTCCCCAGGCGAGGACGGAATATGGAGCCCCCAGCACCAACCGCCCATGTACCCTCGAAGACAACAGCCAAGAATATGAGGCCAAGCGACTGTGGGGCAGGTTCAGTGGGAGGCTGTGGTGCTGTTCCTGGCACAGGTGGTGCTGTGTGGGAGGGTATAAAGATCCGTAGTCACAAGCCCCCTTCCTCCCATCACAGGACGTAGAAAGTTAGTATAGTCTCCGCTCGCAAAATGCGCCTGGGTCTGGAGGCATCACAGGCAAACGCGCACAAACACCCCGCTCAGGTAAGAAGGGCCAGACCTCTGCTTTGTGTAACGTAACTGCGAAAGGAAAGAGCAAAGCGAGTCTGCTTCTAACTTTGCACAGGGCTTGGGCTTGTGTTCAGTGAAGTGTTGTTTGGATTAATCCTTGAACAGCCGGGCTCTCTAGCCCTTTCTGGAGGATGGCTCTGTTGCAGTAAGTGAGAGATTTCTTTTCCAGCGAGAAGTCTCTGCAGAAAGGCTTGGGGGGACGGGACATAGTGGTTGATGGTTGGCATTGCTTAGAACCAGCCTGTGACGAAGTGGGACTGTTCTTAATGTTTCCTCTGAAGACTGTGTGGGTGCCTCAGTTTCCCCTATGCATTTCTTAAGTCTCCAGTGTGCATAAATGGCCGACACTCTGTCTCCTGGCAACAAATGGCCAGGGCCCTTCCCCCCTGCAAGGGGATAGCTAAAGGTGAACAAAGAGGCCCGGGAGAGAGACAAAGGGCAGAAAGGAGGGGCTGGAGGGGGTTTCAGTTTGGAGCTCGCTGGAGACAGGAAGTGAGGGCAGACGGGGTTGTCTGCCTCGCTGGGCCCCAGAATGGACCTGGCTGAGGGGTCCCGTTCTCTGTACCTACAAACTCTGTTTTAGACCGTGTTCCTGTCATCTAATAAACCTGGGAGTGATCCCGCTGAAGTGAGTGGGGTTGTGGCCTTGTACAATGGAGGTAAGCCAAAGGAGACTGCTGCCCTGTGTTTGATTGTCTGACCCATCTATTGCAAGCAGTAGGGTTTTTCTGAGGGTTAGCGCAGTGGGCCTTTAATGGATGCTAGTTGCTTCTCGGACGTGTGCTGTAATTAATGTGTGCTGAATGGTGCTTCTGCATTTAGAACTTCTAATCTGCACATGGACACCCGATGAGTAAACTCACCAAAGTCAGAAGGAACCCTCCAAGCAGACCCCAAATGAGCAACATCCCCTCTCCAGGGCGGTGAGTTCCAGGAGCCTGGATGACACCGAGCGGCCAAACCTCACCCCGCCCCCAGGATCAGGAACCCCCTGGAGAGAGTCTGTTCTCGGCCACTTCAAAAAATAGTTACAAACCAGAATCCTTCGAAAAGCAAAATCCTTCAGGCCTCTGTCCCGGGGGGAGTCGAAGACCACGGGGAACGTCTTGTGGGGAGCCTCCACGTAGCCAAACTCTATCTCGTCCTGTTGTGGGGAGAAAGCGGAGAGGGGGTCTCCTACAGCAGCAGCACTATCAGTCGCTGACTAGTGGGAACGTGTGGTGTGGGCTGAGCGTGCGTGTGGGGTGTTTGGGTGATGGCTGCCCTGGTGGTGGACACGCCGGGGATTGAACTGCCGGTTGCACACATAGCTGGGGGTGGCAACAACTCCAGGGGGGCCTATAATACCCACTCACCAGTGGCTTACACTTGTATATGCCAAACCTTGTTCTCTCCTCCTTCAATCCCATCCTTGATACATGCTATTCCTGCAGGGCCTATGAACCCTCGTCCTTCCCCTTCAGGCTGCGTTAATTAAGCGGAGGATCACAAATATGAAATAGACCCCACATGACAAGAGAGCGTGGTTTTCCTTTCTCCCCCAGTGCCTGGAAAATGATGCCTTGGGTAATGCCAGCTGAGAGAGTCATTGCTGACAGCGAAGGGGTGGCTGGCAGGGTCCAGCTACCTATCTGGCGTCATTTGTATAGTCCTGATTGACGTAGTATCCAACCGCTGATCAAAACGCCATCTACCGCTGAATGTCGCCAGTTTTTATTTATTTGATTCTGGCCCCAGATAAGGCTCCTAATCCCTGTTGGCTTGGTTTGGGTTTTGAGGAAGCAGTGGTGATACGCTACTCTGAGTGGCAGTGTGATCTAGTGGCCAGAGCACTAGCCTGGGATTTGGAAGACCTGGGTTTATCCCTGGCCTGTTGGGTGAGCTTGGTTTTTGCCGCTCCGTGCCTCAGTTTCCCCATCTGTAAAATGGAGATCGTGATAAAGCACTTTGGGATCTACTGATGAAAAGTGCTAGGTAAGAGTCATGTATTATTACCTGGATCCAGCGGTCGTGCTGGTTTTCAACCTCAGGGCAGATGGTCAGCTTGCAGTTGGCTTTCCTCACCAGGGCTCTCATAGCCTCCAAAAAGTCCGCATTAGAGTTGGAGTCTCTCTCCATGCTGGAAGGAAAATGAGTAAAGAGAGGAACCTACATGGAGCAGAGGGGTCAATGCGTTACGGGGAATGGGTCACAGGGACCCAGCCAGAATCCAAACTGGGCCCTGCGCTCCCCATTCACAGGCTGCTCCGTTTGTTAAATGTTGTGAGTTTAGCTCCTGTGGAAGGAGGAACTTTGCAAAACGGCGGCATGACAAATGGGGGGGCCTTGATCCTCATCCTATTTCAATGGATGCCAATGGCAGCAGGTCCAGGTTCTTCAACATTTGGATTGGGGAGAACAGGAGAGCGAGCCTGCAACACGTTTTCCCCTGCAGACGGGGCTAGATTGTCCAGGAGGGATGCGGGGGTGGAGGACAATACTCAAGGAGAATCTTTGGCTGTGTAGTACACACACCTGTGCTACTTGAACTAAAGGAGCAAGTCTGTTAGTTGGCAGCAGTAGAAGGTTGTTCTCCTGCATACGGGCCATTGTACCGGGATGCGTAACACACTGTGTGAGTGTGATACACATGTTCCCTCTGTGCTCCTCTGAGCTGCGGACTCCACCCCACCCCAATATGGACTGGTGACTGAAACGATCAGTCGTATCGCTCTCACCTGCAGACAAAAACCTCCAAAGGCTGCAGGGTGTTGGGCGTCATTATCCACGGGGCCACCCGGAAGACCACGGTGTCTGTGAAAACGGGGGTGTCTGGTGCGTTCTATAGGCAACAAGAGATGAAAATCACTGAGCCCCGAGCAAAAGCAAAACCCGGTCTTTGAAGGCTCCGAAATGAAGGACTCAGAAGCCAGCTGTGCACTACTCTCCACTAGGGGGCACCGCAGCAGTGACAGAACTTACGGGAACCGAACGGTAGAGCAAGCTGAGCAGAAGACGGAGCGCTCCTGGCAAGAAACGCCCTTGAATTGCAAGTGTGCCGCTAAGGAGGGTCACCCGATAGTTGGTTTGCCACTTCGCTTAGGAGGCCATCTCCACGCAGGGTGCAGGGGGCGCTGGCCATTCTCATGGCTTTTTCATGACCCTTTCTTTTCCCCACCGGCAGGGAGCGGTCTTCTCCAGGGCCACTCCAAGCCCCTTCCCATGGGAAAATAGGCTGCAACCACAGGCTGAGTTTTGGAAGGGCTCGCCAGGGAGAGCTGAGTTGGTTTAACCTCTGCTGTATGTGTGTCCTCTCTGCTGGGGGGCCTGGCTAACCTAATGACATAGACGTGCTCAGGAGGTCCTGTCTTCACTGCACAGTAACCGACACTTGGTCCTGGTGTAACTGAGCTCCTCTCTAGCCCTGGCAACGTCGAACCACGAATGTGGGTAGGGGCAGGGCCTTAACTGCCGCGTGGGTAGCTG
This sequence comes from Terrapene triunguis, assembly GCF_002925995.2. Lineage (NCBI taxonomy): Eukaryota > Metazoa > Chordata > Testudines > Emydidae > Terrapene > Terrapene triunguis. The sequence continues at coordinate 16,489,211 of NW_020665065.1, forward strand.
GGAACCCTCCAGCGCATCTAAGGCTACGGTTTAGTCACGGGTATTTTTAGCAAAAGTCATGGACCGGTCACGGGCAAGAAACAAAAAAATCACAGCCCGTGACCTGTCCATGACATATACCATAAATACCCCTGATTGAATCTTGTGGGTGGGGAGCGTGGCACCAGCTGCAGGGAGGGAGCCCTGTGGGGGCCTGCGACACCAGCTGTGCGGCGGAAGCCCCACTGCTGCTCCAGCCTCCAGGAGGGGAAAGCCCTGGGGGCCTCGCTGCCACTCCAGCCACCACCGAGCAGGGAAGTCCCTGGGGCGGGCCAGCCACTGCTCCAGCTGCCCTGGGATTGGTGCCGGGAGCCACCGAGCTGCGGTCACTCCCGTGACTAACACGACCTCTGTGACGTCCTGCGACCTCCGTGACAAACACGGATCCCTAATCACATCACAAGCTGGCAACAAGCACAATCAAACATTGTAGTGTTTACGGCCCTTTAAAATGATGGTCATTCAGACTCGGGGTTCAGCCAGCAGCCCCCTCCTTTCAGCCAGAACAGGGCTCGAGGGGAGAGCCATGGAAAACACCAAACTGTCCAGGGGAAAGTTATTGATTGGGGTTAGAGCAGGTTCTCCTCACGGAGATCCCGGTGGGTGCCAGATTTGGCTGCAGGGGGTAGATGGGTGTTACAGGCCAGCCCACCTCATAGGGCATCTGGGAGAGGCTGGTTGAATTGACCTTATTCTGTTTTATGCTTCCTGATGTGCTCAAAAAGTGCTCCCGAGGGAAGGCTCCTCTCTGAGCAACTGACCAGAAGCTCAGGTTCTGGGAACCCCTGTTCAACGCAATGAAAGTCCTGGCCAGAGTTGGGAGGCTGGAAATTCAGGGTTGTTTCTAATTTGTCTGAGCCTTTTGGTCTTTCCGAAACCCTCCTCCTGGGGAAGGGGACTGCGTTGGCCTGGCCAGTGTCCTTGATCCTTGCCTCCCTACGTGATCATCCTTCCACTGGCTGAAAGGCGCTGCAGCTAGAAGCATCTCTCTCTACTGCCCAGAGTCCAAGAGTGTATCGTACCTTATCGGAGACCTCTAGCAGGGTGACGCTGAAGGAAACCAGCCCTGAGAAGTCAGCGTCCGGGAAGGCCAATCCCTCGACATAGAAGGTGTCCTCTTCTTCTCCGCTGGGACGATCCACGACGTAGGAGCGTTTATGCGACCCCAGCACATGCTTGTACTGGGCGAGTGAGCCACTGCCTAGGGACAGGAAGGAATACACACCACAGTGTGAACGGGACACTTCCCGGGGTGGACGGGGCGGCCAGGGGAAGGTGGGAAGAAGGTGGTGTATACCAAAGGAGAGCGTCTCCTGCATTATCCAGTGGATACAGTTAATATTCCTTTGGACCCCCTGGAGCCAAAATTTTCAAGTGTGAGTTGTCTAAAGTTGGCCTCATTTTGGATGGGAGCTGCAGGGACTCAGCACTCAGCCATGGATTTAGGTGTTGAAATAAGAATCTGTTTGCCCAGCGAGGTGCCCAGCTTTGATCTAAGTGTCGTGCCCAAGTTCATAGAATCATAGAAGATCAGGGTTGGAAGGGACCTCAGGAGGTCATCTAGTCCAACCCCCTGCTCAAAGCAGGACCAATTCCCAACTAAATCATCCCAGCCAGGGCTTTGTCAAGCCTGACCTTAAAAACCTCTAAGGAAGGAGATTCCACCACCTCCCTAGGGAACCCATTCCAGTGCTTCACCACCCTCCTAGTGAAAACGTTTTCTGTAATATCTAAGTTCAGGCAATGAGTCAGTGGCAGTGCCAGGATTAGAACATGGGCCATCCTGGATACCAGCCGTGTATTTGTTCCCCTGAGTCACAATGCCCACCTCTGAAGTTTGTCCTGCAAAAACTGACTTGCATCATGATTTGATGGGGTGGGTGGGCTGGCAATCGTGTAGCAGAGCAATGCTCACCACTCGTATGTATCTGGGCTCTGTAGGCAGTCAGGCCTGCGCCAGGCGAGCTTAGAAATGCCTAATGGAACGTCAAACCCAGTTAATCGTCAGAGATGAGCTGGTGTAAGAAGCAGACCTTGCCCTCTGAAATTTCAGCAGGCTGCTTCAAACAAAGTATTATTCTTTTTTTTTAATAACCCAAACTGTCTTGTAACCCAATCTTCTAAAAGGGCTAATGCAAGAGAATGCAGAGATGCTCAGAGGACAGGAAATACCTTTGAAATCAGAGGACATCAAATTGTACAGGAAAAATGAGTCGAAGGAACAGGAAAGTAAAATGACACGAAACGCCTAAATTATCAAGAAAAATTACAAAGCCAGAGAAACCAGATGTAGAATGATATTGGCTGTTGAGAGCTGTAGAGTCATGGGCCGAATGTATTGTCAGATCACTGGACTTCAAGAGACTGCCATGGAGGAAGGATGGTCTTGGAGTTAAGGCTCCGGAGAGATGGATTCTGTTTCTGGCTCGACCACAGGGTACGTTTACACTAGGCGGTAGGGGTGTGATTCCCAGCTCATGTAGAAATATTTGTGCTAACTCTCATCTGAGCTAGCACGCTAAAAGACAGTAGTGTAGCCACGGCGGCTGGGAGGAGCTGCCCCATGTATGTTCCTACGGGTTTGTACTTAGGCGAGTAGCCCATGCTTCTGCAGCTACACTGCTCTACTCACAGACTCCTTGTCCCTGAGCGAGGCAGTGGGGCCAGATTTAAACTGCTTGCTCACACTGCCGATCAGTTATTCACCAAGGAGGGGGACTGTTGGCAGCGTAAAGCATTTCTCTGTCTGGTCCTTAATTTCTAAGCACCTCCATTGGGGTTGGTACGTTCCTGCTTCGTGTGGTATTGGAGACAGATGGCGGAACAATGTCTTAGTTCTGGTCTACCCCGGGGGGGGAGGGGGGGATCGACCTAAGATATGCAACTTCAGCTACGAGAATAGCGACGTATCTTAGGTTGACTTACCTTAGGTCCTCACTGCCGCCACTCCCCCGTCGACTCTGCTTCCGCCTCTCGCCGCGGTGGAGTATAGGAGTCAACGGCGGAGCAATCGGGGATCGATTTATCGTGTCTACACTAGACGCGATAAATTGATCTCTGATAGATTGATCACTACCCGCCGATCCGGCGGGTAGTGTAGACGTACCCTTAGAAGTAGAACTGGGGTACGTTTTTGGGGAAAAACTTTTTTCCAGCAAAAAATCCAGATTGGGCGACACCGAAGCATGTTGCCGATTTGTGTCAATTTTCACTGAATTGTTTCAGTCAAAAAAAAATCCACAGTTCTGGATTTTGACCTTTTCAAAATGAAACTTTTCAGTTTTCTGATTCAAAATGACTTTTCCGGTTTGAAATGTCCTTTAATTTTATTTCCAAGTTTTTCCAAAAGTTAGAAAATGTTCAAAAATGAAAGAAACATTTTATTTGGGGTTGAATGAAACATTTCATTTGACCCAAAACTTTTTTTTTTATGTTTAGAAATTTTCAGCAAATCAAAACATCTGTTTTTTGTCTAGTTCTGCTTAGCCATCCGAGCCTTGTTGACTTTCATGGATCTAGTTCATTTAGGCACTCAAGCGAATTCCACCTAAACTCATTAATATATGTGAGTGGCTCAGATATTCTGGTGATGGGGCCACCCAAGCCCCTAGATAGACAGGAAGGCTAAATACTCACCACTGGCATGGAAAACTCTCACTTTATCCACATCGGACACGGAAACATGAAGAACCAACTTGTAGTCAGCAAAGATGGCATTGGGGCCTTGGCGCCTCAGGATCATAAGTGACATGTCTTCAAGATCTTGGAAAGAGAAGAGATAGGCATTAGCCACTATTATTATTTGTATTATCATAATGCCTAGAAGGCCCAGTCATGGACCATTGTGCTAGGAGCTGTACAAACACAGAACAAAGAGACAAAGCTCCCTGTCCCCCAAAGAACTCATAGTCTAAGTATGAGACAAGAGACCACAGTAAGACGGGGGAATACAAGGAAACAATGAAACAACACTGGTCATCGTGACAGGCAGTGGTCTCAGAATACCAGCAGCCCACCCGTTGTCCAGTTTTCTGTAGGCTTTCTGGCAGAGGGGAGTTTTAAGGAGGGTTTGAAGCAGGAGAATGAGTTAGTTTTGCAGATGTCTATGAGGAGCTTCTCTCAAGCGTGACGGGCAGCCTGGGAGAAAGCATGAAGGTGCTGGTTTGAAAATTTTGCAGGTGGGCAAAGGAGGCTGCCATCATGGGCTGATTGGAGGTGGGAGTCAACCTTTTGATGTTGAATGAGAGATGATTGGGGGGGAGTGGGAGGAATATGTTGTGAAAGGCCTTGAAAGTGAAGACAAGTAGCTTATCACAGTGACCTGTGGAGGTTTTCAATCTCAAGCCTTGAAACTTTGACTTTCCCAATTAATCGCACTGTTAAACAATCATAGAATACTATTTATATACATATTTTTGGGTGTTTTCCACATTTTCAAATATACTGATTTCAATTACAACATGGAATACAACGTGTAGAGTGCTCACTTTATATTTATTTTTTATTATACAGTAAAAGCTATTTTATCTGGCACTTCACCAACTGGAAAGGTCTATAAACCAGCATTTCAGATCTTCGTTGAAAGTCCGGTTGGCGCAGGATTGGCAGGGGGTTAGGGCACAGGCATAGGCGGCGACTCCGTGGGTGCCTCCGGGGCTGGAGCACCCAGGGGGAAAAATTAGTGGGTGCTCTGCACCCACCGGCAGCTCCCCACCCCACCCCCTACCCCAGCTCCTCCCCCCCCGAGTGAGCCGCGTCCCTGCTCCTCTGCCTACCTCCCACAGTGCTTCCTGCCGCCAAACAGCTGTTTGGCGGGGCTTAAGACTTTCCAGGGCGCACTCAGGGGAGGAGGCGGAGAAGAGGCGGGGCAGGGGCGGGGACTTGGAGGGGGCGTGGAAAGGCCCAGGGCGAGGGTAGGGCAGGGGCGGGGCCAGGGGCAGGGGTGGGGTCGAGCACCCACTAGGAACAGTGGAAGTTGGAGCCTATGGGCATGGGAGGGGGTATGGGGCGCAGGCTCTGGGAGGGAGTTTGGGTGCAGGAGGGGGCTTGGGGCAGCGGGTTGGTGCACGGGAGGGGGTGTGGGGTGCCGGATTCAGGGGACGCTCACTTCAGGCAGCTCCCCGCAAGCGGCAACCTCGCCCAGCTGCTCCTAGGCGGAGGTGCAGCAGGCAGCTTTGCACACTGCCCCCATCCCACCCCGAGTGCTAACTCCATGGCTCCCATTGGCTGGGAACCACAGCCAATGGGAGCTGCGGGGGCGGTGCCTGTGGGCAAAGGCAGCGTGCAGAGCCGCCTGCCGCGCCTCTGCCTAGGAGCAGCAGGGGCGGGTCACTGCTTGCATGGGTCAAAGGTTGAAAATTGGAGCCTCTTTTGAAGCCATGAGGTTAAGATATTAGACTCCCACTTCTGTGTGTCTACTCCGTTTGTTTTCCCAGCCAGGATAGCATCTAACGGCTTGTCTACATGGGGAAAAAGTCCCCCCTAATTAGTGCAGAATAGCCAAATAGCGGTTCCAGACGAGTTTCCTGTGTGGACACGCCGATTCCACACACTGAGTGCCTTTGTGCAGATTAGGTCAGTACACTTCCAAAGTGGATTAAGCCACACTGCATAAAAGGCACTGTTCGTGAGGAAAGGAGCACCTACATGGGGAGTTAGTGCCGAATACCCACTGCACTTAAATTCATACTCGCACTAGCTGTTTTTCACTCACTTCCCTGTGTAGATGAGCACTAAGGGGGGAGGGGAGATGTGCAGAGAAAGGGGGACACCCCCCCCCCCTAACAAAAGACAAGTAGCCGTGGTTGGAGACATGAGTCGAGGGACTGTCCGATCCCATCGCCGGGTGTTACACACTGAAACTCACTTCACCTGCGCTGGAATCGTCGTGGTAGCACGTGACAGAGTTGGCCCATGAAATATCAATCTAGTTCTGGCCTGGCCTGGCTCATGTTCAGACTTCCCCCTGCACCGGTCTAACGCTTGGCCCAGAGCAGAGGTCTGTTCCCAGTGAGTACCTGCATAGGACTGCACATACTGGTAAGCACTGTCCATATCCTTGGCACCCGGGCTGTCCCTGTCGCAGTTCACTAGCAGCACGGCTCCCTGCCCGTCAGGGCCCCACGTCCATTGCGTCTGTAGAGGAAACACAAAGGGATCTGGAACAAAAACGGACCAGGCCAGTGAGCCTGAATTCCCTCTTCCTCCTCACCCGGAATCTACCCTTCCTCTCCTCCCTCCTAACAGCCCTGGCAATGCTCAGGGCGAGTGGCCACGCCTGTGATGGGGTGCGTGTGGTCAGGCGTGTACAACAGATGTGCTGGATCAGCACATCCAGAGAGCAGCCTCCAGCGACGGGTCCGTCTCCAACGCGTGGGGAAGGTGATTGCAGCACGAGGAGACGTTCCTGAGAGCAAAGCTAGCTCAAGCAACAATAGCTGTGAAGTCGCAGCAGCATGGCTGGCTGCATGGACTAGCCCAGGACTCTCGGTGGCCACTCACGTATGGGGGTCCTGGGTGGGCGGGGCTAGCAATCAAACCTCCCAATTGCAGTGCAGACATACTCTAAGGGTGCCCCTGGCTGGCAAAAACCCAGAGCCATGTCTACACTAGGAAAATAGATGTTAACATGTTAACGAACTAATGTGCTAAAACCCTAATGTAGACAAGGGAGTTAGTTGTAGTTTTAACACATGATCTCAGCCCCGTATTAAACTCGTATGAAAACGACAACTGCCGACACTAGCATTTCAACCCAAATTAGGCCATGTCTACACTAGAGAGCTTACAGCGGCACAGCTGTACTGATGCGGCTGCGCCGCTGTAAGATCTCCCGCGGAGCCGCTCTGTGCCGATGGGACAGACTCTCCTGTCAACATAATCAAACCACTCCGGCCGAGTTGCAGTAGCTATGTCGGCGGGAGAGCGTCTCCCACCAACATAGTGCTGTCCACACCGGCGCTTCTGTCGGTGAAACTATGTCACTCGCGGGGGAGGGGACGTTCACACCCCTGAGCAACATAAGTTGTACCAACAAAAGTGCTAGTGTAGACATAACCTCAGTTAACCCATGGTTGTTTTTTTTCTAGTGTAGACATGGTTTGAAGGAAAGCGGAAGCTACTTGCCCTCCCCGGGGAGAGTCCCTACAGGAGAGCAGCCGGGGTGAATCTATCCCTGTATTGTTCCATGAACAAACATTCACTGGGAACTTGGGCATCCGACTCTTTAACCTAGGCATGGAGCAAGCTGGCGCCCGCAGCAAATACACCGATCCAGGGGTAGTTTCTTTCTTTTTGCACAACCCTGTTGACGGATGGAGTCCCTAGCAAATCTCAAGCCTGATGGAAAAAGATAGGGAGCCAAATTATTTTCTCTAACGCTACTTCCGCTCTCCTGACCCCGGACTCTGCACTGGAGTAGCAGGGAGGAGAATTTTGCACAGGGCCAATGCCATGGTTTCATACTGGTAGGGCACGGAAAAACAATACTGGGACTAGGTTGGCTTCTTCAGAGATCCAGAAAACAGCCTGTCTCCACACACAGCCTTTGTCACTGTCAGCTTCTGGTTGCTGGTGCCTGTTGGGAACGGGAATGGAAGTGGATCCACCCAGAGTGTTTCCATGCCGAATGCTTTACCTTGCTCCTCGCTTACAACTATGAAATAAGTCTCATTACCTTGTTGGTTCCATTGCTCTTCACCATCCCGCTGCGGTCCGTGTCGGCATCCAGAGAGACATCTGAAATCACAAAGGCAGACGGAAGCCCCGGTCCCAGATGGCAGGAGAATGAGCACACTCAAAGCATTGATTTCTTGGGTGCTTCCTTAATGCTATCCATCCATATCTGGACAGCACCAACTCCCCCACCCTCGACACACACAACAGGACAGGGCTGTGTGAACAGGACTCCCCAGGTCTCCATTCAGAATCTGTATCTTCCAGCCTTTTCCTGCCACTTCCTATGATTTTCATCTCTCTACTCCCATCTTTGGTCCCTTGAGCAGGAAAGCACGGGTGGAAATAATTTCATGGATGCAATGATTCTTTGACCCGTTTCTTTGATATCTGCCTTTTGTTGTTGAATGAAGATTAAGTACAGTGAAAGCAAGAAGAAATGTTTCCAGAATATGGGCATGTAAACACCAAAATATTTGCCTGCAGTGATGAAATATTTTAAAGGGGCCCTTCTTCAGCGAATGCTCCTTCCCTCCCCCTCCCCCCAGATTTCTGACCATATGCTCCTTACTGGACCCCTAGTCAATAGTAGACATTAGGTCTAACCAAATGGTGGTTCTCTGTCGGGTAGTCCACTGAGCTGATCAAAAAAAGATAGTGGGAGAAACGAAGTGAGCATCATTCAGAGGGCATGGGAATGGAGGAGGAAGTGGCTACTTCCTGATCCTGCTTGCAGGCTCAGAGGATCTTCAGGGAAGCCTGCAACCTGGTCTTTCAGCAGTCAGTCTGCAGAGAGCCACCCTAAAGTAAGATGGGATGAGTTGTGCCTCGCTGTTTTTAGGGAGCAGCCTGCTTTGTCTAACTCTGGTTTGGGGTTCTTGTGTGTTAGGGTTCTGAATGCTAAGATAGAAAGTAGTGTTACAGTGCAGCCTTCCAGAAAGAGAGTGCTGTGTTTTTTATCTAACTTCTCTCTGTGAGTGTGCTGTGAACATTACACGGAGAAGCTGAATCACTTTATGTACTCTGGTGGAATTGGAGACTGAGGGAGTGCCCATATATGCCCAGAGTTTGAGCCCAGGACAAACATTTGGTTGAGAAGCCAGTGTCCATCACCCTAACTTCAGAGGGCCATAGCAGGTGGGAAAATGTCAGCTTCCTAGGGTGGGATTTTCAAATGTACAGTAGAATCTCAGAGTTACGAACACCTCGGGAATGGAAGTTGTTCGTAACTCTGAAATGTTCGTAACTCTGAACAAAACATTAGGGCCATTCTTTTAAAAGTTTTCAACTGAACATTGACTTAATTCAGCTTTGAAATTTTATTAAGCAGAAGAAAAATGCTGCTTTCCCTTATTTTTTTTTAGTAGTTTAGGTTTAACACAGCACTGTCCTGTATCTGGTTTTTTTTGGTCTCTGCTGCTCCCTGATTGTGTACTTCCGGTTCCCAATGAGGGGTGTGGTTGACTGGTCAGTTTGTGACTCTGGTGTTCGTAACTCTGAGGTTCTGCTGTATGCGCCTTTTTTGAAAATCCCACACCCAGTTTCTTTGGGACCCTTGCTAGCCAGCCAGATAGTCATATTGTTGATAGGAAAGGGGTGTAGAACACCAGGTGGGTAGGGACATGACGCAGCAGATGGATTTGGTGGGGTGGGCGAGATTAACATGCTAACATTCTATTTCTTGCATTCATCCACTTAATTATAAGCTGTTTAAAGGGAAGAGAGAAACGTACAAACCTCCCTGCATGAAATATGTATATGGTGAGGGTGGGGGTGTATAATATGTTTATATAAGTGGTTTTCAACCTTTTCTCATTTGCAGACCCCAATAAAACATTGAATGGATGTGCGGACCCCTTTGGAAATCTTGGACAAAGTCTGCGGACCCCCAGAGGTCTGTGGCCCACAGGTTGAAAACCACTGGTTTCTATTATATACACTGCATATATATTAAATATACACATAAACACAAACGTCTCCCTTTTATTTATTTGAAAGGAATGTTTGTACATATTATATTTAATATATATACATACACATATCTTATATATATTTAATGAAGGGAGGCTTATCCATTGCTCTCTTCCCTTTGAATAGTTTATAATGAAGTGGATGGAAAAATAGAACCTGTTACAGTATTTATAGACGCACACAAACTAATTCCCATTTGCTGAATAGGTTGCGTGTCTCAAGTGTATTTAGCCAATTGTTTTTACAATACTTACTGACACAGGTGAGGTACAGCCAAGCCCCCTCTATAGGTGCATTCTCTTTCTGTCCATAGTACGAAATCCTAACCTGTGAAGACATTGCCTGGTCACGATCCATTCCAGCAAAGGTCCATATCATGCCATGCTCCCGTTGTCGAATGTGATCTCTTCACTGCCCTCAGAGAGGCGTGATGCCCGATATCTGCTGAGGTTGGGTGCTGGGGGTATGGAGACCACCCTCAATAAATCAACTGTAGGACCATCCTGCATGCTCATGGCAGTTGATGATTCAGTTGGTGAGTCATTCATCCAACAGGCCTAATTCACGCTAAGGGGAGTTGGGAAAGGCCTTGGCGATGGATTTATAACCCCAGGCAATTTACCGATGGAACAGGCGGTGGGGAAGCCCATTGCGTGGAATTTTCTGTGTCATTTCTGGGCTACTCAGCTCATGGCAGCGAGCCTCCCGGCCTGGGTTAACAGACGGGGGCTCGCAGGGCTTGCGTTCGCTCTCTAAACATAGCTGTGTGTTCAGTGCTTTGAAGTTGTGGCTTGGCCTGGAGCTGGTGTTCTGAAGCCAACTGCTATTTTTAGAGAATCTGTCGAGCCGGGCTGAGAGGCTCTCTGCCCCGGGCTAGGCAGACCAGTGGTGCGCAAGCTTTTCCAGTTACAACCCCCCCCCCCCCCCCTCCCCAGCCCCATAATTTGTCCCCGCCCCCACACACCCCCCCCCCATGACTTGTAATTTGAAGTAATCCCTTGCTTCTGTGCTGCTGCTCGTGGCGACGCTGCCTTCAGAGCTGGGTGGCCAGAGAGCAGCGGCTGCTGGAGAGGGCATTCATGGGACCCACGGGATCCCAGTTTCTTTGCGCCTCCCTCAAAAAACCTCTTGTGCACCCCCTGGAGAGCGCCCCCCCAGTTTGCGCACCTCTCATCTAGAGTGACAATGCCTATGCACAGTTAATCTCCAAGTTAAAGCCAAGGTGAAAGAAGAGTTTTCTCTTCTCTTGCACCAGCTCCTGGGCGTCTGCCACCAGACTTTTCAATCATTGAATTTCCAGCATGTTAACCCTTCCTCTCTCCATTATTTGAGCAACCTCTCTCCCCTTCACACACACCCTTACTCGCTTCTATGTCTTTTTGTGGCTGTTAACGACACAGATTTAGCTAGGATTCTATTCTTTAGAAGTTGGGTGATCGCTGTGCTTCTGACATACAAACACTCTGCAACTGTGCCACATCCCGTAGTTAAAATAGCCCCTTTCTTCTGATCCTGCAAAGATTGACCCCATGTTTCTAGGCATGATCATGTGATTCTTTCAAAGCCCAGCAATCCACGCACCTTGCTATCATTGACAGTACTGCTTGGGATGTCCATGGACACTATGACCTCCACCTGAGAATTGAGGGTCCATTTCGATGTACCAGCAGGTTTCTTCACAGCATTAGGGTTGTAGACAACATAGACCCTCACTCCAGAGGTACCACGGGCATCAAATGACGTGGCACCACTTGGTATGGATCTGGGACAGAAAGGAGCGCTTGGTTACCGTCAGAGTTGTCCCTCTCACTGTCTATGTATACGCATAAAAGCACTAAAGATCCCCATAGACTCAGGAAATTCTCATAGGTGCTGTGAGTCATTGGTGAAATCGGCGCAAGTTCATTCACGTAACATCTTGATGTTGCCAAATCTGCATTTTTTATTATTTTTTTTGCGTTGACTCTGAACATTTCCCCCCAGATCTAATCCTGACCAAATGGGATTTTTATGACGCTAAATTAATGATTGAGGTTCTCAGCTAAAAGGTGGCATTTAAATGGACTGGATTTTGCATCTGCAAGCAATAATTATTCTTTGCACTCAGCATGTACGGCACTTCACACTTTCAAAGCACCCTGCAAACTTTAATTAACCTATTAACACCTAAATGTGCTATGGGGAGGCATTTTTGTCTTGCATGTGATTTGCATTTCTCCTGTAAACGTTAACCATAAGAAAAATATTTCAGGGATTTATTCCCTGTTTCCCTTTACATGAGTATGTCAGTGCCTGAAGCAACTCGTAAAGAGAGAGATTAATCTGTCAGCACTCAGCTTCCTCTAGAATTTTAAATCTACCTGTAAACCTGTCTAATAGCTTCTTCGCTTCTGGTGGGTACCGCTGAAGTGTTAATGTCAGATTTATCACATGCTGCCAGAACTAGTACATGGCTTCTGGGGCCAATTTTGGAAGACTGGCGAAGTGCGCGTGTGTTTATAGGCATGAAGAGAACAGCCATAGACTGTGTGAATTACTTCCAGGCGGGGTCCTTATGTGGTCCCTGCCATTGTCGGATCTGGGCGTCTCACAATCTTGAATTGACTGAGCAAAGTGGAGTCTAATGTTCAACTCAATGGTGTTTGTCTAGAACGTGCTAACTTTGGGACGCTGCATCCCATCAGCCCCCCAAGTTTCAGGGGACATTCTAGGCAGCAATGGGTATGCGCAGGCCCGGCTCTAACTTTTTTGCCACCCAAAAAAAAAAAAAAAAAAAAACGCCACGCCGTAACACACACCCCGAGCGCCGCCCTGCCGAACCCAAAACAACCCCCCCAGCACCGCCCCGCCGAACCAAAAACAAAAATAACCCCCCAGAGCGCCACCCCGCCGAACCCAAAACAACAACAACAAAAAACCCAGCGCCGCCCCGCCAAACCAAAAACAAACAAACAAACAAAAACCCAGCGCCGCCCCGCCGAAACAAAACCAACCCCACCCCAAGCGCCGCCCCGCCGAACCAAAAACAAAGAAACAAAACCCCAGTGCCACCCCGCCGAACCAAAAACAACCCCCCCCCCGAGCGCCACCCCGCCGAACCAAAAACACCCCCCCCCGAGTGCCACCCCGCCGAACCAAAAACAAACCAACAAAAAAACCCGAGTGTCGCCCCGCCACCCCAAGATTGGCCGCCCCTTACAAGGTGCCGCCCCAAGCACGTGCTTGGTCGGCTGGTGCCTGGAGCTGGCCCTGGGCATGCGCCTACTGATTTTAGTTTAAATGGGAACACTGATTCACAGGAAAATCGGGGCCTCCAGACTGCCTTGTCTGGCCAGCAGAGAAATCTTTCTGCAGCCTCCTACTGCTGTCAACCTATATCAGAGGCAGCAACTTAATTTGCTGCATGGAGACATTGTCTGTTGCCTGGACTCTAACAGACCTAAGAGAAAAAAGGAGGAGTACTTGTGGCATCTTAGAGACTAACACATTTATTTGAGCATAAGCTTTCGTGGGCTTATGCTCAAATAAATGTGTTAGTCTCTAAGGTGCCACAAGTACTCCTGTTCTTTTTGCTGATACAGACTAACACGGCTACCCCTCTGAGACCAAAGAGAGCCTTATAAGGAGGATTTGTAGTGGCAGAAGTGGGGACCTGATGGGGGGGCAAGCGGAGTGAGAAGAATAGGGAGGCTGGGGCAGGAGCGCCGCCAGCTTTTCTGCCGCCCTAGGCGGCGGAAGGTCCCGCCCCGAAATGCCGCTCCCCACAGAGGCGGCGGAAGGTCCCGCCGCCGAAATACCGCCGCAGTCGCCACCCACAAATTGTAGCGCCCTAGGCAACTGCCTAGGTCGCCTAATGGGTTGCACCGGCCCTGGGCTGGGGGTGGGGGAGTGGACTTGGCAAGGATGGACAGGGAGCAGGGACCTGCAAAGGAATGGGGGCGTAATGGTGAAAAAAGCAGGAACCCAGAGGGGCATAGGTGTAGTTTCACTTCTCTATTTGGGGGGGCAGCTCCAGTCAGGCCAACAGGGCTGCATGGAGGGGGGGGACAAATTCCATGCCTGACAATAGGGGCACCATTTCAGATTGGGGGGGGGCAACTTTAACTGTAATTGCAGGGGCTACTTAGGCAACTGAAAACTCCGGTGTTTTTTGCAGATAATAACTTAGAAATATCTGACAGGAGCACCGTATCTAATTCCTATATCAAGAAAGAACATTACATAAATATTAGACCCACTCAGCTCAATACTAACATGTTCTGACATCTTGTGGCAAGTCACTTAAGGGACACTGGTTAGTTTAAAATTGTAATGTCTATTCTTACTAGGATACTCCTATTAAAGTAAGAAGGGACCATCATGATCATCTAGTCTGACCTCCTGCACATGGCAGGCCAGAGAACCTCACCCACCCACTCCTCCTGTGATAGACCCCTAAGCTCTGGCTGAGTTACTGGAGTCCTCAAATCATGGTTTAAAGACTTCAAGTTACAGAGAATCCACCATTTACACTAGTTTAAACCTGCAAGTGACCCGTGCCCCATGTTGCAGAAGAAGGTGAAAACCCCCCAGGGTCTCTGCCAATCTGACCCGGGGGGAAATTCCTTCCTGACCCCAAATATGATCAGTTAGACCCTGAGCACATGGGCAAGACCCACCAGGCAGATACTACAGAGAATTCTTTCCCAGGTAACTCACAGCCTTCTCATCTAGTGTCTTGTCTCCAGCCGTTGGGGATTTTTGCTACAGGCAGTTGCCGATGGGCCACACACCATTGTAGGCAGTCCTGTCATACCATCCCCTCCATAAACTTATCAAGCTCAGTTTTGAAGCCAGTTAGGGGTTTTTTTTTTGCCCCCATTGCTCTCCTTGGAAGCCTGTTCCAGTACATCACTCCTCTGATAGTTAGAAACCTTGATCTAATTTCAAGCCTAAACTTGTTGATGGCCAGTTTATATCCATTTGTTCTGGGGTCCACATTGGTGCTTAACTTAACTCCTCTCCCTCCCTGGTATTTATCCCTCTGATGTATTTATACAGAGTAATCATATCTCCCCTCAGCCTTCTATTGGTTAGACTAAAGAAGCCAAGCTCTTTGAGTCTCATCTCATAAAGTAGTTTTCCATTCCTCAGATCATCCTACCAGCCCTTCTCTGGACCTGTTCCAGTTTGAATTCATCTTCCTTAAACACGGGAGACCAGAATTGCACACAATATTCCAGATGAGGTCTCACCAGTGCCTTGCATAATGGTACTAACATTTCTCTGTCTCTACTGGAAATACCTCACCTGATACATCCCAGGACTGCATTAGCTTTTTTTCACAGCCGCATCAAGTTGACGGCTCATAGCTATCCTGTGATCAACCAATACACCCAGCTCTTTCTCCTCCACTCTCACTTCCAACTGATAAGTCCCCCAGTTATAGCAAAAATTCTTATTGTTAGTCGCTAAATGCAGGACCTTGCACTTTGCACTATTAAATATCATCCCATTTCTATTACTCCAGTTTACAAGGCCATCCAGATCTTCTTGTATGATATTCCGGTCCTCCTCGGGACTGGCAATACCTCCCAACTTCATGTCATCTGCAAATTTTATTAACACCCTCCCACTTTTTGTGCCAAGGTCAGTAATAAAATGTTAAACAAGGTTGGTCCCAAGACTGAGGAACTCCACTAGTAACTTCCCTCCAGCCTGACAGTTCACCTTTCAGTATGACCCGTTGTAGTCTTCTTTTTAACCAGTTCCTTATCTACCTTTCAGTTCTCATATTAATTCCCATCTTCTCCAATTTAACTAATAATTTCTCATGTGGAACTGTATCAAATGCCTTCCTGATGTCCAGGTAGATTAGATCTACTGCATTTCCTTTGTTTTCTAAACAATCAGTTATCAGCTCAAAGAAAGGTAAATTCGTTACTACCTCTTGAATACAACAATTGTAAGCTGCTTACTTTTTGCAGTTCACCAAGCTTGGAACAGCTCATTTAACTTTAGGAAACACCCTCACAGCCTTTTCTTATCTTAATCACCAGTTAATCACTCTATTTATAAACAAAATTCTGACTCCCTGCCCCAGGGGCATAAGCTGGGAGCAGCACGTGACAAATCTTTTGTCTCCTCTGCAGAACTCTCAGGCCTTGGCTACACTCGGGAATTCACAGCGCTGCCGTGGCAGCGCTGTGAAGCGCGAGTGTCGCCGCGCCGCCAGCGCTGCGAGCGAGCTCTCGCAGCGCTGTATGTACTCCACCTCTCCGAGGGGAGTAGCATGCAGTGCTGCGAGCGAGTGTGCAGCGCTGCAGGCTCTGATTACACGGGCGCTTTACAGCGCTGCACTCGCTGCGCTGGGGGGGGCGTTTTCACACCCCTGAGCGCAGCAAGTTGCAGCGCTGTACAGCGCCAGTGTAGCCAAGGCCTTACTTTGCACCCTCAGGCTGCCTGCCTGAGGCTTGCAGTTCGGGGGGGGGTGGACAGTGCCCTCCTGTGCCCCCCCCCCCAAACTCTACCTATGGGGGCGAATTGGGTGGATGGGCAGGCATGAAAGCGGAGACCTAGAGTGAGGGAGGGGAAAGCCCCCTGCAGGGAAAGAGGATGGGAAAGTGGGATTGCATCCTATGACATCTTAGTCAAACTGGTTGAAATGTTTTGTTTGAAGCAATTTTTCAGCAAAATATGGCCCTTTCCCCAGACCGAAAGCATTAAACCAAATTTCACGAATGTGCTAGATTTTTGTCAAAACTCAAAATTTAAAATGACCTGCCTTTGATTTTTTTACCTTTCCTTTTTTTTTTCTTTTATTCCTTTCCCAAGGTTAGAGAAAGTGTGAAAAGTTACAGAGTAGCAAAAGGAAAAGGGAATGAAAAAATGGAAGAAAGAATCGTGGATGTCATTCATTTAATTGCATTCAACAGCACCAATGAGGAAGGGAGGGCCTGGGAGATACATTTTAAAACATCTAAACATTTTGAAGAAGTTTCACGATTTTGGGGGGGAAGGAAAAATAGTTCCATTTTGAAGCCCGCGAAGCAGAAACACTGTAGAACATACCAAATTGTTCGGGACATCTTTTCCATTTTTCTGCCAGCTCTACATTTTGGGCCACTACATCAGCTGCTGCAAATGATCATAGTTCCTTTACAGTCATGAGGATCTGGCCTTTTATGTATTCAAAGCTGTATCCTTATAGGTTTGGGGCAGATGCTTTACTGAAACTAACAAATGGTTTCATAATTTCTTAGAGGAGGTGGGGAAATTCCCCTCAAGTTAAGATGCATGATGAGATGACCAGGGTAGGGGACAGAAAGAGAGAGATCCTGGAGCACTGGGTCTGGTGCAAGACCTGAGGTCTAGACCAGAGGCCCTGCCCCAAAGTGAGACCATGTATTCAAGTAGATGCTCACAAATTCATGCTCTTGGCAAAAGTATTGCTACTGTTGCTAAAACACAGGCACTCCTGAGAAGCAACAGATACTGGGTATGTGTGATTAACCCAGGGACCTTGTAGCGCGGCGAGCACCCCGCTCCGGAGAGAAAGGGGTTAAAACCAGCTCTGGGAAAGGGCTGCCCCGAGGACCCAATCAGGGGAAGGCAGGTAGCAGCCAATCCGGGCCCGGTAGGGCTGGTATAAAGAGGGCTGTGAGGTAGGAGTCAGGCAGTCTCACTCCAGCCTTGAGGTGGGAAGGACTGGGCTGCCTGGGTGCACAGGGTACCTTCAACAGAGCGGTGTTGGGGAAGGGGCAGGCTGAGCTGGGGAACTCAGGCCTGGCGACCTCCCAGGCTGAGGCCTGACAGGAAGGCCTAAGGAGGTACTGGGGCTGCAGGGAAACGCAAGAGGTCCAACCCCCTAGCCAGTGATGAGTGGCCACTTCAGACTGCAGTTTGCCCCTGAGGGATGGGGCTAGATGAAGACTGGCAGTGGGCTCAGAGGTGTGGGGTTCCCTGGGTGAGGGGCAGCACCCCAAGGCAAGGGGCACCATGGTCTGGGAGGGACTTGGGGCCTATACGTGGTGGACATAAAGAGACTGCAGAGGGATAGGCAACAGAGGGCGAGACACTGGCCCACAGAGGGCGCTCCAGGGCTGAGAGAGCTAATTCCCAGATGACCAGCAGGAGGCGTTCCAGCCAGGGAGTGGGGTCGGGGGCTTGCCTCACTCCACGCGTGCTGTGGCTCTGCGCGGCTCCCAGAAGCAGCGGCATGTCCCCCCTCCAGATCCTATGTGTAGGGGCCCCGTGTGCTGCCCCTGCCCCAAGCGCCGGCTCTGCAGCTCCCATTGGCTGGGAACCGTGGCCAATGGAAGCTGCAGGGGCGGCACCTACGGAGGGGGCAGCACGCAGAGCCACCTAGCCAGTGCCATACCTCTGCGTAGGAGTCAGAGGGGGGACATGCCGCTGCTCCGGGAGCTGCTTGAGGTAAGTGCTGCCTGGAGACTGCACCCCTGGCACCCTCCTGGGCTCCAACCCCCTTCCCCAGCCCTGATCCCCCTCCCACCCTCCGAACCCCTTGGTCCCAGCCCAGAGCACCCTCCTGCAACCCTAATCCCCAGCCCCAGCCCCTTCCTGCACCCAAACCCCTCATCCCTGGCCCCACCCCAGAGCCCTCCCTCCCTCCCGCACCCCAACACCCAATTTCGTGAGCATTCATAGCCCACCATACAGTCCATACGCAGTTGTGGCCCTCAGGCCAAAAAGTTTGCCCAACTCTGCTTTAAGAGGTGATTCTCAGACCAGTATGTTGCTCATGTTCCCTTAGTCATATGTTCTCAATGTAAATAATCCTGATTGGTTTACATGAGGTAGTAGCCATGACAATGACTCAAGGGAATGGGGCAAGGGAGGAGGAGGGTGACTCCAGTAAGGTTGCGTGGTTACACGGGTAACTGCGTCCACCACTGGATGGTTCCGAGTTGTTCTATTATTTTTTTAATTCCGTCCTGAAGTCTGAGGCCGTGGCTGCCAAAGGAAGTGGATGGAGATGGAAGAGAGGACTCGAGGCTTGGTGCCAGATGTGCGTGTGTTCTCCTGGGTTTATTGTACGTGCTTGGGGGAGAAGGAAGTCGTCTATTTACTCAGGCCTAGATCCTCCAACACAGCGAGGTGCCTAACCCCTGTTGACTTCCATGGCTCTGGGCCGTAGCGCCTGTCAGGCAGCAGGACTGAACGCTGCCATGATTGTGAAAGCCAGAAAAGGGCTGCTAGTGAGGGTGGAAGCTCCCAGCCAGCCAGGACCTGGCGCCCCACCCATGCTCAATCTTCATAGCCAAAAACCCTCAACCTCCACCCTTACCCCCAACCCTGCAGCACCTGCAGTCAAATTCTCACCACACCAGTCTGGGCTCCTCCACCACCATTGCTCTTGTGTAACAATAAGGCAACAACAGGTTAATGTTGACCTTTAAATGTCGACCATTGTGTTACCTAGATGGCGAGCGCTTTAGAACAGGAACAATCTTTTTGTACAGCGCCTAGCACGGTGGGGGTCCCAGTCCAAGACTAGGGCTCCAATCCTAGAAATACTTTTAATAATCATGTGTAGAACAACATCTAGCAAAACAGGTTCCCAGCTTGGTTTGCCTGTAGGCACTATTTCGGTACAAACGTTATTAAATCGTCATAATGGAACAGCATTAGCAAATACAACCTCGTTTCTGGCACAATAAAGTAACTCTTGGTCTTCGCATCGGAAAAATCTTCTTTTCCTTAGGTTACCCCTTAAAACGTACTCTGGCATATTCATGTACTTTTATGTGCTTAGAAGAAGGCATATTTATTCTTTCTTTACAAGTTACTCCCACAGCGCGGTTGCTGCCTAGCACTCTGATGGCCAGAAATAGCATCCATTGAGCAGGGGTGTGCACTGGCTTTAGTATCTGCAGTTGCCTCAGCTATCTGTGTTTGAATCTGCATTTCAGAACTGGTTTAATACCTCACATAGGCTACGTCTTCACTACCCGCCTGAATCGGCGGGTAGAAATCGATCTCTCGGGGATCGAATTATCGCGTCTCGTCGGGACGCGACAGTCGATCCCCGAATCGATGCTTGTACTCCACCAGCGCAGGTAGGCGTAAGCGCTGTCGACGGGGGAGCCGTGGAGGTCGATTTGCCGCTGTCCTCACAGCGGGGTAAGTCGGCTCGGATACGTCGAATTCAGCTACGCTATTCGCATATCTTTTAACGCTTTCCCCCCCCCCCCCCCAGTGAAGACGTAGCCATAGCCATTTAGGGACAAGGTGATACCAGGCCATGGTCTCCTTCCAGCAGTGGAAATAATGCAAGGAGACCAAGGGAAAATTTCCAAAAGTGCCTAAGTCCCATTTTCAAAAGTGACCTAGTCACTTCCCTTTAGGGTGACCAGAGAGCAAGCGTGAAAAATCGGGACAGGGGCTGGGGGGTAATAGGCACCCATAGAAGACAAAGCCTCAAATATCAGGACTGTCGCTATAAAATCGGGACATCTGGTCACCCTCCTTCCCTTGAGTTTCAGTAAGTGTCTGATTCCCTTTTGAAAATGGGAGCATTTCACCCCAGATCTCACATTATGCTAACACTGCCTAGGAAATTGGGATGGAGGGCCAGAGACGGGATGCAAGTTTCAGCGAGGGAGTTTAGATCCATGTTTTTCGTTTGGGCTCATCTGTAAAATAACCACGAAATACTAGAGGCCGCTCCCCACCCTATTGGCCTCGGACAGTCTAAACGGATTAGAGAAAGTGACAAAGATCAGCAAATCTCCCGGTATGAAAAATGAATGTCTTACCCAGAGATGTCTATAGAGACCTCTGTGCCCAGCACACAGACGGCGTAGCTGGGGCTCTCGGTGGACACCCGGACTCTCCGCTGCATCATGGTTGGCCTCGGCCCATAAACGTGTGCGAAGTGAGCAGCTGTGCTCCTCTGCTGTGCTGTTTTTTTACAGGCAAACCAGCATGACTGGATTACAAGGCATAGAAAATTTGCTCCACCCTCCTCCCTTCCCTATCTGAACTGACTAGCTGGAGGCTCAGGCCCTTCCCCCTCCAAGGTCTCTACCTACTTCTGTTTTGGTTTTAGATGAGGGGGTGGAGGAAGAAAGGGCAGAAGCTGGGTTGACCCAATCATAGAATCAGAGAATATCAGGGTTGGAAGGGACCTCAGGAGGTCATCTAGTCCAACCCCCTGCTCAAAGCAGGATCAATCCACAACTAAATCATCCCAGCCAGGGCTTTGTCAAGCCTGACCTTAAAAACCTCTAAGGAAGGAGATTCCACCACCTCCCTAGGGAACCCATTCCAGTGCTTCACCACCCTCCTAGTGAAATAGTGTTTCCTAATAGCCAACCTAGACCTCCCCCACTGCAACTTGAGACCATTACTCCTAGTTCTGTCATCACGTACCACTGAGAACAGTCTAGATCCATCCTCTTTGGAAACCCCTTTCAGGCAATTGAAAGCAGCTATCCAATCCCCCCTCATTCTTCTCTTCTGCAGACTAAACAATCCCAGTTCCCTCAGTCTCTCCTCATAAGTCATGTGCTCCAGCCCCCTAATCATTTTTGTTGCCCTCCGCTGGACTCTTTCCAATTTTTCCACATCCTTCTTGTAGTGTGGGCTCGGTTGGAGTGTGTCACTTCCAAGCGTTGCCTGCATGGTCATTCCAAATGCGGAGACTGGCTCACGGCAAACTCAGGTGTGGAAGATCGGAAAGTCCTGGGCGTTTGCTCAATGTGCTGCTCCTGGGGATGGTCAGATGGAGCGCTTCACCCGGGCTAGGGGCTTTACAAGGTTATTTGAGGCTTAAAAACCCGCCTTGGGGTAGGCAAACGGGAGTGTTCTAGGAGGTGGTGTTCAGACCCAGCTCGGGGTTACGTTCTGGGTTCAGGTTCAGGGCTGAATCGAGGCTATGGGTAGGATCAAATGGTGGCGAAATCCCAGGAGATTTTTGGCTTCATCTGAGCAGGGCCGGCCTTAGGAAAATTGGCACCCTGGGCCAACTTGTATATTGACACCCCAGCTCCCACTCTTCCCCACCCATCCCCCCATTGTCCCTGGCCCCCGCTGCCTCCCCCTCCATGGCCTCATACCGCAGGCCCGCCCTGCTCTGCTCCTTGCATCTTGACTATGGAGCCTCCCCTGACCACGGCGGTCACCCATGTCATCCACCCGTACGGCTAGCCCTGCATCTGAGGATAGTCCTTCTTGGGTCTTGCTCTGTGACTAGGGTCCCTAGGCACCACCACAATACAAATAATAAATAATATTGACAGGCTCCTTCTGCTGACCCCCGGCATGGGGTAGAGTCCATCCTGTCTGACGTTGCACCAGAGGGGAGAAAAGAGAGTCCTTTTTGCTTTGCACAGTGACTCTGGATCTCTGACCCCAACTGAGGTGGCTCTGTTATACCCAGTGAAAATATCTAACTTGGACTGGGGAGAAAATGTCTTCCCAACAGTCTAGAATGAATCAAAACAAGTGCTGGGTACCAAAAAGGAGCCGACATACTCATGGACTTTAGGATTAGAAGAGACCATCAAGGTCATCTAGTCTGACCTCCTGCACGTCGCAGGCCACCGAACCTCACCCACCCACTCCTGCAATAGACCTAGAACCTCTGGCTGAGCTACTGAAGTCCTCAAATCATGGTTTAAAGACTTCAAGTTACAGAGAATCCACCATTGACACTAGTTTAAACCTGCAAGTGACCCGTGCCCCATGCGGCAGAGGAAGACGAAACCCCCCCAGGAACTCTGCCAATCTGACCTGGGGGGAAATTCCTTCCTGACCCCAAATAAGGCAGTCCGTTGGACCCTGAGCATGTGGGTGGAGACTCAGCAGCCAGACACCTGGGAAAGAATTCACTGTAGTAACTCAGAGCCCTCCCGAACTGGTGTCCCATCTCTGGCTGTTGGAGATATTTTGAACCATGGATCAGCTACATGCCGTTGCAGGCAGTCTCATCCTACCAGCCCCTCCATAAAGTTATCAAGCCCAGCCTTGGAGCAAATTTGAGGAGCTTAACAAAGCTTGTTCCAGAATCACTGGCCTTTTGCTGACAACTGGCAAACCTTCCTAGTGGAGATGCAACTTGTACTGGCATAAAAGTGCTTCTGCCAGTATAGCTGATACCTGTTCCCTGGGAGACATAAGCTATACCAGCAGAAGAACTTGTATGCCTCTAAGTGTTTAGGGCTTATACCGGCACAACCATATGTTGGTTAAAAAAAATCACACTTGTACCTGACATAGTAATACCAGTATAAGTTTTAAGTGAATACCGGCCATAGTAAATTTGGTTGAAGGTTCTTTGTTCGGGAGTGTAATCGTTAGATGGGTTTCATTGTCACCCCTATTATAATCCCTGTGTTTTCCGATTGCCTTTTCTTTTCATTCTAGAGCCACTTCGTAGATACATTTTCTTCAGAGTTGGTCAGTTGCACCTCTGCCTGCTTCAGTAGCACTGTGGCGTAGACGCTTTCTACATCGACGGAAGAGGGTTTTCCATCAATGCAGGTCATCCGCCTTTCTGAGAGACAGAAGAATTCTTCTGTCAACCTACCTGTGTCCACGGTGGGGCTTAGGTTGACCCAAGTATGTCACACTAGGTGCAAAATTTTTCACAGCCCTGAGCGGCGTAGCTAGGGTGACCTATGTTTTAGGCGTAGACCAGGCCAAAGGCACCTTTTTACCCAAAGAACGCCACCCAAAGAACTCCATCCACACCATATAGGGGGCTGTGCGGCTTTAATTACGCTGGTAAAGTGGTACAACTTCTGTATGTAGACAAGCCCTTAATGCCCGTGAAGGAGTTGGTCATGGGAAGCTAGGACAGAAAAACTGCTCACAGCCATTTAATATTTAATTGTTTAAACCCCTTTAAAAACCTGCAATTCGCCGGGTCTGATCCTGCCCCGTTGAAGTTCCAGGCAAAACTCCCATTGACTTCAGTGAGATTAGGGTCAGGGTTGTAAAGAACCAAATTTCATGGAGGAGTGGTACTGGGGGCTGCACCTTTAAGAGTCTGGGTGAGGTGCTGGGATAGCTCTTGTTATGCACAGCATGGAGTCTTGTCTACACAAACACATTATACAGCTTTGACTGTATATACACTGGTATACTTTAAACAGTACAACCACCCCAGTGTGGACACAGTTGTAATAATACTGTACCTACTTCACAGGGCAGCTATGAGAAGGAATTCGTATTTGTTATCTGTCGTGAGATCTGTGGCTGGAAAGTGCTATGTATCCGTGCAAGTGACATTGTCACTGCTTACCAGTGAGCTCCTGGTTCGAGCTGGGCATAGTGCTAACTTCCTCAGGTAGTTCTGGCATCTGCAGACCAGTTAGGGTGAGCAGATAGCAGTGTGAAAAATCAGGACAGGGAATGGGGGGTAATAGGTGACTATATAAGAAAAAGCCCCAAATATCGGGACTGTCCCTCTCAAAACGGGACATCTGGTCACCCTAAGACCAGTCCAGAGCTGCCCACTGCCCCGATAAGTCGCCTTGTTCCTCTCCCACAGCGCCCTGCCATTCCAGTCCACACGCTGCAGTGAGAAATGAACCAAGACAGAGAACCTCGTCAGGATGTCGAGGCCCATGGTGTAGAATTTGCTCCCGTGTGCCGTGGGAGCTCCAACGTTTCTGTGGCTTGATCTCCGTTTAAAATGGATACCAGCATCTCACACACACACACCCCGGCGACATAGCTATGCCAACGAAACCCCCAGAGTAGACGCAGCCATGCCAACAGCTAACGACATTCGGCGAGGTGGGGTTCCGATGCCAGCAGAAGGAGTTTTTCTGCGTCCATGCTAGGGGCTACGCCAGCATAGACTCTGTAGTGTCAGAGTCTGTTCTCACAAGCAGGAGCTCCTCCTCCTTCCCCGAACCCAGAGTAGCA
The DNA here is from genome assembly GCF_002925995.2 of Terrapene triunguis. NCBI lineage: Eukaryota > Metazoa > Chordata > Testudines > Emydidae > Terrapene > Terrapene triunguis. The sequence continues at coordinate 16,513,772 of NW_020665065.1, forward strand.
GTTCTGCAATGTATAAGCCCAAGATCCTTGCTCTGCTGGGGCAGAGGAGGAGAGATGGAAAAGTACCATTGCCTGTGGGTACTGTAGCTGGGCCCCTGTTCGTTTATGGCTCTCTGTGTCACTAGCAGCTATATTATTCCTCCTGTTAACACACACGACGTTCCTTGCTCGGGAGCTACACCCGTCTCTTTCTCCTCCATCTGTCGGGGCTAGCGCGTGGCTCTTATCTGCCCACCCAGCCGCAGGGGTGCTTCGAACTTTAAATCGTATATTCCGTCAGGGCTGAGCGTTTTCTCATAATTACACCTTGTACCGCAGGCTGCTTATTAAAAGCTTGGAAGACACCCAGCTAGGGGTGGGTGGAGGAATCTGGACCACAGAGAGATTGGTCAACTCCCCGATGAGCTCCCCCGGAGTATAAAGCTCTCCTGTGGCTATTCGTCTCCTGTGGCCCTATACTCCTGACCTTTTGATGTCTGCAGCCTGTGACTGACATGTCCCAGTGCCTCGACACGCCGCGGAGATGCACGTATCTATCTGGTGGTAGGGTTATTTCTCGCCCGTGTCAAATTGAATTTGCTGAGCTGGGGTGGGGCTTGCCAGACAAAGGAGCTGGTTTGGTCGGGCTTGTTTTTCAGCCTGACTCGTTCCCCTGGCTCTGATTTCAGCACTGGCCACCCAGGGAAGATTCTCTGCCCCTCCATAGTTTCATCTCCTGTGCCGTCCTGTTTGAAATGGCTCCTGGACTCAGCCAGGCCTGTGCCAAGAACAAGCCACTGCTCCAACCACTCGGTGCATCAGCAGCTCTCAGAGAGATAAGCAGGTTTTTTTAAAGAGACGCAAGAGGCTACGTTAGCCACCTGTGCAGCCTTCCTCTGTCTAGGGAGGCACTCGGGAAGCCCTGTGACTGGAAGGACCTCTTCTTGGAAGCCGAGGTTGTAGGAAAATACCGGGGTAGCCCTAAGGCGATGATCTTGCTCTATTGGGAGAGAGGGTAGGAGGTTGGGGGGAGACAAACAGGAACCTGAGGAACAGGGAAGGGCAAGAGGTGGAAAATCTACTCTGCTGACTTTGGGACGGCCAGAAAAATTCTTCAAGGGCATCAGCGCAGTTGGGTGCCAGCACTGGGCATGCCTGAGAGAACAAAAGTCGTTCTCCATGAGAGAGAGCACACCGTGCATCTCCTCTGAACCGGGCTGCAACTGACCTGGACCCAAAATGGCAGCCACCTCCGCCAGACCCCGGAGCACTGAAAAGTGCAATACACACACACACAGCAAACAAATTATAGGCTGCCCCGCTGCTTGTGACACAGAATTGATTCACAGTAGAGCTCCGTGCTGATTAATCCTGGAGCAAAGGAGAGGGAACGCTCTCTCCGAATGTTTTGTTGAAAATTCATCCCATGTGGTCCATTTAAATATTGCTGTAATTATCATCATTATTTGTGTTCCTAGAAGGACCCTATTGTGCTAGGCACTGTACAATCACAGAGCAAAAAGATGCCCCTGCCCCCCCCCAAATACTGTTTACTTTGATCCTGCTACACAAATCTCTCGCAAGGGGAAAATATACTATTTATAACTTTCTAAGCCGTATTGCACAAATGGGTGTTGTGAAACTAACGTCACCCTGAAAATCGTGCAGCAGAGCCTGCAGAAATAGAAACGACTGTGTGACTGTACTCTAACAAGGGGAGCGAGCTGCAGACACGTCAGACCTGATTCTTTAATACCCTGGGCCTTGTGGAATCGCTATCAACTATGCAAACCGCCTTCTGACTTGTTAGCACTTGCACGGGTGTTGGCGACGCCACACTGCGCATGGGGATCGGGCCCATTTTTTCTCTGGAAGTGACTCATTCAGACCCAGGAAATATGATCAGCTGAAGCTGTGATGGGGAGGTCATCGGAGGAGAGCTGCCTTCTGGAGAAGCCAATTCCAGAAATAATCCCATGCCTGTTTGGAGTAGCTCGCGTGTAATTTTTTCATACCCACCAGTCTGGCAAACGGTGTGTAACTTAATCCTGATCCACCCCAGGGTCCTGCGTGGTGGATCATTAGCCAGGCTAGTGTTGGTAGAACCCAAACCTGTGACATACCAAGAGAGGTCCCAATACAGGCACTCACTGATATGACTTGGGCAACTTCCTGCCCCCACTGTATTTGGAGGGTCCCAGATACAGCGTCAACGCTGGGCTGTGCAGTGGGACAGGCTTTGGAGGGTCTGCTCAAGGGGAGTGAACGCGGCATTGTGTGCTATGACCCCCAGAAATCAGGGCTGCTGCGGATGGTGGATCTGGGGATGCATGGATCCACTGGCCGTATTGCCATCCGCGGCGGAGAGCTGCAGAGTCTACTGTGTCTGGAATAGTAGCCAAGGAGCTAAGTTTCTGGTTCCATGGCCCAGGAAGGAGGCTTTCTCCTCACCCACCTAGGGCTCCCCAGCTCCCGGCCCAGTTACTCATGCTGACAACAGGGTTTGACATGGAAATGTGCATGCACTTATAAGCCCCCGACACAGTCTCTGTTAAATGTTTCCCTTATGGCGGTAGTTCTGCCTTTTCCCTACTAGAACCCATCTCCTAGCCAGGATCTAGCAATCTCCCATTTAGCAGCGTGGGTGGGGCAGGGTGGTTACAATCCCTTGATACCTATACATGCCCCCTATTGAGTTGTGACCCCCTAGGTAAACAAACCCCTCCCTTATGGAGAAGTGAGTCAGAGCTAACCTGACCCCTTGCTGGGCATTTTAATCGGCCTCATAACGACATCGTAGCAGGAAAAGGTTGACGATCTCCCCGAGCCGATAATTGCACATTATTTATTCCTTCATGTGCGTAACTGAAGGTGGTAATTTCAATAGCCTTGTTGGCTAATTACCTGCAATAAAGAGAGGCATTAAACCAGTCGTCGCTTGCCGTTCTTGTTTGCATACGGATTTATTTAATTAGCTGGGCGGCTGTACCATAAGAAAAGCCTATCTAATGAGTGCAGAGCCTCCTGCCAAGTTTAGCAAAATTGTCCTACATGCTTGTGCTTAATGGGCTGGGAGTGTTAATGTCGAGGTGGTCCTGAGAACCTGTCTTCCTATATGTTGGTAACACGCCTGGCAGAATGGGGCCCCGATCCTGGCTGGGGCTACCCCGATACAAACCATTGATCATCATCCTGGCCTGATTCAGCATCTGCCCCTTGCTGGCAGAGCTCGGAAGGGCTTTTAAAGCGGCTCTCCTGGTGAAGGTCGGTGCCAGTGTCTACAATGGATAGAATCTGTGAGGAGCAGATGGCCTGTGGTATATGGAGATTATTGGACCTCGGTGCAGGATCTGGCTCCTCCCTGGCATGGAATCACACCAATTCCTCTATGTCTAGGTCTTTCCATGAGCCTCAAGTAGACCGGAAGATCTGGCTTCTCGGTGGACTTGTCCAGCTTCCCTGTGTTTAATCTATTCTGCTTAGATTCTTGCCACCATCCTTCCCAACTATCAACTTCTTGCCTGTCCTAAGGGAGGGCAACCAAATGTCTGGTGCTGCTGCCCATGAGAGCAAAAGCTGGGACTTTTTAAGTCGCATAGGAACCACATATCAAACCACCCCATGGAGCCTCCACTCACACACCTATGGCAAGAAAACAGCTTTGAACATAGCACAAGGGCCTGCAAGATCAAGGTTTAAGAACTACCTGCTGTTGGGCTGTGCTGGACCCCAAGCCACAGGGAGATAAGATATAAAGGCAATGATATCTCCGTGGCGCCTTTTGGTTTAGCCGGATGTTTCCTAATTCTTTCTCTCTCTGTGGTGCTTGCTTGGCTCACCTATGGAGGTTTCCAACCGGAAGTGTTGGCCTTTGTGTGTCTTTGGAGCGTGACTCTGATCAAAGCACGTTATGTTCTCGCCCTTGCTGGCAGTCTCCAGGTGTGACACACTTTGGGATTTCAGTTGTTGTTTAGCTAAAATTTGGACAAAAACCGATTGCCAGTTGAAATTCAGGTAAATCCAGTTGCTTTTCTCATCCTATGGGTGTCACTCTCCCGGCACCTTATACCAACGGCTACACCTTGGTTGGCTATGCATGTACGCCCATTTTCCCATTCTGAGTACCAAGGTCGGCTAATGGAAACGCTGTATGTGTCCGTATCATTTCCCAATCTGCTTTCTCTTGCACTCCCTCGTGACAGGAGTTCGTTGTGGGCCTAGATATCCTGCGTGTCATTCAGTGACGTGAGAGCACAGACACACAAAGGCAGGCCAGTTTAAAGTCAGACGGTCCTGGCTTTAAATGGTTTGTCCTGTGTCCAACACTGAGACAAAACTGGATATGGGTTTGTCCGGTATCGCGGCCGGGCGACACTATTTTGAAGAGCGCACCGCGGCACCCCTGCCGGTGTGACCTCGCACGCTCATGCCGGTGGAGATGCAGTCGTGCCAGCAGGGGCAGCCCCAGACCATTCCCAGCAGTCTCGCAATGCACAATATTCTGGGGATGCGGCGTGAGTGGCCACCTTGGAAGCACAGTATCAGCTCACCAAGCAACGCTTGTGTCTCACAAGTAACCCACGGGAGCTAATTCAGCAAGCAACTGCTGCTGAGCCAGTATTTCATACTGACCACGCCATAACTAAGTTCAACCTCCTCGGGGGAAGTAGCGTACCAACCAGTGACAGAGTGACACTAAACTTTAAAAAGGGAGATTTCAGAAATGAGCGAGGATGGGGGACTTGGCAAACTTCAAACAGCAATTGAACATTTCTCATGCTTGTGAAGGGGGTAAAGGATGTGTAAGTTTGGGGATTTACTAGCCCGTTTATCACTGGCCTTGTAAAACGCCATGTGCCCACTGGACTAACTTTGAGGTTCTTTTCATTGCCATCTGAGTGGGAGATAGGGGTGCCATTTGGAGGGGTGGAGGGGGCTCCTGCCCTTCCCCCCGCCAAGTTTCCTACCAGAGGTCTTGGCCCTAGCCCCAGAAGGAATGTGATGAGTTCTGTGCTGCTCCCAGCTTCCGTCCTAAGGGCAGGGAGTTTGTTTATAAACAGAGGCAAGGGGATTAAGATAACAAAAGGCTTGTCATTAAATTAAATTAAATAAATTATGGATCCTTAGATGATCCTGGAAGCATTGAGAGGCACTCCAGTTAAAAGACAGGAAACAAAGGGTAGGAATAAATGGTCAGTTTTCAGAATGGAGAGAGGTAAGTAGTGGTGTCCCCCAGAGGTCTGATCTGGGACCAGTCCTATTCAACATATTCATAAGTGACCTGCAAAAAGGGGTAAACAGTGAGGTGGCAAAATTTGCAGATGATACAAAACTATTCCAAAGCTGACTGCAAAGAGTTACAAAGGGATCTCACCAAACAGGGTGACTGGGCAACAAAACAGCAGACGAAATTCAATGTTGATAAATGCAAAGTAATGCACATTGGAAAACATCATCCCAACTATACGTACAAAATGATGGGGTCTAAATTAGCTGTTACCACTCAAGAAGGAGATCTTGGAGTCATCGTGGATAGTTCCCTGAAAACATCTGCTCGATGTGCGGCGGCAGGCAAAAAAAGCAAACTGAATGTTGAGAATCATTAAGAAAGGGATAGATAATAAGACAGAAAATATCATGTTGCCTCTGTATGAATCCATGGTACGTCCACATCTTGAATACTGTATGCAGTTCCGGTTGCCCCATCTCAAAAAAGAGATATTAGAATTGGAAAAGGACCAGAGAAGGTCAACAGAAATGATTTGGGGTATGGAACAGCTGCCATATGAAGAGAGATTAATAAGACTGGGTCTTTTCATCTTGGAAAAGAGACAACTAAGGGGGGATATGATAGAGGTCTACAAAATCATGAATGGTGTGGAGAAAGTGAATAAGGAAATGTTATTTACTCCTTCACATAACACAAGAACTAGGGGTCACGCAATGAAATTAATAGGCAGCAGATTTAAAACAACCAAAAGAAAGTACTTCTTCACAGTCAACCTGTGGAACTCATTGCCAGGGGATGTTGTGAAAGCCAAAACTATAACAGGGTTCAAAAAAGAACTAGATAAGTTCATAGAAGATAGGTCCATCAAGGGCTATTAGCCAGGATGGGCAGGGATGCAACATCATGTTCTGCATGTCCCTAGCCTCTGTTTGCCAGAAGCTAGGAGTGGACGACAGGGGATGGATCCCTTGATGATTGCCTGTTCCGTTCATTCCCTCTGAGGCACCTGGCATTGGTCACTGTCAGAAGCCAGGATACTGGGCTAGATGGACCTTTGGTCTTACTCAGTATGACCGTTCTTATGTTCTGATATATAACCCAGATGTATCTGCCCCCTACTGTAACCCGCTAGACCCCACTCCCCTCCCAGAGCCGAGGTAGAACCCAGGAATCCTGACGGGGTATCTCCCTCTGCAGAGTTAGGAACAAAGTAGGAATAGACGTTACAATTTTAAACATAACCAGGGTCCCTTAAGTGACTTGCCACAAGATGTCGGAACATGTTAGTATTAGAGCTGAGTGGATCAAATATTGATTTAATTTTCTTTCTTTTATATAGGAATTAGATACAGTGCTCCTGTCAGCTAACTGCTAAGTTATCTGCCAACAAACAAAAAAAAATAGAGTTTTCAGGTGCCTATGTAGCCCCTCCAAAATCCGAAGTGGCGTCCCTGGCGGGAGAGTAGGTTTTGTTCCTGTACATGCATGTGACGACCTTTCTAGGCTTTCTGAGTCCCCAGTCCCATCCACCTGCTGTGGGGCCATTTGAGAAGAAAGGTTCCGACTTGGCGAAGTTATTTTAAATTGTGAAAAATCCCTCATGTTTCTATGTTTCCATGCTTGTGAGAGGAGCCGTGGTGAAGGGCCCAAAGTCGGTAAATCCGGACATCTGCATAGAGGGAAGTTTTGTCATTCCTCTCTTCTACCTCTTATTCCTTTGATTTTGGTGTTGTGTGTCCTGATTTTTCTACTGATCATTCAGGGTGGACCTGTCCCACTACAAATGGGCCAGCAGAGGGGCCTTTGCTTCACTGAAGTCCCAACTAAGCCCCGTTTTGAGCTCGTGCTAACCCCCTGCCTGGGGTGAGTCTGGTCCCAGGGTCGCACCCATGAAACTCAACGGCACTGTGGCTCGACCACTTGCGCTGCTGAAAAGGGCTGTTGAGGTGCCATGGAGACCAACAGTGTAGCCGGTCACCCCTGGCTGGCTCTCCAACATCCCGGCCGCGTCCTGTCTGTACGTGCTTGGCAGGTCCCGCAGGAGCCAAGAAGAGAAGTGCTTGTACGTTCAATACCAAGAATAACGATCCCACTTGGTAACTTCTTGGCTACCTCATGTAAAGGAGGGGTTGAGCTCAGGGCGCGGAGCTGGTTTGTTTAGCAACTGGTTGGTTTGGTTTCGCGTGCCACCTGCTTGGAGGTTCTGCAGGGGGGCGGGGCTGAACTTGTTGATTTAGGGGGTTGATTGGGGGGGGAGGGATAGCTCAGTGGTTTGAGCATTGGTCTGCTAAACGCAGGGTTGTGAGTTCAATCCTTGAGGGGGCCATTTAGGGATCTGAGGCAAAAATCTGTCTGGGGATTGGTCCTGCTTTGAGCAGGTGGTGGGGCTAGATACCTCCTGAGGTCCCTTCCAACCCTGACAGTCTATGATTCTATTGTCCCCCTGGTTTCCTGATGGATGCCCAAGCTGGGCAGATCAGGGGCGAGGGGGGACACAGAAGAGCGTGACAGCTGGCTCCATGATGTGCTCCCCCGTTCCTTCTGATCCCCCCCCCCCCAGTCCGTGCCCTGTGGGGACTGGGCTCTGAGTTGGGAATGGGGTAGGTTTTGGAGAACAGCTGCTCCCCATTGACTCTGCCAGGGCTTTTCTGGGCAAGGATCAAAGATCTTGATGATGCTTTGGGGTTCTTGCATAGGCTCCCCTTTCTCTGAGAGAAGCCACCCGGGACTGCCTGGGAGCTCACTTCCTGACAAGCCACGCTGTTGTTTATGCTTAGGGTTGCCAATTTTGGTTGGACATATTCCTGGAGGTTTCATCACATGACATGATCTTTAGTTCAAGCCTCCAGAACAATCCTGGAGGGTTGGCATTTGGCAACCTAGTTAGGGCTTGGGGGAGACATGGGGCCTGTGTGCTGATGGCTTCCCCTTCCCAACGTGTCCCAAGCTCCACAGATGAAGCAGATTGAACCCCATCCTAACCCCTATTCCATGAAGGCAGCGGGGGGGGGAGGCGGAGCTGTGTCTCACCTCCCCACAGTCAATGAGAATGCTTCCGTGGAAACGCCTTGCGACAAAATGAGACGTGTTTCTCACCCCCTCTGTGGGCTGTTGCTGCCTATAGGAGAATGGGGCCCGTGGGCACAACGGTGTCTGGGTGTCCTTGGGCGAAACTGTCAATGCTGTACTCAGCTGGGTGAACCAGCCATCCCGTACTCTCTACGTGCCATTGGTGGTGTGGGGGCTCCAGGTTACTAGGTGTCAGTCGACCCGATCGTCCTGGAACTTGGTGTCCGTATAGACACCGTGGCTTTCAGAGGGGTTTAAATACACTCTGACTCTTGGCTGAAGGATCCTTACTCTGTGACCCACCGTAATGACCCAGTTATGAGAGAGAATCAGAGAATCAGAGAATATCAGGGTTGGAAGGGACCTCAGGAGGTATCTAGTCCAACCCCCTGCTCAAAGCAGGACCAACCCCAACTAAATCATCCCAGCCAGAGCTTTGTCAAGCCTGACCTTAAAAACCTCTAAGGAAGGAGATTCCACCACCTTCCTAGGTAACCCATTCCAGTGCTTCACCACCCTCCTAGTGAAAAAGTTTTTCCTAATATCCAACCTAGACCTCCCCCACTACAACTTGAGACCATTACTCCTTGTTCTGTCATCTGCCACCACTGAGAACAGTCTAGATCCATCCTCTTTGGAACCCCCTTTCACGTAGTTGAAAGCAGCTATCAAATCCCCCCTCATTCTTCTCTTCTGCAGACTAAACAATCCCAGTTCCCTCAGCCTCTCCTCATAAGTCATGTGCTCCAGCCCCCCCTTGTATTGCATGGGTTCTCTCCTTCACGGCTGGGCACAATGGGTTGGGGTACAAGGTGCTGACACCCCGAACTGCCGCTGAAGTCACTAGCAACTGCGGGGACTCAGCACCTCTGGGAAAAATCAGGCCAGGCCTCTTTACCTCCGCCTGAAATACAGGGATGATTCCGAAAATATCAAGGGAGGACCCATTAGTGAGTATAAGTGGCAGCATTCCTGCTGAGGTTAGCAAGGAGCGGCAGAGCGTGACTGAAGATGGCTTTGAAGAGTGATGCCTTACCTAAGATAAAGTGTGCAGTTAAGTGCTAATGATCAGTAAGAAGAGTATTTCCCAGCATTACATGAACATTAATTAAAGCACTTTATATAAATGACCCAAATGGGGGAGTTGGTGGCCTTAAAGCAAAGCCTGGTGGGTCCTTTTAGCCTGGGCTTGCCTTCCCATCTCTGCCACTTTTCCATGGTGCAACCATGGGCAGGTCATTTAACTTCTCCAAGCCTTTGTGTCCTCTGTGTAAAACAGGGATGTTGATAACAGAGGCGTGTTCTCACACAGTACAATGTAGGTGACTGAGCCCAGCAGTGGGTGTGAGGGAATCCTGGGATCTCTTCACCGCTCTTGCTTACTGACTAGAGCTGGCTGGGAATTTTTCTACTCCGTTTTTTTTTATTAGTAAATGCAAATTTGTGAAACCGGAAGCTTTACATGGGAAAGGGCCAGTTTCAATGAATTTCCTGTTTCGCAAAAAATTTTGGAAAAAAGTTTTGAAATTGTTGAAACGTCCCATTTTAACATATTTTCTAAACAAAAGTGCTCCCTTTTTTCGTTAAAAACAACTTTTTCTTTTGGGATTAAGTTAATTTAGAGTGTTTGAAAAAAATAAAGAGGTGAAATTGAAACAAAACGTTTTGATTGCACCGATCCAAAAAACGTTTGGATTTTCAGTTTGCAAAAATTTTTCAAGATTTCCACTTATCTCCCCAATTTGGATGGGAAAACTATTTCAAAATCTTAAAAATTCTTGTGGGACATAACATTGTTTCCTGCCCAGCTATACTACTGACTGATCTTGATCAAGTCGTTTTCCCATCTGCACAGTTGATTGATTATTTTAGCACTAGTGCAAATGTGAGCTGCTTTTCTGTCTCAACCTGACTTCCAGAACGCCTGGGAACATCCTAAATAGCTCTCCTGTATCGAGAGAGGGGCCCACACCAGGACCATTTGTTAGTGGCTGAAATTCGGTGGCCTGGGTGATGCAGGAGGTCAGGTGAGACTATCAGAATGGTCCTTTGGGACCTGGAAATCTATGAATCACTTTATACCTCAAAATGTTGCAAGTCCCCCCTTAGTAAAAATGAGACCCCCCTTCAGACCGTCTCTGCACTGAAGTAGAGTCTTGCAGCTGCCAAACCTGACTGAGGAGGTTTTGCAGAAACAACGTCATTGTGATTATTGGTGAGGCCTCATCTGGAGTACTGTGTCCAGTTTTGGGCCCCACACTACAAGAAGGATGTGGAAAAATTGGAAAGAGTTCAGCGGAGAGCAACAAAAATGATTAGGGGGCTGGAGCACATGACTTATGAGGCGAGGCTGAGGGAACTGGGATTGTTTAGTCTGCAGAAGAGAAGAATGAGGGGGGATTTGATAGCCGCTCTCAACTACCTGAAAGGGGGTTCCAAAGAGGATGGATCTAGACTGTTCTCAGTGGTAGCAGATGACAGAACAAGGAGTAATGGTCTCAAGTTGCAGTGGAGGAGGTCTAGGTTGGATATTAGGAAAAACTTTTTCACTAGGAGGGTGGTGAAGCACTGGAATGGTTACCTAGAGAGGTGGTGGAATCTCCTTCCTTAGAGGTTTTTAAGGTGAGGCTTGATAAAGCCGTGGCTGGGATGATTTAGTTGCGGATTGGTCCTGCTTTGAGCAGGGAGTTGGACACTAGATACCTCCTGAGGTCCCTTCCAACCCTGATATTCTATGATTCTATGATCCCTCTTCCAGAGTAAAGGGCCACTCCTGTAAGAGACCAAACTGGAATGGGCTGGCGCCCAGACCAAGGCAGTGATGAGAATCGTTGTGCATTTGTGCTTTGCCTACCAGCCGACGCCGACATTTTGAAAAGCTGCGTCTCATTCGGGGGGGTCTATCCTGAGACTCTTTGGACCTTATTTTTTCAGAGGTGCTGAGCACCCACAGCTTGCACTAACGTCACCTGTGGTTTGAACTGGCCAGTCTTTTTAATTCCCCATGAAATATGTGACTGAAAACCAACAAAACCCTTAGCTTTTCATTCAAAAACTGAAAACTCTTTGTTTTCCAGCTGCAGAAAACCAAAAACAAAACAACACCCATCCCCGTCTATTTTGGGGTTTCTGATTTTTCAACAATAACCTGAACATTTTTGATGGGAATTTTTTGAGGAAAACGTCCATTTGGTCGAAAAGCTCATTTTCACTTAATTTTCTTTCAACCATCTCCAGTGCTTGGCTCCTCAGAAAGCCAGGCCCCTGCCTGTCTCTAGCTGACTGTCCCAAAATGCAGGCCCTGAAAATCGGAGGCTGCTTTTGTACTCGTCATCATTTTGCCTTTGAAAAATGTAGCCAAAGGATGTGTTCCTAGAATCATAGAATATCAGGGTTGGAAGGGACCTCAGGAGGTATCTAGTCCAACCCCCTGCTCAAAGCAGGACCAATTCCCAACTAAATCATCCCAGCCAGGGCTTTGTCAAGCCTGACCTTAAAAACCTCTAAGGATGGAGATTTCGGAGAGGTTTCGTGAGGGATGGAAGAAGCAAGGAGACCTTGGTGGAGAATCTAACCTCAGTGGAGGCTGGGTAGTGGACCTTGTGATGAATGACTCCAGCCTTACCCCAGTGTAGCCCCCATTAGAGTTGATGGAGTTCTACTAACACAAAGCTGGTGTAGTGTGTTGGAGAATCAGGGCTTGGCAGTGGAATGGCTTGGTCCGGCTAGCAGCAAAATCCTTGCTACCATGTGTGACTGGTACTAAGCATTCAGAAAGGATCCTGGCTCAGACCTCACCTGGATAACATCTCCACGAGGTGCCGGGGCGGGGCGGGGGGGAATTAATCCTCCCTGGTTGCATCTACATTGAGACATTTCTGAATATTCTCCCACCATCGGTCTAGTAGAAGTGCAGATTCTCAGGTGGTAGCAACAGCAGGGATGCACGTGTATAGCAAGTGCTGGTGTTTCCAACACCTGGGTTGTCTAACCCTGCTTAGAACAGATCTAGATCTAGATGGCATGGTGATAAAAGTACTGCTGGCCAGTCTACTCTAGAGCTCCTGCCAGTTTTTGGGGTGTTATGGTAGCGCCTAGAGCAGGGGTGGGCAAACTTTTTGGGCCGAGGGCCACATCTGGGTGGGGAAATTGTATGCAGGGTCGGGGCAGGGGGTTGGGATGCAGGAGGGAGTGTGGGGTGTGGGAGGGGGTGCGGTGTGCAGGAAGGGGCTCAGGGCAGGGGGTTGGGGTGCAGGAGGGGTGCAGGGTGCAGCAGGAGGCTTAGGGCAGGGAGTTGGGGGGCAGGGTGCAGGAGGGGTTCGGGCTCCGGCCCAGCGCCACTTATCTAAGTGGCTCCGGGGTGGCAGCAGCATGTACCAGGGCCAGGGCACGATTTCTGCACGCCTGTCCTGTCCCCGGCCCCGCGCCGCTCCAGGAAGCGCTGCGGCCCCTAGGGGGCAGGTGGAGAGCTCCGTGTGGTTCCCCGTTCCTGGCCAATGGGAGCTGCGGGGGGCGGTGCCTGGAGGCAAGGGCAACGCACGGAGCCCTCTGCCCCCCCCCACCTGGGGGCCATAGGGACGTGGTGCCGGCCGCTTCTGAGAGCGGCGCAGGGCCCGCAGCGCCACAGGGGGCAATCCCGTGGGCCGGATCCAAAGCCCTGAGGGGCCGGATCCGGCCTGCAGGCTGTAGTTTGCCCATCCCCAGCCTAGAGGCTCTGAGATCAGAGCCCTATTTCATTAGGCACTGCACATGGAGACAGAGACCTCAAAGAGCTTACAGTCGAAATGGAGATGACAGACAAATCAGGTGTAGGGCCCATCTCCCTATACAGGAGGGGTTTATCTGTGTGATTCACGGGGACCAGAGCAGCATTGAGAGAGTAATTTGCCCAACGTCATGCAGAGGGTCTTTATTCCAACCTGTGACTAATCACGAGATCAACCACCTTCTCGGGGGTGGGGGGATTTCAGGAGAAGTCTCAGGGCAGCCAGAGCCCAAGCAGAGCTGGTTTGTGGGGAAATTTCACAATTTTTTTTTTCAAATTCCTCCCCTCGCCCCCCGTTTTAGTTTTGAAAGATAAAAATCTTGTGCCCAGCTCCAGCCCCAGGAACCAGCCCCTCCTAATGGATGGCGCCAACTTGAAAAAAAGGGGCGCCCGAGAGGTGCCGTCTGGGACACATCCTGGCAGGTTCGGCCTCGCTCGTAAAATCAGCAATGAAACCGATTTGAACAGCAGGCGTTCTCCCCGGATTGGTCCACTGCAAGAGCTGTGCTGGGGGAGCTTTCGGCCAGCACCAGAGGCTGATATAACAATGTCAGAGCTGAGCGAGGTTTTGGCGAGCTTTTCAAACCGTGGATGAAACACGCGCCTGAGCCGATGTGAGTTTAGCACCCAGTCAAACGGGTGCTCAGAGCCCTCGAGGCCAGGAGCTAGCTTAGCAGGGAGACAGACAGGACCCTGAGACCGAAGCCTTCGAGGGCAGGTGGAGACAATGTCTTGGACCAGCATCACTTTGGTCGTGCCAGGACCCAGCTGCAGCCAGGGGCTCTTCACCCAAGAACCGACTTCCTGTGGCCATTCTAGTAGCGACCACGGTTACGTTAGCTGGGAATAAAGTGTACGGCTTAGTGGTGTTAGCATCCTATCAGCAGCTGAGCCTGGGGGTCTAAAATAGACAGTTGGAGGCAGGGTGGGGGTTATGGTTCATTTTACCATATAATATATGGTGATGCACTCTCAGCAAAGGGTGGGGTCTGGACAGCGGACAAGCAGTAGGAATCCCACATCTGAATCTATCAATCACCCTCTTCCTTCCCCCACCAGACCTGGTAACCCCCTCCTCTGCGGACCCCCTAGCCGTGTCCTGATCCCCAGCAGTTCCCAGTCCCTAAAGCTCTCCCCGCTCCCCTCCTTCACCCTGCAGCAAAGGGCCTGGGGACACCTTCCTGACCGGCTGGGCAGCAAATAGAGAATTCAGTTCTCCCATCTGAATTGTTCCACATCCCAGCTGGTGCTGAACAGCTGTGATGTGGTGCCCAGGCGACACCTACTGGCCACTGGGAGCTGGTGGCATTGCTTGCAGCGTGTTACCCTGAACTGTGCATGCTGGGAATTTCTCAACCTGGGAAAGGCTATTGTCAGGTGTCCCCCACCCAATCCGTTGATCCCCTGGTGTCCTCCTCCCCCCCGCAAATCTGTTGACCCCAGGAATATGTGCTCCATCTCAGCCAGGAGCATACACAATGGGGGGCTCTTAGCGCCGGATGCAGGAACTCTGTGTATTGAGCGGCTAGGAGATCGTTTTATCCTCCCCCATGTTCTGGGTTACCATTTTCTCTTTTATAATCCCAGCTTCCTCCTGGCACACACACACACGGAGCAGCCCTAACCCAGCGGGGGGCTCGTACACCCCCTCGCCGGGTTGGCCTCCGACGTAGTCCGAGGCGGAGGGGGTCGGTTGGAATTAAGACAGCCAAATAACCTCTTTCAAGACAAAGGATTCACAGTGTTGACAGTTGTGAAGACTCTGAGCTGCCCATTCGATTTTAAGATTGTTCAGAGGGTGTTTAAACCCATTCAAACTGTTCCAACAATACTAGATCCAATGAGAGAGCCCCGGGACGCTCCTTCCAGCCTTGAAGAGGAGACAATAGGAAGTATGTTGGGCCAGATTTATCCCTTGGGTAACGCGGCCAATTAAAACACATCAGCCCCACAATTCAGGCCTCCCTGGATTTTCCAGCAGCGAGATTCCTCCCCTCAGTCAGAGAATCGCTCCTAGCTGTAAAAGTTCATTAGAGGAACACAATCTCCTGGGTCATTGTACTGGAACTGAATGTGGTGATGAAGAGGTTGGCCCACCAAGCACTACGCCCACCCCTAAGAAGGGGCAGGCAAACACAAGGGAACTGGATGGGGACACCAAGCGGAGAACCCCGGAGCGCACCTGCTGCTCCATGAAAGAGTCCACGGAGTCAATGGATGCTGCCCAGAGCCAGTGAGGGACCAGAAGTGGACCTGACAGTAGCACAGAACGTCTCTGGAGGACTTTTGCCTCCTGGATTGGTAGATGGCATCCTGGCCAGTACCAGGAAGAGGTTGGCGAAGAGGCCTATGGGCTCTGTGGAGCTCCAGATGGGGGGCGTGTTCAGGAAAAGCAGAGAGAGAACCTCAGCATCAGGTTCTGGAGGACCTGGAAGAGGGGCTGCGACCTGGCACACTGAGGGTAGGGCACTAGGATCTCCACGCTGCAGGACAGCCAGGTGCCTGGAGCCTGTGCTCCAGAACCATGCCCGTGCTCATGGCTCCAGGACAGTAGCAGTCAGATCTCCCCACCAATGAACCTCAGCCGTGGCCACCAGTGCAAGAGAGGGCAGCTTGGTCTGCACTGCCCTTCAGTTCTTAACCAGGCTGCAGGAGCTGCCATTTAATGGGGTGCTGACCTGATATCTGTTCAACTAGCAACAGGACCCATTGGCCACTCTCCACCCATTCAGCCTGGTAATTAACGTTTGGTCCTTCCCGAACTAGGCTGGATTTAAACCAGCCCCTTCGAACTGACAGGCTTCACCGCTCAGCGCTGGTCACATGAATCACCAGCTGTTCAACTGGGAGGTTTCTTTAGCCACTTCTGCTTTTGCGGCATCTGAAGAGGAAATAACTCATCAGGCCTCATTCCCATAGACGGGCACCTGCCAGCTACGCAGCTTGAAAGACTTACCCTGCTGCAGGGACGTTCTGTTAGAGTCGTCCCCTGGATTAGGGGGTCCTGAGGCTGCTCCCCAGCCACTTACAAAGACCACAGCTTGAAAGTTAAGAAAGGAAGAGTCTAGCCAGTAGTTAGCTGGGACACCTCCTAGAAAAACCCAGCAGCTACAAGGGCAGAGGGTCGTGGTTCAGTAGATGGCATTCTTCTTCTTCACGTGATGGTCCTTATTGTATTCCACTGAGAGTTATGTACATGCGCTATGCGCCGCAAGTCTGAGCTTTTGAAATGGGGTAATGAAAGATCCCATGGCCCTCTCCACAAGGGTGGGGCTGTTAGCCTTAGAGAGATTGGCCTGTGTAGACCATGTCAAGCTATGGCTGCAATCTAAAAGAATCTCTTCTAGCGCTCAAGTGGAGCTGTGTTTTCAGAGTGGAAGATCACAAGTTCAGTTCCTGCTCCATTGACCTCTAGGCTATTAATTGGCCAGTGTTCCCTGCATACCTATGCAGCCATGGATTGTAAAATGGATCCAGTATGTCACGCCTGTTTCTAGCCAGGGCTATCAGTCTCTCACTGTGAAATCTTGAATTCTGCCTCTTGTTAGAGAACAAATGTCTCAGGGTTGAATTTGTAAGACATGCGTCTCCCCTGTAAATATATGTATACTTTGACTATGCTGTTCAGACATTGTATGTCTCTGTGAGCTTTATAGAATTTCCAGCAGGGTGGCATCCCTGGTAAACAAGAGAGACAAAGCTGGGATGCAAGCTGTGTGGAAACCTATTTGTTTGTGTCTAGAGTTTGTAATTTTATTTACCAAATGCCTCTTGTTTAAGACTCACTAATTTCATATTTCATAATGTTCCTGTAGTAAGATGAGGCCCTGAAACATAAGTCCTTGTATCAGAGGCCTGGTATGAAGCCTAAGACCTGAACTAAGTAATGGTCAAGACTTTGCTAACATAAAGAAAAGTTAAGCTGTGAGCCAGAGGCAGTGTTACCCGGGATTCTTTCAACCCAAAGCTCTTGGTAACTTTTACTCTGTGCGAGGAGGTGTCAGGAAATAAATCAGGGGAGATACGGCCGTCCGATCAATAGATGGCTGGCACAAACAGGACAACACAAGAGTGCTTTCACTTAAAGCTAAACTTTACTTAGACTCAAGCACTTACACACGTCCGCAACAAGATTAGTAAAACACCCCCAACCCTTGATAATTACCGAAGCTGAGTGTGGCTCTCGAGTGGCACAGTGGCAGCCCGTCTGCCGGTGGGGAACACAAGATGCATCCAGAGGGAGAGACCAGTCCCCAAACGAGTCCCCTTATTTATACATTAATAATAGAATGACATGTCCCTTAAAGTATCAGAGGGGTAGCCGTGTTAGTCTGAATCTGTAAAAAGCAACAGAGGGTCCTGTGGCACCTTTAAGACTAACAGAAGTATTGGGAGCATAAGCTTTCGTGGGTAAGAACCTCACTTCTTGCATCTGAAGAAGTGAGGTTCTTACCCACGAAAGCTTATGCT